>NC_041390.1:520381661-520432463 GCF_002162155.2 Triticum dicoccoides | reverse complement strand
TCAGCCCCCCTCCCCGCGCAGATATTTTTCCTCTCCCCCAGATCCCTCCTCGTTCCCCATCGACGCCCGAGCGCGGTCGCTGCCGTTCTTCGTCGTCCCCGCGGCCACCGGCGTCGCCGAGCCCAGCAACCGAGCATGGGAGGTACGCCGTCCTCCGCTTCACCGTCCTCGTCCATCAGCTGGAGTCGGGGAGGTCGGCGACGTCGGCATCGCCCTCTTCCCCTTCTCGGTGGTCACCGGCGATCACCGGAGCCACATGCCTCCTTCTGCGCTCCCGAACCCCGAGAGGCCTCCATGTGCCTGCCCCGTAAGCTCCGCCTCCTTCCTCCCCGTCCTTGCTTCGTTTCCTCCTTCCCTAGCTAGCTGGCCGTAAGCGCCGGCTCCGCCGTCCGCCATTGCTGCCGCGCACGAGCTCTCGAGCTCCTCCTGCTCCGTCTAGTCCTCGTAGCGCACTCCTGGAGGACTGCTGCTCCCGCCTAGCCCTTTCGCCTGAGCTATAGCACGCCGTAGCACCTTTTCTGCCGTCGACCGTAGCCGCTCCACCGTGGACCTCGTCGCCGGCGACGTTTCCGGCCAGGTCCGGCGAAGCCACCAACACCACTCGACGCACGGTCGAGTGACTGTTCGAACGTGCCTAGCGGCACCCCTTTCCCAACCCCGTACGCATTTTCCAGTCAACTCCGGTGACGCACCGCCGCGGGTAGGCTCGCCGGCGTCACTCCGTCGGCTACGCTAACCTAGCGCTGACGTGGCACCGCCTAGGCCACTGGCTAGTGGGCCCAATGGGTCCCGCTGGCCCGGTTGACCCAGTCCACCCGATGACTGGTTTTGACCAGTCGTTGACATGCGGGCCCCACTCCCTTAATCAACGTTTTATTTATTTAAAATTATTTAGTTAACTTAATGACACACTGACATGTGGGGCCCAGTTGCTAATTAACCTCATAGTAGTTTTAAATAAACTCTGTTAAGGCCTCTGTCCATGACAAGTGGGCCCCACTGGTCATTTTGACCAGTCAACCGCACTGCTGACTACTGACATCACACGTACGTCATGCTGGCGTCTTTTTCCTTTTCTGTTAGTTTAAATGTAATTCCAGAATATGTTTTAAACTTGCAAAAATCATAGTAATTAAACCGTAACTCTGATGAAAATGTTTTCTATATGAAAGTTGCTCAGAAAAATCCAACGAATCCAAATGCGTGGTCCTTTCACGTGTCACATGCCCCTAGCATGCTGAACATGGAACCGTCCCCTCTCTTTCATCTGTCCAGAATCCGCCTAACACCGGGAATTCATCCTCGGATGTTTATCCCCTCCGTCTGCAACGTGTAGTACTACGTTAGGGCAACCCTAGCTCTGCCCATCGTCATGTTGTGTCTTGTGATGCATGGTTTGCTCTATATTTACTGTTTCTCCCCCCTCTTCTCTCTAGTAGACCCCGAGACCGATGATGCCGCTGTGATCGACTACGTCACCGATGACCCCTCCTTCTTGTCTGAGCAACCAGGCAAGCAAACCCCCCTTGAGCATTCCGATATCGCCCATTTCTTTCCCTCTCATGCTTGCATTAGAACTGCTACTGCTTTCTGTATCATCCTACTCTGATGCATAGCCTGTTGTTGTTACCTGCTTTCATACCTTATCTGCTTATCCTAAACTTCTTAGTATAGGTTGGTTGGTGATCCATCAGTGACCCCCACCTTGTTCCAGTTGCCCCGCTTTATGTTCGATGACTCGATCAACGTGATCGACGTCCAGGCCCCGACACCACACATCACCCCCCCCCTTAGTTGTACGACTCTGCAGGGTTACCATCGAGTGCCAAGGGTGGAACCTCTTACATCACTCCTGTTGAGATCTCTGTAGTGTAGCTATCTGGTCGTGGTCATCGAAGGTGATTTCCTCCTTAACTACTTCCGATACGGCTCTGGCGTGCAACCCCTCAAGTGTGAACCTCGAGGGTGGATCCTCTTACGTTCACCTTGATGACAACATCGAGTGGAATTCACCGGGGGTGATTCCTCGGGTTTTCCCTTTGATGTTAGACACACAGTTACTATGGTTACTATGACTTTACACTGAGCCATGTTACTAAAGATGGGTCGGCCATGAGGGGTATCCGCGCGAGCTTAATAGCGAGTGATGTGGAGTCGGGTTGACCTGGAAGGTGCCCGCGAGATACTTACGAGGCGTGGCCGGGCATTATTAGCCCTTGCCGCAAGTACTCAAGACGGGGCGACGGGGTCACATCGATCGTGAGTCTCTGCTCATTACCACGCGTTCCTAATCCACTATGATTTGGATATTTGATCCGAGGGGCCTCTGGCCTGATAGCACTAACCATCACGTGGGCATAGTATGGGCGTTCTGCATCGTATACATCAGCCGAAGCTTAATAGACATCAGCGACTGAGCGGCACGCACCGGGTTGGACTGCGTAAGCTCCTACCTTGTTGAAGGAGGTAGCTAGGTCTGCTCACCGGCCGCCCACGCAACATGCAGGAGTTCCCGGGGCGATGGCCCATGACCCCTGGGGGCATAGGTTTAGTCCGGTGTGTTGGCCTCTCTGTTAAGCCAAGGTCGGGTTGCGGCGTATTGTTTGGCCGAGGCCGGGCATGACCCAGGAAAGTGTGTCCGGCCAGAGTTAATCGAGCGTGGTGGGTAAGTTGGTGCACCCCTACAGGGAAGAAAACATCTGTCGATAGCCTGTCCTACGGTAACGGACACTTGGAATTGTATCCCGATCGATACAACTAGGACTGGAAACTTGAGATGAGAAATTGTTATGAGACATGATTATGATGAATGGATGGTATGGCTCTGGGATTGCTTTCTCGCAGGGAGTCGAGAAAGGATCTCTGGCCGAGGTTGATAACATTACTGCTACTTTACTTTATGCTACTCTACTCCCTCCTGTTGCTGCAAGATGGTGGTTTCCGGAAGATGCTAGTCTTCGATAGGCTAGGCTTTCCCCTTCCCTGCTGGCATTCTGCAGTTTAGTCCATAGATACAACCCATTCCTTTGATACAGATGCATACTTAGTTTAGATCTGATGTAAGTCTTGAGAGTACTTTGGATGAGTACTCACGGTTGCTTTGCTACTTCTTTTTCCCCCATACCCGATTGTTGCGACCAGATGACGGATCCCAGGAGCCAGACGACGCCACTGATGACTACTACTACCCGGAGGATGCCTACTACTATGTGAAGACCGCTGATGACTTGGAGTAGTTAGGAGGCTCCCAGGCAGGAGGCCTTGCCTTTTCGATCGTTGTTGCCTTTGTGCTAGCCTTCTTAAGGCAATCTTATCTAACTTATGTTTGTACTCAGATATTGTTGTTTCCGCTGACTCTTGTGTATTCGAGCTTATGTATTCGAGCCCTCGAGGCCCCTGGCTTGTCATATAAAGCTTGTATTATTTTAATTTGTGTCTAGAGTTGTGTTGTGATATCTTCCCGTGAGTCCTTGATCTTGATCGTACACATTTGCGTGTATGATTAGTGTATGATTGAATCGAGGGCGTCACAACACCCATCTTGTCTCTTTTCGTCAGCAGGTGTTAAACATTCTCGAAATGGACCGAGATTTGTCAAGTGGCCTTGGTACATCACCGGTAGACCGCCTGTCAAATTTCATTCCATTTGGAGTCCGTTTGATACCCCAACGGTTAACCGGGGAACCACAAAAGCCTCTTGTGTTTTGCAGCCCAACACCCCTCCAAAACGGCCCAATAACCCATCTAAACCATCTCCATGTCCTCTGTCGTCGGATCATGATCGTGTGGGAGAAAACCTCACCTCATTTGGACACTCCAAACTCCCTCTACCTATAAATATGTGCCCCTCCCTGAAATTTCACGGATGAAACCCTAGAAAAGCTCCCCACCACCGTCGGACGTGTCCGTCCACGCCGGACGAATGGTGCCGCCGCCCGTAGCCACTCACACGCCGCCACATGTCCCACCGCTGAAGCCCGCCGGGCCCGAGGCCGGCCCCCACGGGCCCGTCCGCCGCCGCCACACGCCCGCGCGCGTCCGCGTCGCCCGAGCGCTTCGCCGCCTCTCCTCCGCCGCCTCCCGCCGCGTCTGCCGGCGCCGACCTCCGCCTCCGTCCACCATGTCAAGCTCTGCCGGCCGCTCGCCGCCGACGAGCCCCAGCGCCAGGTCCCACCGCCTCCGCCGCGCCCCTCGTACCCAGCGCCCAGATTCGGCCGGGGCTCGCCGGATCTGAAGTAGGGCGCTCTGCTGCCGCCGCCCGGTTCTTCCTCCGCGGTCGGGCCCGAGCCCGACTCAATATGCTTCGCACCATCCCCGACCCGATCCTCGACCCATTGACTTTTCCCTCGAGGTCGATTTCCACTAAGTCTTTACCCCCGATATTTTATGCCCCTATTCAACGCATCATACCTCCATGACCGTAGCTCCAAATCATGCATATGATATGTCGAATTGTTCGTCTCGTTGAGCTATTCACGTTGGAAGCATTTTCATGCATGTTCATGTTCATTATGATGCCATTTTCTTTGATGCAAGAGTGCTATAAAATGTTAGCTGCTGGAACTTATCAGATCTTGAGGTTTTGTCATTTTTGTTGCATTTGATGTGTGCATCGTATGAGCTTGAGGTCTACATGTGTTTTGAACTACATCATTCCATCTTTACATAGGTGCTTGTCTTGTATTTTTGTGATCTATGTGGTGACTAGCACAAGCATGGAAACTAGGCTCTGTAATGTTACTGTTTTCAGGGACTTTGGTTTTTGCTAAGTCCTTTTCCTGTTGTTATTTTGATGCCATGTAAACTTGATGCTACAGTGAGATCCATGCTTATTTTGAGATAGTTCAATAAGGATGTTTTGAACATGTGGTTATGCTATCCATCCATGCCCCTGTTTTCAATTATGGAGTGCTCTAGCATGTCATTTGCTTGCTCCACTTTTGCTATAAAATGTTCCTGGCAGAATGTTAACATGTTAATCAAAATTGCCATGGTTGTTACTTGATCTTTACATGGGTGCCATCGTATCTTCTGTGCCTTTTTGGCTCATGTTCATTACGGGACTTTTGTTCTATGCATTTAGTAGAATCATGCCATGCCTTGGTTTGCTACGATATGTTCCTGTAGCATGATGTTTTCTTGCTCTAAAAATTGCTTCCTGATGTTGTTTTTGACATGTTAGTATTTTCACTAAGTCTCTGATGCTGATATCTTTTGCACTTTTGCCATGCTTGTTTGAACCTTCTCTTGTGTGTTTTAGCCATAGCTCAGTGTTCATGTTTTGTCAATCATCTCTTGTACATCACTGTCATATGCTTTGTTGCTATGTTGGAGCGCAGTAGCTTAGTTTCTTGTTGCATTCTATGTGGCATCCTGCTGTTAATCGCAGTTTTGCGTCATTCTTGTGATGCTTGCCATTTGCAAACCGTGCATCCGTTTCCGGTGATCTTTATATCGATTTCAACCAAAATCATCTCATGTTTCCATCAGCACACTTGGTTTGCCAAGTTGATGCCTTGATCATTCTTTCCCTTCCAAAGCACGCATATGCATTGCATATCATATCTTGCATATCATGCCATGCATTGCATCATGTTGCTTGTGCATTGCATCGTGATTGATTGTTGTTCCATTGCTTGTGTTCTTGTTTTGGGTAGAGCCGGGAGACGAGTACGTGACCGAGGAATCTGTTGAGTAAGCTAACAAGGATCAAGTCTTCGACAGCTCTGAGAACATTGCAGGCAAGATGACCATACCCTTGAAATCACTTCTATCTTTGCTTGCTAGTTGTTCGCTCTATTGCTATGTCGCGCTACCTACCACTTGCTATATCATGCCTCCCATATTGCCATGTCAAGCCTCTAAACCACCTTCCTAGCAAACTTTTGATTGGCTATGTTACCACTTTTTCTCAGCCCCTCTTATAGCGTTGCTAGTTGCAGGTGAAGTTGAAGTTTGTTCCATGTTGGAACATGGATTTGTTGGGATATCATTATTATATCTTATTTACTTTAATGCACCTATATACTTGGTAAAGGGTGGAAGGCTCGGCCTTATGCCTGGTGTTTTTGTTCCACTCTTGCCGCCCTAGTTTACGTCATACCGGTGTTATGTTCCTCGATTTTGCGTTCCTTACGCGGTTGGGTGTTATGGGAACCCCTTGACAGTTCGCTTTGAATAAAAATCCTCCAGCAAGGCCCAACCTTGGTTTTACATTTTCCTACCTAAGCCTTTTCCCTTGGGTTCTGCAGACTCAAGGGTCATCTTTATTTTAAACCCTCGGGCTAGTGCTCCTCTGAGTGTTGGTCCAAACTGCGCGATGTCCGGCGCCTCCTGGGCAACCAGGGTCTATGCCAACCCGACGTCTGGCCCATCCGGTGTGCCCTGAGAACGAGATACATGCGACTCCTATCGGGATTTGTCGGCACATCGGGCGGCTTTGCTGGTCTTGTATTACCATTGTCGAAATGTCTTGTAATCGAGATTCCGAGACTGGTCGGGTCTTCCCGGGAGAAGGAATATCCTTCGTTGACCATGAGAGCTTGTGATGGGCTAAGTTGGGAAACCCCTGCAGGATATAAACTTTCGAGAGCCGTGCCCGCGGTTATGTGGCAGATGGGAATTTGATAATATCCGGTTGTAGAGAACTTGACACTTAACTTAATTAAAATGAATCAACCGCGTGTGTAGCCGTGATGGTCTCCTTTCGGCGGAGTCCGGGAAGAGAACACGGTCTTGTGTTATGCTTGAACATAAGTAGTTTCAGGATCACTTCTTGATCATTCTAGCTTCTCGACCGTTGCGTTGCTTCTCTTCTCGCTCTTATTTGCGTATGTTAGCCACCATATATGCTTAGTGCTTGCTGCAGCTCCACCTCACTACCTTTTCCTACCCATAAGCTTAAATAGTCTTGACCTCGCGAGTGTGAGATTGCTGAGTCCTCGTGACTCACGGATACTTCCAAACAGTTGTAGTGCCGAGGATACCAATGCAAGTGATGCTACTGAACTCAAGTGGGAGTTCGACGAGGATTCGGGCTGTTACTATGTTTCTTTTCCTGATGGTCAGTAGTGGAGCCCAGTTGGGACGATCGGGGATGTAGCATTTGTGGTTGTCTTTCTTTATTATGGTTCTGTAGTCGGACCTTTGATTGTACTTTGGATGATGTATGAGTCATTTATGTATTGTGTGAAGTGGTGATTGTTAGCCAACTCTTTATCCCTTCTATTCTGTACATGGGATTGTGTGAAGATTACCCCTCTTGCGACAAACCTACCATGCGGCTATGCCTCTAAGTCGTGCCCCGACACGTGGAAGATATAGCCGCATTGTGGGTGTTACAACCCGCCACCAGCCGTGAGTCTCCAATTTATTTAGTTTACCTTAACATTCAAATACTCTATTAACTCAACCTTGTTGACTTTCACAGGCTGACTCCGCCTTTTGGGAGAAGGAGTATGATCATGAAGCTGCCAAGAAGGCCAGGGCCAAAACAAAAGCCGTCAAGAAAACCGCCAAGAAGAACAAAAAGAAACTAAGTGCTTCTGAGTTGTTTGAATTGGACGGCAGCATTGAGTCGGAGGTAGCCCTTGACTCCCTTGGCTCCTTTTTCAATTATCTTATTGGCACTGATTATCATCAGGATGACACGAGGGCCAGTCAAGCAGTCGAAGAAGAGGTAACTATTATTTCCTCCGACTCAGAGCCTTTGCCAAGACAGAAAATTCGAGGAGTAATCCGAAAAGTAAGCTTTTCACATCCCTTAGCTTATTTGGATCCTCACTTTCTTTTGAAGCAACAGCAGCACGAGAACCGGCGTCAGACTCGGACCAGCGGAGGTGGAGAGTTATCCTCCGGTTTACCAAATACTCCAGCTCCGCGGAAACGTCAAAGCAAGGTCCCTCCGAATATAATCTCTTTTTACCTTCTGGAGGGTCTTATTCGTCAGCCACTTAATTCTTCCGATTCAAATTATTAGGGGATATCTTACTCCTCTTCCGGCGACTCATCACAGACCCAGCTGTCGGCCTTCAAGACTGCCCCTGGGTAACAATTTTTTATTTCAAACACTTTGTATCCTTATACTTGTACTAACCTCCCACAACCCTTTGTAGTGGAAATGCAAAGCCTAGCAAGAAGGCTAAGATGACCAAACCGGCTGAAGACCCCAAAGTCCATGAGCCGGAGCAACAAATTCCAGCTTCTGAAGCCTCCATAGAACAACCAGAAGAACCTGTCCATATTCCACCTGAAATTCCTGACCAGTCTAGTGATCATACAAACATCAATCCTTTGAACCCTGAATCATCAAGCCCACTTAAACCATCAGAAACACATATTGAGGATGTCATGATCACTAGCACCGGCTTTCAAGAGCTGGGAAAACCTACTGTCTTGGCCAAGCACTCAGCTAAAGAGGAGTTTATTGAAAGGCGGAAAGTGAGATTTAACATTGCCGATTATTCTCAACTAAGAGTCAGTGAAGTACTCTCCGATTATCTCAACCAAGTTCATACCAGCCGCGATCTTGAGATTGACATGGTAAAACAGATGCACCAGAAATATGAGGTATGAACTCTGGCTTAATAAATTATGCATATCCTGTCAGCCCCCAAGTATACTATGTATAATAGAATATAATATGCTATAGACTTAGAATAGCTAGGAGTATAAAAGCATCTTTGGTAAAATCCTTCAAAAATCGGCTTTCAATGTCGGAGTTAAACCGGATCTTTGACAATTAACATTGCATCTGTAGCCCCCAAGGACCGGTTTAATCTGCATGAATGAACCGATACTATTTACCATTGTTTATAAATCAAGACTTACTTCTGTAGCCCCCATGAGCCGGATGTGGTCGTTTACAATACAACCGGGTCATCATAAAGTAGTAATGAAAATGTGAGCAATATGCATTAGCCCCCAAGTGCCAAGTGCTCTTGCTTGTAAAGCGTTTGGGACTTATTCATATTTGTGTTATGTGAGGAATTTTTCTGTATGCATTATTCCCCAAGTGCCAAGTGTTGTTGCTTGCAAAAGGCTTGGGACTTTTATTCCTGTAACCCGAATATGAACATGATTGTAAATTTGTGCATGTACAGGATGCCATTGCTCAACTGGAATCGCAATTGGCTGACGCGAAAGCCCGGCTTGAACATCAAGAATCTGATACCCGGAAGGCCGACTCAAAATTTAATTTTAGTCTGGCTGAGACAGAAAAACTGAAGACCAGTTTTGATACTGAAAGAACCGCCTGGGCGGAGGAGAGGACTGCTTTGATACAGCGGGCTGAAAAAGCTGAAACTTCTCTTCAAGAGATAACCATTGATCTTACCGGCTTAAAACACCGCGTCTCCCAGATGATTTCTACTATCTTTAGTAAATAACATTACTAGCATCATAATCGAGTCTTTTCTTTCATGTCATAAACCTTCGCTGATCAATCCACAATTACTACACAGGTCCTAGGAACAGCAATCTTGGTCAAGACATGCTGGTAAAGCTTAAAGCCGTATATACGCTTATTGAACAGCTATATACCGGAACTCTGCGCATGCTGGCCACAATTTCTCCAACTAATCAGGCCCCCACTCTATTGAGTGACGTCTTGAAGAAACTTTCTGTTCTGCCTGCAAGGATTGAAGAGATAAAATGATCATCTACAAGAGCCGGTGTCGTGACAGCCTTAAGCCGGGCTAAGGCATGGCTACCAGAGCTAGACCCGGTCGAGGTAGCTACTGGATATCCAAGCTTGAAAGAAGATGGCACTCCGTTTTTCCAAAAAGACTTTGCTACCTGTGTGAAGGAAATACGTCCTCTGGCGACTCTGATTGCAGATGAAACGAATCTATCAAAATATCAACCGGCTTATGATACGGAGAATCGGAAGATGCCCAAGCCGGCTTATAAAGTGATGGATCTGATTCCCCCAATCCATAAGCATACTTTCGCCCCTGAAGTTGATCCTTCCGAACTTATAGATGATGAAGCTGAATTCCAAGCCTTGCATGGCATTGATTAGTCATCACCAAACTTCCAAACAAAGGAGGAGGACGGAGAACCGGCGAAGGATGATCCAGAAGCTTCAAGTCATCAAGGTCAAGAAAATTGATCCGCTGGGTGGTTCATCTATTTGATCTTCTGGAAAACAATTAAACATTTTGGCTCGCTGAGCCATGTAATAGTTTAGTTGAACTCTGCTCTATCGTGCCATCGTGCATGTTTTGTGTTACATAACATTGTTGATCCGCCAGTTGAATATATGCCACTTATGCATATGATATCATTATGTAGGGCAGAATGTATTTCTTTGCTCTGCATAAAAAATATCACAAAATTGCCCTGGTGGTCTACCACCAGGAGGGTCATAATGACCAACATAAACCTGTTGGTGACTTTAAAAGTCCATAACCAGGGCTAGTGTAATTATAACCATATATATAAAAAAATATCATATCTGTGATATTTGATCATGTTGCCGGCTCATTATACCGATGCAATAAGGAGTAATATCCCAAAACTTAGTGCATAAAGTATATAAGATCATCATATACTAGCAACTTATAGTCCGAAGCCAGGCCGGGTTAATAAACACCGGGTAGTTTTATGTCTGAACCATAAGGCATCATAGCCCTCATCGGTTTTTAATCATGTATTAATATGTTCACAGGAAAGGAACCTCAAAAAATGTTCAAATAAAATAGCAAAAAATTGAGGCTTTCATAGGCGGCCAGGCCAAAAAATCAAGTGCTTTCAAGGCCTGCACAACGACTGAATTAAACCTTCATACAAACCTTATAAGCCGGACCTCACATAACCAATCGTTGTTTTAACTTTGACAAGTTCAGGATCTGTATAAGATTGACTTGTCAAAAGTACGGCGGGTCGTTCCAGGATTAACTGGGCAGAGTGGCAGACTTAAAAAGGCAGGATAACCCGGATTTTTAGGTGAATACACCTGGCTTTTAAGCCTATTACAAGGGTCATAAAAAGTCTTGTCCATTGAAAAAAAGAGCCCCCAAGTAACATTATATTCCAAGCGTATAAGCCGGATCAACAAGGGTAATCATAACTATGCTCTATGAGCAGGAATCCCCCAAGTGATATATTTCTGAGCTGTGTTCACCGGGTACCTATGTTTGAGTTGCGCTGTGCAACAAACTCTCTTTGGTCCATTTAACTTGGCATCAAGCCTTTAAGTGATCATATAAAGTAATAATAAAGACTTAGTTTCTGAGGAAGAAATGATAGAGGCCCTGAATTATCAGGGATGTCGGCTTTATTACATTGATTATAATATATACATTGTCAAAAATATGTACATCGGGAGAGCCTGTGGCTCAAGTATAATAAGGCCGAAGATGAGCAATATTCCACAGCCGGCGGGTCTCCTCCTCCGACGTGCGTGAGTCCTTGTGGTCTCGAACATCGATAAGGTAGTATGACCCATTGTTCAGATTTTTGCTGACCACAAAGGGCCCTTCCCAAGGTAGGGATAGCTTGTGCATATCAGATTGATCCTCGATAAGCTGGAGCACCAAGTCACCTTCTTGAAAGGTTCTGGTTTTAACCCGGTGGCTGTTATAACGACGCAGATCTTGTTGGTAAATCGCCAAATGAGCCGCCGCAAGGTCACACTCCTCATCTAACAGGTCAAGTGCATCCTGACATGCTTTTTCATTGTGAGCTTCAACATAAGCCTCCACCCGGGGAGAGTCGTGACGGATGTCCCTAGGGAGAACTGCCTCTGCTCCGTAAACCATGAAGAAAGGCGTGTAACCCGTAGATCTGTTGGGGGTAGTATTGATACTCCATAACACTGAGGGTAACTCCTCCACCCAACAATCCGGCGTCCTCTACAAAGGAACCATAAACCGGGGCTTGATGCCTCTCAGGATCTCTTGATTGGCCCTCTCGGCTTGACCATTAGACTGGGGGTGAGCCATTGATGATACATCAAGTTGAATATGACCACGTTGACAAAATTCTTTCATAGCACCCTTGGATAATTAGTGCCATTATAAGTTATAATACTATGGGGAAAGCCAAAACGGAAAATCACCTTTTTGATAAATTGAACCGCCGTCGTCGCGTCACACTTGCTAATCAGCTCTGCTTCAACCCATTTTGTAAACTTGTCAACCGCCACCAAAAGGTGAGTATTTTTATCTTTGGACCTCTTGAAAGGCCCAACCATATCAAGCCCCCAGATTGCAAACAGCCAAGCAATCGGAATCATCCTCAATTCTTGAGCCGGCACATGAGCTCATCGTGAAAAGTCCTGATAACCATCACATTTACTGACTAGATCCTCAGCATCAGCATGAGCTGTCAGCCAATAAAACCCATGATAGAAAGCCTTGGCTACGAGAGATTTAGAGTCGGCATGATGACTGCAATCTCCTTCATAAATCTCTCGGAGAATCTATAGCCTTCACACAACATTGAAACGCCCCTATGACACTGCGATGATGCAATTCCCCATTAACAATTGTCATTGACTTAGACCGCCGGGTTATCTGCCTGGCCAAAGTTTCATCCTCAGGTAACTCGCCCGGGTCATATAAGCCAAATATGGAACCGTCCAGTCAGGAATAGCATGGAGAGTCGCCACCAATTGTGCTTCTGGGTCAGGAATAGCAAGATCCTCTTATGTAGGCAATTTGACAGAAGGGTTATGTAGAATATCCAGGAAAGTGTTAGGTGGCACCAGCTTACGCTGAGACCCTAACCAGCTTAAAGCATCAGCCGCCTCATTTTTCCTGCGATCAACATGTTCAACTTGATAACCCTTGAAGTGACTTGCGATAGCATCAACCTCCCGGCGATAAGCCGCCATGAGTGGATCCTTTGAGTCCCAAGTGCCAGAAACTTGCTAAGCTACCAGATCCGAGTCGCCAAAACACCTCACCCGGCTTAACTTCATCTCCTTAGCCATCTGAAGACTGTGGAGCAAGGCCTCATACTCAGTTGCATTGTTAGTACAAGGGAACATCAACTGGAGAACATAAGAGAATTTATCACCTTGTGGGGAAGTCAGGACAAGTCCAGCCCCCGAGCCCTCCAGCTGCCTAGATCCATCAAAGTGAATAGTCCAGTAAGTGTTATCCGGCTTCTCTTCAGGCATCTGCAGCTCTGCCCAATCGTTTATGAAATCCACAAGCGCTTGAGACTTAATGGCTGTTCGAGGCATATATTTCAAACTATGAGGTCCAAGCTCAATGGCCCACTTGGCTACTAGACCTGTGGCTTCTCTGTTTTGAATAATATCCCCTAAAGGAGCAGAACTAACCATAGTGATAGGATGACCCAAGAAATACTGCTTGAGCTTTCGACTAGCCATGAAAACCCCATATACTAGCTTTTGCCAATGCGGATACCTCTTCTTGGACTCAATAAGCACCTCACTGATGTAGTAAACCAGCCGTTGAACCGGATGCTCCTTTCCTTACTCCTTCTTTCCACCACAATTGCTACACTGACAGCTCTACTATTGGCAGCCACATATAACAACAAAGGCTCCTTATCAATGGGAGCAGCAAGAACCGGTGGCTCAGCCAATTGTTTCTTCAAGGCCTCAAATTCCTGATCAGCAGCATCGCTCCAGATAAAGTGATCTGTCTTCTTCATCATCTGGTACAGAGGGATAGCCTTCTCACCCAACCGGCTTATGAACCGGCTTAAGGCCGCAATACGACCCGCCAAACGCTGAACATCATTGACACACGTCAGTTACCTAGAGAGGTGATAGCCTCTATCTTCTCCGGGTTAGCTTCAATACCCCGTTCGGAAATCAGGAACCCCAAGAGCTTGCCTGCTGGTACACCAAAAACACACTTGGCTAGGTTAAGCGTCATCTTATAAATCCGGAGATTGTCAAAGGTTTCCTTTAAATCATCTATCAAGGTTTCCTTCTGCCTGGATTTCATCACAATATCATCCACATAGGCATGAACATTGCACGCAATCTGATCATAGAGACTATTCTACACACACCACTGGTAAGTCGCCTGGGCACTCTTGAGCCCAAAAGGCATAGACACATAACAGAAGGCTCCAAAGGGAGTGATAAAGGTTGTCTTCTCCTGGTCCTTAACTACCATCTTGATATGATGATAGCCAGAATAAGCATCCAAAAAACTCAGACGCTCACAACTCGCCATAGCATCAATAATTTGATCAATACGGGGAAGAGCAAAGGGATCAGCCGGACAAGCCTTGCTTAAGTCCGTATAATCGACACACATGTGCCAGGTGCCATTTTTCTTAAGCACCAACACCGGGTTAGCCAACCTGAAAGTGCAACTATCCCTGGGTGGTTTTGGTAATTCCTAACAACATATAGCCCATTGAGCTAATGCTATTTAAAGATAAATATTTCAGGAAAGCTCAATGTTTGGCAAGGCATGGATTAGAAAGTGGACCCCTCAAAATACTAAGAAGACATGTTGGCTCAATCTCAAGAATCTACATTTTACTTTTATTGATCCAAGATCACATTGAGTCTATAGGAAAAGCCAATACTATCAAAAGGGGATGAGGTGTTGCTTAATGAGTTACTTTCTCAAAATGCTTAGTGATATGCTCCAAAACCCTCAAATACTTTCTCACATCCACATATATCCCAAACCAAAAGTCAAACTCGGCCCCACCGAAATTTCCTACCCGGCGCCACCGAGTTCACTTAACATAGCCACTGCCACAAACCCTAGTCATTTCGGTCTCACCGATAGGGATCTTGGTCTCACCGAGATGGGATTGCAACCTCTATGTTTCCCTTCGTAAAGTTTCGGTCCAACCGAGATGAGCGATCGGTCCCACTGAGATTTCAATGCAAACTCTATGTTTCCAGTTCGTAACGTTGCGGTCTAACCGAGATGAGTGAATCGGTCCCACCGAGTTTGCTTGACCAACTCTCTGTTTGCCTATTACCAAAATCGGTCCCACCAAATTTGTGTAATCGGTCTCACCGAGATTACATTATGCCCTAACCCTAATGGAATCGGTCCCACCGAGTTGACATGTCAGACCCACCGAAAATCCTAACGTTCACATTTTGAACTAAATCGGTCTGGCCGAGTTTCATGATTCGGTCCCACCGAGTTTGGTGATTTGTGTGTAATGGTTAGATTTTGTGTGGAGGCTATATATACCCCTCCACCCACTCTTCATTTATGGACAGAGCCATCAGAACATGCCTACACTTCAAACATATATTTTCTGAGAGAGAACCATCTACACTTGTGTTGAGGTCAAGATATTACATTCCAACCATATAAATCTTGATCTCTAGCCTTCCCCAAGTTGCTTTCCATTCAACCCCTCTTTCCACCAAATCCAATCCTATGAGAGAGAGCTGAGTGTTGGGGAGACTATCATTTGAAGCACAAGAGCAAGGAGTTCATCATCAATACACCGTCTATTACCTTTTGGAGAGTGGTGTATCCTAGATTGGTTAGGTGTCACTTGGGAGCCTTCGTCAAGATTGTGGAGTTGAACCAAGGAGTTTGTACGGGCAAGGAGGTCACCTACTTCGTGAAGATCTACCCTAGTGAGGCAAGTCCTTCATGGGCGATGGCCATGGTGGGATAGACAAGGTTGATTCTTCGTGGACCCTTCGTGGGTGGAGCCCTTCGTGGACTCGCGCAACCGTTACCCTTCGTGGGTTGAAGTCTCCATCAATGTGGATGTACGATAGCACCACCTATAAGAACCACGCCAAAAATCTCCGTGTCTACATTGCGTTTGCTCCCTCCAAACTCCTTCCTTTACCTTCATATGCAATTGTTTTACATTCCACTGCTATACTCTTAGAATTGCATGTGTAGGTAGATTACTTGACTTGTGCTAAGTTGTTAAAATCTGCCAAGAATCAAAGTTGGGAAAAGGCTAGATTTTTATTTGGTCAAATAGTCTAATCACCCCCCCCCTCTAGACATAATTTCATCCTACAAGTGGTATCAGAGCTTTGGTCTCCATTTTCTTTGATTTCTAAAGGTTTTGGTGATCATAGCCTAGGTTTTACAACCTAGGAGAGTATGGCGTCTAGCGAGGGAAATTGCCACCGGCGATGTCTTACTGGCTCCCACAACGATAAGCCACCCGTTGGCATATGTCGCACCTACCACCCGACAGTAAGCAATTTGAGGAAATTGTACGCAAACAAGGAAGACACCGGAAGAATCAAGGCGTTGGTTTTGAACGAAAGTTCAATGCCAATGGAGTTGAGTGGGAAGAAGATCAATACCCTAAGACGAAGTTTGTTCCTCAATAAGAGAAGTATGATCCTACTACTTTCCAAGGAACACAAGCTCAAGATGATCTTCCACCACAAGACCACAAGCTAAAGGGCAAGGACAAGCTTCAAGAGGAGATTGATGCATTTGAAGAAGCTCCTAAGGCATTGGACAAGTGGGTTCTCAATACTATATCAAGTTCTACTTCATCAAGTACGACTACAACTCCAAGGATTCCCATCAAGATGGTGTGGATCCCGAAGAAGAAGAACTAGAGAGTTCTTGAGGGTGACTCCGCAAACATACTTCACTCATATCATTTTGGCAAGGACAAGTGCAAAAAAAATCCATATCTTGCACTAGTTCAAGGAGTCAAAAACCCTCTTGTTGGTAAGACAAGGGACAAGGTAACCTAATGCATTCATGGACATAATCTCATGTGAATATCACTCTATGTCTATGGATATCCTTGTTTGTTCCTTGTGGGACTAACCCGTGTAGGTATTGAAAGTGCAACTCACTCCAAAGGATTGCTCCGAATGATCTACATCAACTTTGAGCACCTACATCTTCAACACCTACATGAAGTCATCATCGACAAAACCCAAGGTTAGTTCATCCCTCCTAGGGGGGATATCACATCTAGGGGGAGCTTTACTCTAATCAATTGAGCTAAAGCAACCCTAATGATGTGAACACAACAATGCATTATGTAAAAGTGGTAACCCCACTTGTGCTTAAACGATGAGTATGACCTACGATCAAATGTTCTTGACTCCTTAGTCAATATACTCATATATAGATGACCTAGTCATCGCCAAATTTCTTGATAGATGCTAGAGTGATTGTGCATGCTTTGCCACATATTTCATTTGCCATCTTATTGTGTGAGCATGTTGGTTGCATGTTTTACTCATTCGAGGACATCCATTTGTTGCCTTGATTGTTTGGCTTTTTCTCTTTTGCCAAATGGATGGACAAGAATGCCTAAGGACTTCCTCTAGCTATCTATGCTTTTCTCGTCTCAAACTCTATTCATGCTACATCACAAAACTTCCAAAACCTCTTTGTGCATTTTGGTATGACCGAGTCATCCATTTCGGTCACACCGACATCACTAAGTTGATCTAAGTTTTCAATCTCGATGCAACCGATTTGAACTTTTCGATCACACCGAGTTGCAGTAACCGCTTGCGAGTCTGCATCTTGGTGCCACCGAATTGTTCCACTCGGTCACACCGACAAGGTCAGGATATATATATATCCATGGGTTGAATTTTGGAAATTTCTCCAAAACATCACCCCGCGCGTGTCCTGCTGTGCCTCCTCGGGTCTCCGGATCTTCTCCTTGCCGCCAGCGACCTCCCGCCGCTGGTCTCTGTCACCGTCAACGGAAATCTGCTCCACCGTTGTCGCCGTAGCGAACCCCCCGCCGAACTAGGGTATGGGTTCGAACCTTGTGCTATTCTTTTACCTCTAATTCATAGCACATTGTTTTGCCATGATCCTTACCACGTATGCAAACACTCTATCCACTGAAAACATCCTTTATGTTAGATTTGATTTGAAAATTTAGGGTTAGGTCTTCGCCGAACTCATCTCGGACCGACCGAGTTGTAGAAATCGGTCTCACCGATTTGGCTTAGGCTATAACACTTGCAATTTTCGGTCTGACAAAAAATTGCAAATCGATGTGACTGAGTTCAATTCTCTGTGAAACCCTAGCAGTCTCGGTGCCACCGAACTGTGACTCGTTCTGACCGAGTTCACCAGTTTAGGTTCCAAAAGCTTCTTTGGTATCACCGAGTTTGCAAATCGGTAGCTCCGAAATGCTTTCTGTGGAGAACTAAAGCTAAGTTTTTAAGTCATCTGTTTTGCAAAAACTCTACACTTTTTGATGCTCATCCACTCTATCTCATATACATCTATTCACAGGGTCTGCTATGAGTGAGTTTGCAGAGATGTCTGATCAGAGTGACAGTCAGAACAAGTCTGAGGAACATGTGCAGCTGAGTGAGAGTTCAGATCCCTCGAGCACTTCTACTGTTGGCAGCAGGAGCACTCCCAGCAACTTGCCTAAGGCAGCCACCAGATCTAGGAAGAAGAGAACCTCAGAATCTCAGGATGAGGATTATGTTGCCACTTAGGAGGAAGTAAGCTCCAAGAAGAAGGTGCTAAAAAAGGAGTATGGAACGGCTGCTACAGTTAAGCCAGGGATGAATAGGAAGGCTCCAGCAAAGAGAATTCATATGTCTAAGGCCAGAGCCTCTACTCAAGAAACAATGGAGTTCACTCTTCAACCCAAAGAAGCTAGAGAGGGAAAGAAGAGAAAGGAGAGAGTCAAGAAGACCATTGCCAGAGTCATTGGCAAGCCCTCCATGATGAAAGATCCCTCTAAAGATGAAGAAGAAGAGATGCTCTAGCACCCAAAGCTCAGAAGCTTATGGGAGATGCTATAAAGTCAGGGGCTGCAACATCAAAGCCCAAAGCTGCCCCCAAAGCTCAAGATCAGAAGCCTCCTAAGCCCAAGAGGAACACCGGAAGCATACCTGTTGAAGAAAAGAACAAGGCCCCAGTGCCTGAAGCTGAAGAAGAAGATGATGAGTCTCTTTTTGAGAAAATTGAAGCCCAAGATTCCAGACCACAATGATACTCATCCAGTAGCTGAAGACATGCACATCAGAAAAGATGCTGGACTGAGATTGTGGAGAAAGTTTGATCCTCATGCTGTGAGGAGAAGGACTGCAGTTGACTACATGTTTCACACAAAGGAATAGCAAGACTTTTATGAAACTATTCTGCTTGACAAGAAGCCCATTGTGTGTGACATGAGATGGGTTGATTGGGAATTCATCCAGGAGAATGAAGATCACTTCCCAGGAGTTTATGACAGCTTCAAAGCATGTGGAGTCGATGAGTTTGTTGGACAGAAGCTCACAAAATGGAATGATGAGCTGATCATGCAGTTTTACTCCACTGCCCACTTCTACCTAGATGGGAAGATCATATGGATGTCAGAAGGTACTAGGTACCAATCCATAGTTGAAGAATGGGCAAAATTGATAAATGCCCAGAAGAACATGAAGATGACTTGGATGTGTATGCCAAGAAGAAGGACCACAACACTATGGCTAACATGTACAAGGAGATTCTAGATAAAGCTTTGGAGACTCACAAGCTTGGATCTGTACATTTCTTATTGTCTGGTCTGCCTACTATTAACTCGATCCTAAGGCACACTCTGCTACCCAAGTCAGGAGATCACAAGATGATCAGAGGGCACTCTATCAACCTTCTACAACTTTTTGATGTCCCTCATAAGTTCAAGGTCATGAGTCTGATTGTAGAGACAATCAAGAGGACTGGTGCTGACCAAAAGAGAAGCTGTGGGTATGCTCCACACATTCAGGAGCTCATCAACTCCAAGATGGGCACAGGAACATATTTGTTGGATAAGGAGCATCTACCCCTGTATCCTAATCTAGAAGATAATACTGTTGTGATGAATGAGGAGGAACCATCATCAGTTCAAGCACAGGAGAAAAGAGCCAAAGCAAAGGCTGAGAAAGCTGCCAAGATGCCAAGTGTTGAAGAGGCATCTCAGGTTTTCCTGAAGAGCAAGCAAGATCAACTTGCATATCTAATCCAGTCTACACTGAGGATTGAGAAGGGCTTGGCCACCCTGACTCAAAACCAGGAGAGCTTGGAGAGGATCATAGAAACTAAATTTTATGATCTTGATCTGAAGGTAATTGAGATTCAAACAGTAGTTGAGCAGCTTCAGGAGGAAGCATAAGAGAAGAGAGGCAAGGCAACCACAGATGCATTACATTGAGTGCCAAGGATTCAAAGGTTTGCTGTCATGCCAATGACAGATTCTAAAGCTACAGCATCAGCACCAGCAGCTACAGCTCCAGTGCCACCTCCAGCAGCCACTCCACCAACTCCAACAACATCAACAGATGCCTTCGTCCTTGGAGTTCTCTCTACACCACCTCCCGAAGACCAAGCCTGAGAGACGCATAGCACTATGCATATTTGAACTTTTTGGTAACTTGTTGCCAAAGGGGGAGAAATATGTATAGATCATAGGCTTCGAGAGAGTGTTTTGCTTCTTTGCCTTTGGTTGAACTTTTTATTGTGTGAGATACTTGTGCTAAGTTGGTCAAGTAGTCTAATCACCCCCCTATAGACATACTTTCGATCCTACACAACCACTCAGGGTGAAAAACTTCAACAATGAACCCGACCGCCAAGAGCCAGGCTACCTCCTCACCGATAGCCTTGCGCCTCTCCTCATTGAAATGGCGAAGCAATTGTTTGACTGGTTTAAACTTCGGATCAATATTGAGAGTGTGCTCAGCAAGTTCCCTCAGTACCCTGGCATGTCTGAAGGCTTCCATGCAAAGATGTCCCGGTTCTCACAGATGAACCCGATGAGCACGCTTTCCTATTTTGGATCCAAATTAGCACTGATACTGAACTGCTTGGATGAGTCGTCAGGAACAAAGTCAACTAGCTTGGTGTCGTCTGCTGACTTAAACTTCAACAAAGGGTCATGCATGCTCTGTGGTTGGCTTCTTCAAAGACGTCATATCCGCTGGGTCAACATTATCTTTGTAAAACTTCAACTCCTCTGTCGCACAAACAGACTCAAGATAAACAGCGTCGCCTTCTTCACACTCCAAGGCTATCTTGCGACTCCCATGCACTGTTATAGTGCCCTTGTGACTCGGCATCTTCAACTGCAAATAAACATAACAAGGCCTTGCCATGAACTTAGCATAAGCCGGCCGTCCAAACAGAGCATGATAAGGGCTCTTGATTTTAACCACTTCAAAGGTCAACGTATCAGATCTGGAATCATACCCATCTCTGAAAGCAACCTCTAAAGATATTTTCCCAACTGGATATGCCGACTTACCTGGCACCACACCGTGAAAAACAGTGTTCGGCGGCTTAAGATTTTTGTTAGTCAACCCCATGCGACAGTAAGTTTCATAGTAAAGGATATTGATGTTGTTGCCTCCATCCATGAGAACCTTAGTGAATTTGTATCCTCCAACCTGAGGTCCCAACACCAGCGCCAAGTGACCCGGATTATCAACCCAGGGCGGGTGATCCTCATGCCTCCATACAATGGGCTGCTCAGACCATCGCAAGTAATGGGGTACCGCTGGCTCAACGGCGTTTACTGCCCTTTTATGGAGCTTCTGGTCCCGCTTGGATAAACTTGTGATGAAAATGTGGTACTGGCCACTATTCAACTGCTTCGGGTTAATCTGATAACCAGATTTCTGCTGCTGATTCTCCTGATTGTTCTTCTGGTTGTAACCACCCTGATTACCTTGGCCATGAAAACCGAAATTAGAACCGCCAAGCGTAACCCGGACCGTGAGATCCAGAACCTGAGTCGTCGCCGGCCCATGATTATCTTGAAAAAGATTGGAATTTTTGTACTCCTTCATGATGAAGCAATCCTTCCAGAGGTGGGTAGACAGCCTTTCCCGTGTACCATGCCTTGGGCAGGGCTAATTCAGCAGCCACTCAAGATCAAAACTTCGCCCCCAATCCGAGGAGGTGGCTTTCCTTTACGATGCTGTCAATTATTCTACGTATTGGTGTTAGCCACAAAATCCAAATTATTATCAGCTTTGCGCTTACCGTTGTGTCCCTAACCTGCAAGGTTATGTTGCTGCCGTTTGGTACTGCTACTCTTCTTTCCCTTTTGCGGATTTTCCTCATCAGACTCGGGGTCCTTGATACTATCAGAGTCGGCATACTTAACCAGAGCCGCCATCAGCTCCCCCATGTCACTGCAGTGGTGCTTGAGCCACCCTAACTTCTACCTAAGGGGCATAAAACGACAATTCTTCTCTAACATCAAGACCACTGAGCCGGCATTGATACGATCCGATGAGTGCAGGATAGTTGAGACCCGGCGCACCCAATGGGTTGTTGACTCGCCTTCTTCTTGGACACGGGAATCCAGATCAACAATCGACATAGGCTGCTTGCATGTATCTTTAAAATTTTGGATAAACCGGGCTTTCAACTCGGCCCATGATCCAATGGAGTTGGCGGGCAGCCCTTTTAACCAAGTACGGGTCATCCCCTCCAGCATCATGGTGAAATATTTGGCACACACAGCGTCGCTAACATCCAGTAGTTCCATGGCCATCTCATAACTCTCGACCCACGCTTCAGGGGGCAGGTCAGCTGTGTAGTTAGGTACCTTACGAGGACACTTGAAATCCTTAGGCAAACGCTCGTTCTGCAGAGCCGACACTAAACATGGCACACCCAAAGTTCTAGAGGTTGCGCCTGCCTCTACCGAAGTCGTTGGATAAGCCGGAGCATGTTGATGAGCCGCGTAGGCCTATATAAACCCCCCGGGGAATCCATGCAAGAGAGATCAACCACTACTAGTCTCAAACACCACAGAGGGAGGAGAAGAGAGCAAGCCATGCCCTTCTTCCTCCTCTCGCCAAACAGCTCAAGGAGCACCGTGTAGCTACTTGTTCATCCAGTGACCATGCGGAGACCCCGCAAAGCAGCAGTAGGGGTGTTATCTCCACGGAGAGCCCCGAAGCTGGGTAAGATTCACCGGCGTGCATGTCTTTGCCTCATCCTGTTTCCAGGCACCGGCGACGTCTTACTGGCTCCCACAACGATAAGCCACCCGTTGGCATATGTCGCACCTACCACCCGACATTTGGCACCCACCGTGGGGCCAGGTGCACCGCCGTCCGGAGACCTGTTCTGGACGGGAACCCTCTTCCTCCCCCGCGAGCGTAGCCAGCCCGGCACGCCCGATGGAGCTTGCCACGACATGCTACAAGGCGTCACCAACATCTGTGCAGCGAGCAGCCTCACCAATCTCCTTGACAAGACTCTCATCTTTGACGAGCTCGCCACCGACGCGGGCACCGACCACCTCGTCAACCTCCTCGGCCAGCTCCACGTCTCCGGCGAGCCTGCCGTGGACTTGGAGTCGGTTGGCTCCACCGATCCGATGCCTGTCAACTCCGACACGGCCTCACTCGACACGTTCCCCACCAACGTCGCGATCTACAACGACCCGCTCCCCCGAGCCGATGGCTGTGACGCTGTCACCAACGAGGTGATGGTCATCGGCCACAGCTGCGCTTCTGACGAGAGCGCCCACGACGCCCCGCACGCGGCGGTCCACGACTTGTCCATCCCCCTCCCGGCCGATGCCAATGCTGAAGCACTGGAAGCTCGCCGCCTTGCCCTCCTCGCGGAGGTCTGGAAGTTGGTTTCCATGAGACGCCTCGCTGAGGCCCACCGACGTGAGGCCCACCGTGCCGCCTTTGGCACGCCGCCCCCAGGCGGGCCTAGCCGGGCCGGCGTTGTCAGACAGCGTGGCGCTGTCGTTGCCGATACGCTAGGAGTCGACCGCCCAGTCTACGCTACTCCACTCGAGAACCTGCGTGCCGCCCAGGCGGCCGTAGACGAGCTAGATGGACTGGGGGCCGAAGAGCTCCCCCACATGACCCGACGCATCCAGTAGCTGATCGATGCAGCCGCGCAGCGGCACGAAGCCGACGCCTGCGCGGAAAGCCCTCCCCGCGCCGAGATCATGGCGCGACATCCCGGATGCCGACCACGGGTAAATCCCGCGCGTGGCGTGAGAAAGAACCGGCTGCTAGCCGAAGCCGAACCCGAATCTCCATCGAGCGAGACGCAGAAGGCCACCCCCGGGCCGTGGAGTGGCGGGGCAACCTGCCTCCGCCCTGGCCCCGTGGAGAGAGATATCCCACCCCGCCGCCTGTTGCGCATCCGACTCTTAGCGGCCGGCTAGGTCGCTGCGAAGGAGTCGGCGAGAACGACGCCCGCCATCGGATCGACCGCCTGGCGCGATCCCTAGCGCTAGAAGAAGAAGACGATGTCGGCCCGCCTTGCTTCGGCCCCCGCATCCGCGACGAGCCTTTCCCCAAAGGGTTCTCGCTCCCAAGAGACACGCCCAAGTACAACGGCTCCGTGAAGCCGGAAGATTGGTTGATCGACTACTCCACGGCGGTTAGCATAGCCAACGGCAATAGGCGTGTTGCCGTGAAGTACGTGCCCCTCATGCTGCAGGGCACGGCGCGGACCTGGCTCGACAGCCTCAAGCCATGCAGCATCAACAGCTGGCTAGACTTCACAGAAGCCTTCGTCCGCAACTTCACCAGCACCTACAAGCGGGCTCCCAAGCCCAGACAGCTCTCCTTGTGCGTATAAGGCCCCGTCGAGTCCACTCGCGACTACCTCACGCGTTGGGCCGAGCTCCACAACTCTTGCAAAGGGGTGCATGAGGTGCAAGCCATAGAATACTTCACTGCCGGGTGCCGAGAAGGCACTCTCCTCAAGCACAAGCTCCTCTGCGATGAGCCGACTACCCTCGACGAGCTTCTGATCATAGCGGACAAGTACGCCACTGCCGACTCCTCGATGAAGACCGAACTCCGGGTAGACGCGTCCGGAAAGGTACTCAACCCGGCGTCCAAGACGCTGGCTGGGGACTCCGGCCGACGCCCACACCAGAACGACCACAAGCGCAAGGGCCCGGTGCCGCCCTCCACCAGTTGGCAGCTGGCCACAGTCGAAGACGAGCAGCCCGAAGCGCAGCCCGCACCCAAGAAGCAGAGGGGCGGCAAGCCGGCTTGGCAGCCGGCCTTCTCCTACGAGCAGACTCTCGACGCCCCGTGCAAGTTCCACAGCGGCGCGAAGCCGTCCAACCACATGACCCGGAAGTGCCACTGGCTCACCCGAATCTCTAAAGGCGAAGGGCTCGCGCCGCCTCCGCCTGCCGGTCCGCCGCCTCCGGCTCCGCAGCCGCCGGCCGCTCGGCCCGCAGTCGGAGCCGTGCACGATGAGTTCCCCGACGAGCATGCTGCCTATATCATCTTTACAAGCCAGCCCGAAGACCGGCGCAGCAAACGCCGAGAGCACCAAGATCAGCATGGTTGCTGCCAACCCCGCCAAGCACATGCACTGGTCAGAAAAACCTATCAGCTGGAGCCGGACCGACCACCCAGAGGTGATGCCGTCTCCCGGCTCTTATGTGTTGGTTTTGTATGCCACCCTTGCAACGGATAGACGCGCTGCTCGATTCTCCCGCGTGCTGATAGACGGCGGGAGCAGCATCAACATCCTGTCCCGTGACACCATGCAGAAGCTGAATGACAAGATGAAGCAGCTCATGCCTACTCGGACTGTGTTCCATGGCATCGTACCCGGCCTGTCCTGCGCCCCCATTGGCAAGATCAAGATTGATGTACTTTTTGGGGACAAGGAGCATTTCCGCCGGGAAGCGATCTGGTTTCAAGTGGTGTACCTGGAGAGCCCTTACCATGTATTGCTTGGCCGACCTGCCTTGGCCAAGTTCATGGCAGTTCCCCACTATGCATACCTCAAGATGAAGATATCGAGCACCAAAGGCGTCATCACCATAGCCAGCGATTACAAGAAGTCCTCTGAGTGCACAGCAGCCAGCAGTCGGCTGGCCGAGTCCCTTGTGATTGCCGAAGAAAAGAAGATGTTGGACCGAGTCGTGGCCATGGCCGGCAAGCAGTCAGCCTTGTCCCCCGATCCCAAGGAGCATGATGCTCAAGGATCTTTCCAGTCGGCCAAGGAGACAAAGAAGATACCTCTTGACCCCGAGCACCCAGAGAGGTTTGCCGTCATCGGGGCAAACCTAAACAGCAAATAGGAAGGCGAGCTTGCCGATTTCCTCCGTGAGAATCGGGGCATCTTTGCATGGTCCCCCAAGGACATGCCGGGCGTCCCGAAGGAATTCACCGAGCACAAACTACACGTCCGAGAAGACGCAAAGCCAGTCAAACAACCCCTCCGCCGACTGTCGGAGGAGAAACGCAGGATTGTGGGAGAGGAGATAGCCCGGCTTCTGGCAGCCGGCTTCATTATGGAAGTTTTCTTTCCAGAATGGCTCGCCAACCCAGTCCTCGTGCTAAAGAAAAACAACAAGTGGCGCATGTGTATAGACTACACGAGCCTCAACAAGGCCTGCCCCAAAGATCCCTTTGCCCTGCCAAGGATTGACCAAGTGATAGACTCCACGGCCGGATGCGAGCTGTTGAGTTTCTTGGATGCTTACTCAGGGTATCACCAGATAAAGTTAAATCCGGCAGACCGCCTGAAGACCGCCTTCATCACGCCATTCGGAGCCTTCTGCTACCTGACTATGAC
Organism: Triticum dicoccoides; assembly: GCF_002162155.2. Classification (NCBI taxonomy): domain Eukaryota; kingdom Viridiplantae; phylum Streptophyta; class Magnoliopsida; order Poales; family Poaceae; genus Triticum; species Triticum dicoccoides. Next base: position 520,406,016 of record NC_041390.1, on the reverse strand, counting down.
ATTCGGCTTGAGAAATGCCGGTGCCACTTTTCAGCGTTGCATGCAGAAGTGCCTCCTCAAGCAACTCGGCAGAAATGCCCACGTCTACATAGACGACATTGTGGTGAAGACGGAGAAGCGTGGCACCTTGCTGGAAGACCTCAAGGAAACATTTGAGAACCTACGCCGGTTCCAAATCAAGCTTAACCCCGAGAAATGCGTGTTCGGAGTGCCAGCCGGCCAGCTCCTAGGCTTCCTGGTCTCCGAACGCGGCATCGAATGCAACCCAAATCAAGGCCATTGAGAGAATGGCGATTCCCACCAAACTTCGAGACGTCCAGAAGTTTACCGGATGCTTGGCCTCCCTGAACCGCTTCATCAGCCGGCTCGGAGAGAAAGCTCTTCCCCTCTACCGCCTCATGAAGAAGACCAACCACTTCGAGTGGAATGACCAAGCCGATCAAGCTTTTCACGAGCTGAAGAAGACGCTGGCCACGCCGCCTGTCCTGGCGGCGCCGACTGAGAAAGAGCCCATGCTCCTCTACATCGCCGCAACCAGCCGGGTGGTCAGCACCGTCATCGTAGTCCAACGCCCAGAAGAAGGCCGAGCCCAGCTGGTTCAGAGGCCGGTGTACTATTTGAGCGAGGTGCTGTCTACCTCAAAGCAGAACTACCCGCACTACCAGAAGATGTGCTACGGCGTGTACTTTGCCGCTAAGAAGCTGAAGCCCTACTTCCAAGAGCATCCCATCACGGTTGTATGCACCGCCCCGCTGGCCGAGATCATAGGCAGCCGGGATGCATCCGGTCGGGTGGCGAAATGGGCCATCGAGCTGGCCCCCTATACGATCTTCTACCAGCCTCGCACCGCCATCAAGTCCCAAGCATTGGCCAACTTCCTCGTCGACTGGGCCGAGACCCAGTACCTACCGCCGGCTCCCGACTCCACTCATTGGCGCATGCACTTCGATGGGTCCAAGATGCGCACCAGCTTGGGAGCCGGCGTCATCCTCACCTCTCCCAAAGGCGACAAGCTCAGATACACGCTGCAAATTCACTTTGCCGCCTCCAACAACGTGGCCGAGTACGAGGCGCTCATACACGGGCTCCGGCTTGCCAAAGAACTCGGCATTCACCGAATCCTATGTTATGGCGATTCGGACTTGGTGGTCCAGCAATCATCCGGCGACTGGGATGCCAAGGACGCAAATATGGCAAGCTACCGCTTCCTCGTTCAGCAGATCAGTGGGTATTTTAAAGGATGCGAGTTCCTCCACGTACCACGAGCCGACAACGAGCCAGCTGATGCCCTGGCTCGAATAGGCTCCACTCGGCAGGCAATACCAACCGGTGTCTCTCTACAATGCCTCCTCAAGCCGTCTATCAAGCCGTCTCCAGAGTCCGATTCCATCTTCGTGCCGCCTGACCCCGGCGCAGCCGGCTCGAAGAACCAAGCAGGTGACCTGGGGACTTCGATAGTCGGCCAGGGGGTATCAGCAGGCGGCTCGGGGACTTCCGTAGTTACGCCCGACCCGGGGACTACCTCACCCGGCTCGGGGACTGCGGTAGTCGGCCCGGAGACTACACCAACACAACAGGCGGCGGCCGACTCCAGCATTTCACCGCCCAGCCCGCCCGCCCTGGTCGCAGTAGCCGTTCTGGCAATAGAAGAAGTCACAGCTCCGTCATGGGCTCAATCCATCCTCAACTTCCTAATAAACCAAGATCTGCCGGCTGACGAAGTAGAGGCAAGACAAGTCCAACGCCGAGCCGGAGCATACACAATCGTCAACAGAGAACTCGTCAAGCGCAGTGTCACTGGAGTCCTCCAGTGATGCTTGAGCAAGAGAAGGGCATTGCAATCCTCAGGGACATCCATCCAAGGAGAATGCGGCCACCATGCGGCCTCAAGATTACTCGTCGCCAAAGCCTTCCGCCATGGTTTATTTTGGCCGACTGCTTTGGATGACGCCAAGAAGTTAGTTAAACATTGCAAAGGGTGCCAACTCTTCAGCTCCAAGCAACACATGCCGGCTTCAGCACTCAAGACCATTCCCCTCACTTGGCCCTTCGCCGTTTGGGGATTGGACATGGTGGGCCCATTCAAGACGGCGCGCGGCGGCATGACACATCTGCTTGTCGCCGTGGACAAATTCACCAAATGGATTGAGGCAAAGCCGATCAAGAAGCTGAATGGGCCGACTGCCGTGACATTTATCGCAGATATAACAACTCGGTACGGCGTACCACACAGCATCATCACCGACAATGGCACGAATTTCGCCAAGGGAGCCTTGGCACATTTCTGCGCGACGCAAGGCATCCGATTGGACCTAGCGTCCGTCGCCCACCCGCAGTCAAACGTCCAGGTCGAGCGAGCCAACGGCCTTATCCTTTCCGGCATCAAGCCCCCACTAATCGTACCACTGGAGCGTTCAGCCGGCTGTTGGCTCGATGAGCTGCCGGCTGTCCTCTGGAGTCTGCGCACTACACCAAACAGGTCAACCGGCTTCACTCCTTTCTTCCTCGTATATGGTGCCGAGGCGGTCATCCCAACTAACACTGAGTTCGACTCACCTCGGGTAACCATGTACACGGAAGCCGAGGCCAAGGAAGCACGAGAAGACGGTGTCGACCTGCTGGAAGAAGGCCGGCTGTTAGCCCTCAGCTGGTCCGCCATCTATCAGCAGGGCCTGCGCCGCTACCACAGCCGGAAGGTCAAGCCAAGATCCTTCCAAGAGGGCGATCTTGTGCTCCGGCTGATCCAGTGAACAGCCGGCTAGCACAAGCTCTCGTCCCCTTGGGAGGGCCCCTTCGTCATCAGCAGAGCCTTAGGCAACGACTCCTACTACCTGATCGACGTGCAGAAGCCGAAGGCACGAAAGAGAGACGACTCCGGCAAGGAGTCGGAACGACCATGGAACGCCAACCTCCTCCGAAGGTTTTACAGTTGAAATGCAGTATGTATCACGCTAACTTTTGTACTAAGTTCGAGACAATAGGGCACCCGAGGAGAGCTCGGGGACTGCCATCTTTTGTCTATGAAATGAAAAGCATCATGCTTGTGGCCTTGTCATTGCATTCACTTTTTTCTGTCCGGCACCGGGTTCGACTAGTCGGCCCGGGGACTGGCCGCCTGGAGTTATATTAGAAGTCCTACCCGCAGTCAGACAAGTAGTGTGTCGGCTCCCAAGCCTTCTCTTGCCAAAAATCGCAGTTCGAAGAACCGGCTGTCCGACTGGGAAGAGTTAAGGGCAGGAACGGGTGCCCACACGAAAAACGGCTAGGGACTAATGGACTAATATAACAAAAGCCGGTTTTTCTCCCACCGCCGACCGGCTACCAGAGTAGCCGGCCGGCCGGCTTCCATTCACCTCGCTCTAATCTAAGAAAGCTCGAGTACTTGCCTTCCCAGAAGGGGAAGGCGGCAAAGGAAACAGCCTAAGGATAAAAAGCATACATGAATGGAAATCGAACACGCAATAATATTTACATAAAAGACCTTCAAAAGGCCAGCATTCGACATAGTTTGAATACACCCCCAGTGGGTGGAACTGTGCAAGTTTGATAAAATTGTTCAAAAGGCAACAAGCAGGAAATAAAGAAAGACGGCAGACTAAGCCAAGGGAGCGACTGGCGAGTCGGGCAGGTCGGTGGAGACGGCAGTGCCGGCTAGAGGAGTGGCCGGCTGGCGAACCTCGGCATGATCACCGCCTCCCGCAGAGGGCGTGCTAGCACGCGCCTCATTGCTGGAGGCACGATCAGGCTGAGGCTGGCTGGCCGCTTCACCGGCCGGCTCAACGTCTTCGCCCTCCTCTCCTTCGTCATCTTCGCCTTCATCGCTGGAGGCGATCTCCTCTACCGAGTCTTCACCCGCTGCCGGGTCCAGCCCGAACCACTCCTCCGGCTGGGCAGCGCCGTCATCATTAATTTCAGGAGTGAAGACGCTGATGTCAGTACACTCGGCGATCGTCGAAGCGCGCTGAGCGATAGCCGGCCGCACCTCCTCCAGCTCTTCGTCGGCCTCCAGCCGCCAGGTGCGCAGCTGGTCCAGGTTCAGCCCCGGATACCAAGCTCGGACGAACTCCAACGCCCGCCCAGCTCCAAGCCGGGCCGCTGATGCTTTCCAAGCCTCGAAGCGGCCAACCGCAACTTCCAGCCAGTCGGCAGTCCGACTCGGGGTGCGGGGAATCGTCTCGCTTGGCCAGAGGGCGGCCAACACCTGCGCCACGGCGCGCTGGAGGCGGTGGAGCATACGATGAGCCGGCTGCAGCCGCGCTTGGACCGCCAAGAGTTGCTCCTCAAGCGTCTGACTCGCGTCCGGCGCGATGTCGGCCCCCGCCTGACGGCGCGCTTCGCGATGGGCCTCGATGGTTTGGGTAGCAAAGACGGAGTAGCCGGGAAAGTAGTCTGCACAGTGAATAAAAAGCAGCACAAGTCAGAACACAAATCAGGCAGCAAGGGGCATGGAAGGAGCGAGGAAGGCGGCTTACCGTCAATCAAATCCTCAATACGGTCGAAGCCTTCATTCAGCGCTTGCCTGGTCTCAGCCCAGCCCGCCACTTCGATCTCGAACTCGGCCTTCAGGGCGGCTTCATTATCCTGCACCTTCTTCAGGGCCGCCTTGTGGCTCTCCTCCTGGTCAGCTAGCTTCTTGGTCAGGCGGTCGCGCTCCAGGACCAAGGCGTCGTACTCAGTTTCCTTGGCGCGAAGGGCGGCCTGCGCCTCGCTGAGCTGCCCCCTCAAGTCGGCATTGGCCCCTGCAAGCATGAAGACAAAGGAAAAATTAATAAGGGGAAGTCGTCAAGGAAGATCCGACCCGGCTGCTCAGAAGTCGGCCCGAATCTCGGGGACTACACCCAGTGGGTGCGCTGACGCGCCCCCACAGGAGATGAATGAGACAAACACGCACTCCGGCTGCTGGTCAGGTCCTCAGTTCTTCGGCCCAGCTCCTGAGCCTGGGAGTTAAAGGCGGCTGCGCGAACGTTATGATACTCCTGGAAGATTATACAGGAGGCGAGGATAAGTTAAGTTGTCAGGACCTAGTAAGTTCCAAACCGCCTGCGCAGCTGCCAGCTTGGAACTCGGGGACTACACCCAGTGGGTGCGCTGACGCGCCCCCACGGAAGAAATCGAAAGAGCAAAATAACAAAGGATAGAAGACTCACCCGGATGACGGCCCGCGTCGAGAGAAACTCTTGAGTGTATCGCTGCAGCGAGGCGGCCTGAGCTCGAAGCCGGTTCCGGACCTCCTGGGCCGCCGCGTTCAGCTCGCACGTCCCCCCGTTGGGAGTCCACTCGGACGTGCTGACGCTGGCCGTCTCCAGGGCCTCTGCCGTCTGGCTGGCGCCCTCTGCTCGGTGCGGTTCCGGCACGGAGCCGCCACCCCCTGCGCGCCGGCGCAATGCCGGCTGCACCTCGAGGCCGGCCCCTGCCGCTGGCTCGCCCCTGGACGGCTGCTCGGGCGCCGCAGCTGATTGGCCGCTTTGGCCCGCTCCAGTCGGCGCCGTCTGCGACGCCCCCTCCACAAAGATCACGGGATCCTCCCGCCTCTCCATCACCGGCGGGCCTTGGTCGACCTCCTCCGACGGGGGCACGGGAACATCGGGGGCCACGGCACGGAGGGGAACAACGAGCAGCGGAGGCCGGTTGTGTGAAGCCTCCGCCTCCGTCTTCGCGGCTGCCGCCTTCGCCCGGGCCTTGGCCGCCGCGTCGGCTTGCTCCTTCGTCGCCTGGGCGGTCCTTCGCTCCGCCGCCACCCGCTCCTCCCGCGCCTCTTGCGCGTTCCGCTGCATGGCCTCCTTAAGGTCGGTGCAGGGATCCACGTGGCGGGAGCTTGAGGACCCTCCAGTCGGCCCGACTACGGAGCCGCCAGGACCTCGCTCGAGTGAAAGCGGCGCCCTATCCGGCAAGAAAAGAAAGGTTTAGAAGAGTTTCGGACGAAGAAGACAAAAAATATATACGCAAGACATTCGACGACTTACGCAGAGAACGCCTGCGGCTGCTTCACCGCCTTGCGGAAGCAGGCCGCCTTCGCGGCCGCCTCATCCCGCTTGGTCGCCGCCGTGGAGGCTTTGGATTTTTTCGGCCGGCTGCCAAAGAAGGTCGACGCGGCCCGGCGCTTCTGCGCGCCGCCACGGGCAGCTGGCACGGCAGACGAGCCCGCGCCTTGATGATCGGGCGCCGGCTGGCGGTGCGGGGCGACTTCGACCTCGTCGTCATCCGGCCAGTCCTCGAAGCTGGCCCCAAGTCCCGCGCCTCCGGCCTCGTCGCCCTCCCCCACGATTGCGTCTTCCATGGCGGCCACTCCCAGGTCCGGATCGTCGGCGTCCTCCACCGTGCGGTCGGGGAGGAGCTGGCGCTCTACCCCCGTGGCCCCGGCTGTCGGCGGGAGAAGAGGGTTCTACCAAAGGCAAACAAACTGATCAAGAGTCGGCTATCATGAGGCCGGCCACAAAAGGAAGAAAAGAAGAAAGAGCTTACGACAGGCGGAGGGTTGTCGCGGGAATACGGCTCCATGCCGTATCGCCAATCCTCGGCGAGCTTGCAGTTGGAGATATAATTCACCATGTAAGACACCTCTGCATGAGGCATCACCCTGGTGCTCAGCCGGCACGGGTCGAAGCGGCCACTCATTTGGTAGATCATGTGAGGCCAACCTTGGAGTGGAAGAACCCGGCGCTCCACGAAGGCGGCCACCAAGTCGGCTCCAGTCAGGCCCTCCGACTGGATCATCACCCGAAGTCGGGAGACGGCCGCGTTCCCGGCCTGAGACAGCGACCTGGCCCGGTAGCTCCACGAAGGCTACCTCCCAGCCGGCGGGCCGGCTACGTAATCCGGCAGGTTGACGTAGTCGCCTTGCTGGGCGACGTTCTTCACGTAGAAATAAGACTTCTACCAAAGCTTCACCGACTGGATCAGCGGAATGGACGGGAACGGATTGTTCTCGCTCGCCCGCCTCATGGCAATGAAGGCTCCGCAGGGGGCGGGCACGCCCGCAACGACGGTGCCGAGCTTGCTTTGGAAGAACTCCCCCCAAAGCTCGAGCATGGGGAGAACTCCAAGAAAGCCCTCGCACAGGGTGACGAAGGCCGACAATAGCATCACCGTGTTAGGCGTGAGGTGATGCGGCTGGAGGTGGTAGAACTCGAGGAAGGCTCGAAGGAATCCGCTCGCCGGGAGGCCGAAGCCGCGCAGGCAGTGCGAGCGGAAGATCACCCGCTCGCCCTCCTCCGGTGCCGGCGAAATCTCCCTCGCCGGCGCTTGACGAACCTGCACAAGGTTCTCGTCGGGCAGACGCCGCGTCCTGCGGAGGAACTCGACGTGGTCCTCGTGGACGTTGGAGCCATCCCACGAGCTCGACAGCGCCATGGGAGCGATGCGGCTGGGAGCAAGATGAAGCGACGGCGGAACGGAGCGACAAAGAGTTGCTGCGGCGAAGAGAAGAAGAAGGAGGGCGAGAAGGGGCGGAGTGGGGGAGAGCGCGCGAGCCTCTGCCGCTCCCCCTCCTACTACTACTTATAGACCGTGCGGCGAAGCCGAGGAGGCGCGGCGTGGGGGAACGTGGGGATCAACTGCGCCCACTCCCCCACGTCCCGCTATTATTGTGCCTTGATGGCAGAATAAAACCGCCGCGGGAAGGCGAGCGGTCCATGTGGGCCGCAGAAGATCCGCGCTTGGACTGAGGCCTGCGAGTGGCGGGCCCGGGCCTGCGGCGGCGTCCCGTCGCACGCATATGTTGGCAGGATTTCCTCGCCACGTGGCCCGCGTTCCCGCCTACGAGAAATGGATCTTTTCCGAAGACGGCGCGCACGAGCAAAGCCGGCCCCTCGGGATAGGAAGCTGACCTAGCTTCTCGTCCCTTTGTCAGCCTCGAAGCTCGATCAGCTTCGGGGACTACTGTCGGAGTAAATAACCATGGGTAGCCTAGCCGGCTCCCCCTGGCCCTTCTGAAAAAATTACGAGCCGATTCGGCCCTCAAGAATCCAAGACGCAGGGCCGCCTTCCCCTTGCTGGCTGTCTCCAGGACGGCTATCGAAAGGCGGCCCGACCTCAGCCCTCATGAAGAGAAGCCGCGGGAGGGCCGGCTCCGAGAAGCCGTCCGCTAAAAGACCGACTCCAAGAAGCCGGCTCCCATAAAGCGGTCAAGATCGTACCCTCGAAGTCTGCATCCACATAACGGCGATGTGACGGGGCGTGGCTACAGTGAAGCCTGCCACCCCCGAATCCCGGAGCACGCCTGGCACAGTGTGCCATACGGGTGGCCATGACCCGTCCAGCGCGGCACTGACGCCACGTTGACCCTGATGTCATCCACGACGGGCTACCAGTACGGCCCACGGGCGGTGGGCCCCATCGGGCAGAGAGACACCCGAAGGCGGCTAGACCTCCCCTAGTCGGCCCAAGATAGAGCCGGCTCCCCACATCCGGCTTGCCACCTCCCTCGAAGAAGACACCCCATTAAGGAGACAAGACGCGGTGGGGCTACTGTGATCGCCCACCGGGCAGCGGCACTGTAGCCATGCCCACTTCGGCGAAGCCTTCGCTCCCAAGATTGAGCAACAGTAACCAGCCACCCACAATGCCCTAACAGTGGGGCCTGCATGTCGACCAAGGAGCCGGCAGCCGGCGGGACCCACTAGCCGGCGGCCCCAAGCAGCCAGCGCAGACGCCGGGGAGCGTAGACACAGACGGCTGGGCCCCGCGCCTAGCCGGATTACCATTTTACCCCCGGGGAGTAGGCCTGTATAAACCCCCCGGGGCATCCATGCAAGAGAGATCAACCACTACTAGTCTCAGACACCACAGAGGGAGGAGAAGGGAGCAAGCCGTGCCCTTCTTCCTCCTCTCGCCAAACAGCTCAAGGAGCACCGTGTAGCTACTTGTTCATCCAGTGACCATGCGGAGACCCCGCGGAGCAACAGTAGGGGTGTTATCTCCACGGAGAGCCCCGAAGCTGGGTAAGATTCACCGGCGTGCATGTCTTCGCCTCATCCCGTTTCCAGGCACCGGCGACGTCTTACTGGCTCCCACAACGATAAGCCACCCGTTGGCATATGTCGCACCTACCACCCGACAGTAAGCAATTTGAGGAAATTGTACGCAAATAAGGAAGACACCAGAAGAATCAAGGCGTTGGTTTTGAACGAAAGTTCAATGCCAATGGAGTTGAGTGGGAAGAAGATCAATACCCCAAGACGAAGTTTGTTCCTCAACAAGAGAAGTATGATCCTACTACTTTCCAAGGAACACAAGCTCAAGATGATATTCCACCACAAGACCACAAGCTAAAGGGCAAGGACAAGCTTCAAGAGGAGATTGATGCATTTGAAGAAGCTCCTAAGGCATTGGTCAAGTGGGTTCTCAATACTATATCAAGTTCTACTTCATCAAGTACGACTACAACTCCAAGGATTCCCATCAAGATGGTGTGGATCCCGAAGAAGAAGAACTAGAGAGTTCTTGAGGGTGACTCCGCAAACATACTTCACTCATATCATTTTGGCAAGGACAAGTGCAAAAAAAATCCATATCTTGCACTAGTTCAAGGAGTCAAAAACCCTCTTGTTGGTAAGACAAGGGACAAGGTAACCTAATGCATTCATGGACATCATCTCATGTGGATATCACTCTATGTCTATGGATATCCTTGTTTGTTCCTTGTGGGACTAACCCGTGTAGGTATTGAAAGTGCAACTCACTCCAAAGGATTGCTCCGAATGATCTACATCAACTTTGAGCACCTACATCTTCAACACCTACATGAAGTCATCATTGACAAAACCCAAGGTTAGTTCATCCCTCCTAGGGGGGATATCACATCTAGGGGGAGATTTACTCTAATCAATTGAGCTAAAGCAACCCTAATGATGTGAACACAACAATGCATTATGTAAAAGTGGTAACCCCACTTGTGCTTAAACGATGAGTATGACCTACGATCAAATGTTCTTGACTCCTTAGTCAATATACTCATATATAGATGACCTAGTCATCGCCAAATTTCTTGATAGATGCTGGAGTGATTGTGCATGCTTTGCCACATATTTCATTTGCCATCTTATTGTGTGAGCATGTTGGTTGCATGTTTTACTCATTCGAGGACATCCATTTGTTGCCTTGATTGTTTGGCTTTTTCTCTTTTGCCAAATGGATGGACAAGAATGCCTAAGGACTTCCTCTAGCTATCTATGCTTTTCTCGTCTCAAACTCTATTCATGCTACATCACCAAACTTCCAAAACCTCTTTGTGCATTTCGGTATGACCGAGTCATCCATTTCGGTCACACCGACCTCACTAAGTTGATCTAAGTTTTCAATCTCGGTGCAAACGATTTGAACTTTTCGATCACACCGAGTTGCAGTAACCGCTTGCGAGTCTGTATCTTGGTGCCACCGAGTTGTTCCACTCGGTCACACCGACAGGGTCGGGATATATATATATATCCATGGGTTGAATTTTGGAAATTTCTCCAAAACTTCACCCCGCGCGTGTCCTGCTGTGCCTCCTCGGGTCTCCGGATCTTCTCCTTGCCGCCAGCGACCTCCCGCCGCTGGTCTCCGTCACCGTCAACGGAAATCTGCTCCACCGTTGTCGCCGTAGCGAACCCCCCGCCGAACTAGGGTATGGGTTCGAACCTTGTGCTATTCTTTTACCTCTAATTCATAGCACATTGTTTTGCCATGATCCTTACCACGTATGCAAACACTCTATCCACTGAAAACATCCTTTAGGTTAGATTTGATTTGAAAATTTAGGGTTAGGTCTCCGTCGAACTCATCTCGGACCGACCGAGTTGTAGAAATCGGTCTCACCGATTTGGCTTAGGCTATAGCACTTGCAATTTTCGGTCTGACAAAAAACTGCAAATCGATGTGACCGAGTTCAATTCTCTGTGAAACCCTAGCAGTCTCGGTGCCACCGAACTGTGACTCATTCTGACCGAGTTCACCAGTTTAGGTTCCAAAAGCTGCTTTGGTATCACCAAGTTTACAAATCGGTAGCTCCGAAATGCTTTCTGTGCAGAACTAAAGCTAAGTTTTTAAGTCATCTGTTTTGCAAAAACTCTACACTTTGTGATGCTCATCCACTCTATCTCATATACATCTATTCACAGGGTCTGCTATCAGTGAGTTTGCAGAGATGTCTGATCAGAGTGACAGTCAGAACAAGTCTGAGGAACATGTGCAGCTGAGTGAGGGTTCAGATCCCTCGAGCACTTCTAATGTTGGCAGCAGGAGCACTCCCAGCAACTAGAATCTCAGGATGAGGATTATGTTGCCACTTAGGAGGAAGTAAGCTCCAAGAAGAAGGTGCTGAAAAGGAGTATGGAACGGCTGCTACAGTTAATCCAGGGATGAATAGGAAGGCTCCAGCAAAGAGAATTCATATGTCTAAGGCCAGAGCCTCTACTCAAGAAACAATGGAGTTCACTCTTCAACCCAAAGAAGCTAGAGAGGGAAAGAAGAGAAAGGAGAGAGTCAAGAAGACCATTGCCAGAGTCATTGGCAAGCCCTCCATGATGAAAGATCCCTCTAAAGATGAAGAAGAAGAGATGCTCTAGCACCCAAAGCTCAGAAGCTTATGGGAGATGCTATAAAGTCAGGGGCTGCAACATCAAAGCCCAAAGCTGCCCCCAAAGCTCAAGATCAGAAGCCTCCTAAGCCCAAGAGGAACACCAGAAGCATACCTGTTGAAGAAAAGAACAAGGCCCCAGTGCCTGAAGCTGAAGAAGAAGATGATGAGTCTCTTTTTGAGAAAATTGAAGCCCAAGATTCCAGACCACAATGATACTCATCCAGTAGCTGAAGACATGCACATCAGAAAAGATGCTGGACTGAGATTGTGGAGAAAGTTTGATCCTTATGCTGTGAGGAGAAGGACTGCAGTTGACTACAGGTTTCACACAAAGGAATAGCAAGACTTTTATGAAACTATTCTGCTTGACAAGAAGCCCATTGTGTGTGACATGAGATGGGTTGATTGGGAATTCATCCAGGAGAATGAAGATCACTTCCCAGGAGTTTATGACAGCTTCAAAGCATGTGGAGTAGATGAGTTTGTTGGACAGAAGCTCACAAAATGGAATGATGAGCTGATCATGCAGTTTTACTCCACTGCCCACTTCTACCTAGATGGGAAGATCATATGGATGTCAGAAGGTACTAGGTACCAATCCACAGTTGAAGAATGGGAAAAATTGATAAATGCCCAGAAGAACATGAAGATGACTTGGATGTGTATGCCAAGAAGAAGAAGGACCACAACACTATGGCTAACATGTACAAGGAGATTCCAGATAAAGCTTTGGAGACTCACAAGCTTGGATCTGTACATTTCTTATTGTCTGGTCTGCCTACTATCAACTCGATCCTAAGGCACACTCTGCTACCCAAGTTAGGAGATCACAAGATGATCAGAGGGCACTCTATCAACCTTCTACAACTTTTTGATGTCCCTCATAAGTTCAAGGTCATGAGTCTGATTGTAGAGACAATCAAGAGGACTAGTGCTGACCAGAAGAGAAGCTGTGGGTATGCTCCACACATTCAGGAGCTCATCAACTCCAAGATGGGCACAGGAACATATTTGTTGGATAAGGAGCATCTACCCCTGTATCCTGATCTAGAAGATAATACTGTTGTGATGAATGAGGAGGAACCATCATCAGTTCAAGCACAGGAGAAAAGAGCCAAAGCAAAGGCTAAGAAAGCTGCCAAGATGCCAAGTGTTGAAGAGGCATCTCAGGTTTTCCTGAAGAGCAAGCAAGATCAACTTGCATATCTAATCCAGTCTACACTGAGGATTGAGAAGGGCTTAGCCACCCTGACTCAAAACCAGGAGAGCTTGGAGAGGATCATAGAAACTAAATTTTATGATCTTGATCTGAAGGTAACTGAGATTCAAACAGTAGTTGAGCAGCTTCAGGAGGAAGCAGAAGAGAAGAGAGGCAAGGAAACCACAGATGCATTATAGCGAGTGCCAAGGATTCAAAGGTTTGCTGTCGTGCCAGTGACAGATTCTAGAGCTACAGCATCAGCACCAGCAGCTACAGCTCCAGTGCCACCTCCAGCAGCCACTCCACCAACTCCAACTACATCAACAGATGCCTTCGTCCTTGGAGTTCTCTCTACACCACCTCCCGAAGACCAAGCCTGAGAGACGCATAGCACTATGCATATTTGAACTTTTTGGTAACTTGTTGCCAAAGGGGGAGAAATATGTATAGATAATAGGCTTCGAGAGAGTGTTTTGCTTCTTTGCCTTTGGTTGAACTTTTTATTGTGTGAGATACTTGTGCTAAGTTGGTCAAGTAGTCTAATCACCCCCCTCTAGACATACTTTCGATCCTACACAACCACTCAGGGTGAAAAACTTCAATAATGAACCCGACCGCCAAGAGCCGGGCTACCTCCTCACCGATAGCCTTGCGCCTCTCCTCATTGAAATGGCGAAGGAATTGTTTGACTGGTTTAAACTTCGGATCAATATTGAGAGTGTGCTCAGCAAGTTCCCTCAGTACCCTGGCATGTCTGAAGGCTTCCATGCAAAGATGTCCCGGTTCTCACAGATGAACCCGATGAGCACGCTTTCCTATTTTGGATCCAAATTAGCACTGATACTGAACTGCTTGGATGAGTCGCCAGGAACAAATTCAACTAGCTTGGTGTCGTCTTCTGACTTAAACTTCAACAAAGGGTCATGCATGCTCTGTGGTTGGCTTCTTCAAAGACGTCATATCCGCTGGGTCAACATTATCTTTGTAAAAATTCAACTCCTCTGTCGCACAAACAGACTCAAGATAAACAGCGTCGCCTTCTTCACACTCCAAGGCTATCTTGCGACTCCCATGCACTGTTATAGTGCCCTTGTGACTCGGCATCTTCAACTGCAAATAAACATAACAAGGCCTTGCCATGAACTTAGCATAAGTCGGCCGTCCAAACAGAGCATGATAAGGGCTCTTGATTTTAACCACTTCAAAGGTCAACGTATCAGATCTGGAATCATACCCATCTCCGAAAGCAACCTCTAAAGATATTTTCCCAACTGGATATGCCGACTTACCTGGCACCACACCGTGAAAAACAGTGTTCGGCGGCTTAAGATTTTTGTTAGTCAACCCCATGCGATAGTAAGTTTCATAGTAAAGGATATTGATGTTGCTTCCTCCATCCATGAGCACATTAGTGAATTTGTATCCTCCAACCCGAGGTCCCACCACCAGCGCCAAGTGACCCGGATTATCAACCCAGGGCGGGTGATCCTCATGCCTCCATACAATGGGCTGCTCAGACCATCGCAAGTAATGGGGTGCCGCCGGCTCAACGGCGTTTACTGCCCTTTTATGGAGCTTCTGGTCCCGCTTGGATAAACTTGTGATGAAAATGTGGTACTGCCCACTATTCAACTGCTTCGGGTTAATCTGATAAACAGATTTCTGCTGCTGATTCTCCTGATTGTTCTGCTGGTTGTAACCACCCTGATTACCTTGGCCTTGAAAACCGAAATTAGAACCACCACCACCACCACTGTAACCCGGACCGTGAGATCCAGAACCTGAGCCGTCGTCGGCCCATGATTATCTTGAAAAAGATTGGAATTTTTGTACTCCTTCATGATGAAGCAATCCTTCCAGAGGTGGGTAGACAGCCTTTCCCGTGTACCATGCCTTGGGCAGGGCTAATTCAGCAGCCACTCAAGATCAAAACTTGGCCCCCAATCCGAGGAGGTGGCTTTCCTTTACGATACTGTCGATTATTCTGCGTATTGGTGTTAGCCACAAAATCCAAATTATTATCAGCTTTGCGCTTACCGGTGTCTCCCTAACCCGCCGGGTTATCTTGTTGCCGTTTGGTACTGCTACTCTTCTTTCCCTTTCGCGGATTTTCCTCATCAGACTCAGGGTCCTTGATACTATCAGAGTCAGCATACTTGACCAGAGCCGCCATCAGCTCCCCCATGTCACTACAGTGGTGCTTGAGCCACCCTAACTTCTACTTAAGGGGCATAAAACGACAATTCTTCTCTAACATCAAGACCACTGAGCCGGCATTGATACGATCCGATGAGTGCAGGATAGTTGAGACCCGGTGCACCCAATGGGTTGTTGACTCGCCTTCTTCTTGGACACGGGAATCCAGATCAACAATCGACATAGGCTGCTTGCATGTATCTTTAAAATTTTGGATAAACCGGGCTTTCAACTCGGCCCATGATCCAATGGAGTTGGCGGGCAGCCCTTTTAACCAAGTACGGGTCGTCCCCTCCAGCATCATGGTGAAATATTTGGCACACACAGCGTCGCTAACATCCAGTAGTTCCATGGCCATCTCATAACTCTCGACCCACGCTTCAGGGGGCAGGTCAGCTGTGTAGTTAGGTACCTTACGAGGACACTTGAAATCCTTAGGCAAACGCTCGTTCTGCAGAGCCGACACTAAACATGGCACACCCAAAGTTCTAGAGGTTGCGCCTGCCTCTACCGAAGTCGTTCGATAAGCCGGAGCATGTTGATGAGCCGCGTACTGAGCCGCCAGCTCAGCCTCCCGACGCGCCCTGCCCTGATCCACCAGAGTCTAGGCATTAGCACCACCGCGTGCCGGGTCATGTCCATGGGGCTGGTTACAGCGATGTTTAGTACTTGAAACCGCTGGTGAGTCAATGTGCCGACTGTAACTCCGGCTTGGACGAGGGATCGAGTGAATCCGCTCATGACTATAAGGATAAGCCACTTGCTGCTCCAAATCCGTCTGAAGAAGTTCTCTGGCCCTCCGTGTTTCAACCGCCGTTGGGGACTCACCTTCACCCCTGGAGAGCCGTCTATCGCGTTGCCGCAACAATCATATCATCCAACGGGTTAGAATAATGACCCGAAGGTGTAGGAACATACTGAGGTGGAGTATTATTCAAACATGGCGGGTCTACCGCCCATGGCTGAACCGGTTGTCAGCGTTCTGGGAACGAGGGTCCCCAGACTTGCCTGCCTGCAGCCCACGGCGTGGCTCCACTAGCGGCCCTGTACGACCCATCTTCACCAGCAAACACTCAAGACCCTCGTGAGGGGCCAAGCCTCGCAAGGCAGATGATGCAAGACCTCCTCAGGGGCGGCCTCACCAGGCTGGCTCGCGAGGGGCGGAGAGATCAAGGCAAGGGACACCTCGCGAGGTTTGTGTGACGCAAGCCATCACGACTAGAGCCAGGCGGGTGCCAAGCAGGCGCCAGGGCGCAGTGTCCTCGTTTCCTCTTTGGTGCTAAAGGGGCAAGCGCGGGCGAGGAGTCCCGAGGCATCAAGCAAAGGTTTCCATATCGCTGCAACAAGACAAAGACCAGCAGGACGGCGGGACGGAGGTCACAGTGGAGCCCAAGACGGCGTCACCACTAGAGCCTTTGGCAGGCAAAGTCTGCTTTTGTAAGGATAGCTTGTACTAGTTGTCCCCCTTCGAAGTGGCCGTTGTGGGATCCCTTCCCGCTCAATATTTGGGAAGAGGACCAGGGCCTCTATAAATAGGACTAGCCACCACCATAGCAGGGGAGATCTGATCAGACCTGGATCATCCCGAACCACACAAGTTCACCAAGCACAAGAACACCTCCCCTCAGGAGGCCATTCTTCCCTTGTAACTGTTCGTCCTCAGCCCAAGACGCAATCCACCACACCACACTGGAGTAGGGTATTACACCACAACGGTGGCCCAAACCAGTATAAATCTTGTGTCTCTCGTTCTTTGGGTTCGTCGAGCTAGGCCGTGAGATCATACGGAGTGTGCGAGCTAGAGAGGAGGAGAGATCTTTATGCGCACCCCAGTGTTCGAACCTCAAGGGTTTTGCCAGAAGCCGAAATCTGACATTTGGCATGCCAGGTAGGGGTGCGCCGAAGCTTCGCTTCCCCAACCGGCTCCCATGGACGCCGCCGTAGAGCCGGACCGACCTCAGGAACGCGCCTCCTCTTAGCGCTCGAGCCTCATGAGGGGTGCTGGATCGAGGAGTTCAAGGCATACCTGACGCAAGGCATGTTGTCAGAGAAGGAGGAGGACACGGAGCGCGTGGCCCGGCAGGCTATGCCATACTGCATTCAGGACGGTGAGCTATACAGGAAGCGCCCAAATGGCATTTCTCTATGATGCATTTCCAGGGAACAGGGGAATGAGTTGCTGGCTGACATACATGGCGGAGACTGCAGGCACCACTCATTGTCACACACCTTAGTCGCCAGGGCTTTCCGCAGCGGGTTCTACTGGCCCACAGCACTCAACGACGCGGTCGAGCTGGTGAAATCCTGCGAGGCCTGCCAATTCCACGCCAAGTAGATCCACCAACCAGCTCAAGACCTCCAGACTATCCCGCTCTCATGGTCGTTCACGGTCTGGGGGCTGGATATCCTGGGCCCATTCCCTCGAGCGCCTGGAGGTTACCGCTACCTCTATGTTACCATCGACAAATTCACCAAATGGGTGGAAGTAGAAGCCGTCCGCACCATCCCAGCCGGGTCAGCAGTCAAGTTCATCAAGGGCCTCGTAAGCCGATTTGGGGTCCCTAATTGCATCATCACCGACAATGGCTCACAGTTCACTAGCAATCTCTTCAAAACATATTGTGCTAACCTTGGAACGCAGATCTGCTACGCCTCCGTGGCACACTCCAGGAGCAACAGCCAAGACGAACGCGCCAATGCGGAGGTCCTGAGGGGTCTCAAGACAAGGACCCTCAAGAAGAAGATCGAGGCCTGCGGCAGGGGCTGGCACGACGAGCTCCAGTCCATGTTGTGGTCCATCCGCACCACCGCCACCAGGCCCATAGGCGAGACCCCGTTCTTCCTCGTCTATGGAGCAGAAGCGGTTCTCCCACACGAGGTCGGGCATCACTCCGCGCGGGTCCTGGCGTTTGATGAAATGCAGCAGGACGCCATGCGGGAGATGGACCTCGTGCTGCGGGAGGAACACTGCCGTGAAGCCTCGCTCCGAGCTATGAGGTACCAGCAGGCACTGCGGCGGTACCACTGCTGCAGCGTCTGCTCTAGGACGCTCGAGGTGGGTGATCTTTTCCTGAGGCGGGTGCTCTCCAGGGAAGGGCTGCACAAGCTCTCGCCCATGTGGGAGGGCCAGTTTCGGGTCGCCCACATCTCCAGGCCTGGCACCGCGCGCCTGGAGATGCAGGACGGGATCCCCATCCAGAATGCCTGGAACATCCAGCACCTCCGGAAGTTCTACCCATGAAGCAAGGCCCGGTGCCTGTGAAGAATCTCCGCTCGTGACACTCTCACGTAATAATGAGTGGGGCTTTACATGCCCCGGAGTCTCAGGAGTCCCGCCCTCGGGCCTCAGGGGCTCCCTCCCATGCCTAGTGGAAGCACTTAGCTCCGCGCTGGTGAGAAGACAAGAAGACTAGACTAGGTGCCGGACGCGGCTTTTCATTTGCTTTCCGTAGTTGGTTCGCCCCTCTTTAGTAAGAATTTTCTTTCTGGTGTTCCTTGATGGCCTGGTTCCATTGCCTTGTTTCCTCCTTTCTGCTCTCTATTCCTCGTTTTTGACTCGTGCTCTCCCTCGCGTGCCTCACAAGGGGGCTGGATAGGCGCCCTCGTGAGCATTTTCGTTTTCCTGCCTTTCGCAAGGCACTCTCACTCGAGTTCGCAAGCTGGCGCACCCCTTTCAATCCGTGCCCCCCGGTACCGCGATACGAAGCACTGGGTCATGACCGGCAATGCCTACGACTAGGATTCGGAAGGATAAAAATTTCCTAGAGAATTTTTGCAGTTCTCAGGCGCCTTCCGAGCACAGGAGGCCTCGTCAGGCATTGAGGAAAGCTCGTCTCGAGAGGCGGATACTTCAAGCGCATCAAGCTAAGTTATTCCTACACGCATACATAAAACATGGCGCTGCAACACAACACAGGAATAATAATAAACATAGCACGGCCACTTAGAAATCATAATTGTTGCACGCCACGGCGGGGCCCCATACTTGTCTCTCTCTTAATGCACGAAGGAAAGGAAAACGAAACAAAAGCGGAACGTGCTCCCACGGCAGGTTGCGAGGACGGGCCCATGGCGCTCTCTTGAGCTCAGCCAGACACCTCCTCGCGCTTCACCGGAGTGCGGCGACAAGACGACCCATTGCCGCCTTCGAAGAGGGCGCGGCGGCGTGGCGGCTGGTCATAGCCGCCACTGCTGGAGTTGTCGCCGAAAGAAGAGTCACCATAGCTAGACGAGACATGGCCGGCGCCGAGGGCGGGCCCGTCGCACTCTCATAGCGGCCATCGCCAAGGCCGAGCACCTCGTCGCCGTCGTTGTCCTCAGGGCAGCACCCGGCGCGTTGACCATCTTCCCCAAATACCCTCACGAAGAGGGTTGCGTCACTGTCGTACTTGAAGTGGAGGGCACACCGCCGACCCAGGCCGCGCGCGCGAGCAAACATCTGCCAGCCGTGAGCCAGGACTGCGTTGCCTGCGGTGGAGACCTCAACCGCGACCCACGAAGCCCTACTGCAGCAACCGTCCGCCTACAGCCAGAGACCGTCTGGACCTACGGACGGCAGTTCGCCGACCAAGAACTGCTGGAGCTGAAGCCAGGTGCCAGCCAGGTTCTCCGACCACACGATGAACTCCGGCATCACCTCCGCCGAATGGAAGTGCGGCCGAGGAGGCCGTGCAACCACGGCACGCCTCACTTTATCAACGGGACTACCACGACCTGGGCGACCACGACCACGCGAAGAAGCGCCACCGCGACCACGAGGAGCCTCGGCGGGGGTCATGGCGTGCTTGCGGGGATGTCCGCGCCCCCTCTTGGGCGGCGGTGAGCCAGGCCCCTCCTGGCGAGCCTTCCCCTTCTCCGTAGTCGAGAGCCTCTTCGCAGGCGCCATGGGTGTCGCTGCTGGTAGTAAAGCGAGGAAGAAGGAGTGGGAGAAGCAAAGGAAGAGACGGGCGACAGGGGCTCCGCCCCCTACCCATTTATAGCCAAGGGGAGGCCAACCGCTGGCCCCCACGATCTAAGGTAATAATGGTCTTTTTCTGCATGCAGCAGGGACTCGTGAAGTCGGGCAGTTACCGAGGCGGCATGAGGAAGTGGAGACGCCCACGTCCAATCAGTCACCACACGTCAAACGGGGCCGCGGGCTGTTGGGGCCCGCGATGCTCCGCACTTTCCCTTTGACTTCGCCTCGAACGCGCCAATCACATTGAAGCCATCTGTGCTGATGCCGACTCGAGGATGCCTCAGATCTGCCACTTCTTCATCATGTAATGCATTGAAGCGCTTCCATGCTTCACTGTCCGATGTGTGCACCATCATCAGCTTCCCATCTGCATCTAGTTGGGTTCTTTTGCCCGTTTTGTGCCATGTCATCTGTTTGGTCGTCTCTTCGACCATGAAAAGACATTGAAGTCTTGGTACGATTGGCATATACCGAAGAACATTAATGGGGATTTTGGTCGGCGTCGTGTCACCCATACCGTTGCCTACCACAACATACCTGGATGACTTGAAAATGGGACAATAGTTCAAGTCCGCATACTGAAGCCTAAATAAGGCACATCCTTTCTCACAGGCATGTATCTTCTCATAGGGATGAAGGAAATATGCCCTAGAGGCAATAATAAAGTTGTTATTTATATTTCCTTATATCATGAAAAATGTTTATTATTCATGCTAGAATTGTATTAATCGGAAACTTAGTACATGTGTGAATACATAAGACAAACAGAGTGTCCCTAGTATGCCTCTACTTGACTAGCTCGTTAATCAAATGTGGTTAAGTTTCCTAGCCATAGACATGTGTTGTCATTTGATGAACGGGGCCACATCATTAGAGAATGATGTGATGGACAAGATGTTGGGGAACATAGTATTTCAAAAAAAATCCTACAATCACGCAAGATCTATCTAGGAGAAGCATAGAAACGAGCGCGGAGAGTGTGTCCACGTACCTTGTAGACCGAAAGCGGAAGCGTTAAGTAACGTGGTTGATGTAGTCGAATGTCTTCGCGATCCAACTGATCAAGTACCGAACACACGGCACCTCCACCATCTACACACGTTCAGCTCGGTGACGTCCCTCGAACTCTATATCCAGCTGAGGCCGAGGGAGAGTTTCGTTAGCACGACGGCATGGTGACGGTGATGATGAAGTTACCGACGCAGGGCTTCGCCTAAGCACTATGACAATATGACCGAGGAGGAAATTTGTGGAGGGGGGCACCACACACGGCTAAGAAATCAACTTGTGTGTATTGGGGTGTCCCCTTGGCCATGTATATAAAGGAGGGAGGAGGAGGAGGCCGGCCTAGGAGGGGCGCGCCTATAGGGGGAGTCCAACTAGGATTCCCAATCCTAGTTGGAGTCCCCTTTCTTTTCCAAGAGGGGAGAGAGGGAAGGAGTAGGAGAGGGAGAAGGAAAGAGAGGGGGGAGCTGTTGGGGATACACATAACAGGTAGGCCCACGAAGGGTCGAAATATCATAAAGCTTGGGGTCCACATAGCATGTGGGTCCAGATAAATTTCATACAGACATACTATCCACTCGGATGACCAACAAGTCACTCGAACGACAACAACCACTCGACCAACTCATTCCACTCAAAGCACCTAATCTCAATCGGATATGCTAAGACCAGCAGTCGACAAGGCACTCGAATCATCATCTTAGTAGTAGGCTGAGTTATGGCTTTAACGCCCCCACTTTGTATCATAGGAGGTGAGGGGTGGCGCACTCTATATAAGCCACCCCCCACCACTAGACTAGGGGGCTTTTGCGTCCACCTCTCTCTCTCACCATTTAGCTTGAGGCATGGAGATCCGTTCTCCTCTCTCTCTCTCTCTCTCTCAAATACACCATTAATCTCCGGATATACACTAAGATAAAACAAAGCCTCTCCGGAGCATGAGACGTAGGGCTGTTATCTCCACCATAAGAGGCCTGAACTCGCTAAAACCACCATGTCACCCATTTGCATCTCGATAGATCATGCTCGGTACCCTATACCTTATTATTGTCGGAATCGTTCCCATGACAGTTGGCGCCCAACGTGAGGCATGACGTCTATCGAGCCATGATGTCGATGGCTTTTTCATTCATCTATGTTTAATTCCATGTTCATCCTGGTCATATTGTTTGTCTTCGCAGGAAGTAACCGAAGCATCTCAAAAGGAGATGAGAAGAAACATCTTCACCGGATGCTGCAGGCGTGCATAACCGTTTGCAAACGGATTGATCGGGAGATTTCTTTCTATGCTATCCTCTTATGATCTAACAATTATCGTGGATCTTAACAAATCCGTTGTTTTCCTCCCTGTACGAGCAGGTGCCCATCGGGGTCAACAAGAAAATCTTGCGATGGATAAGAGGATGTTTGTTTCCAAGGACTTATTGGTCTAGGGACTTAAATAAGTCCCTATAAGTCTCATCTAAACCAAACAGCAGGGACTTATAGGGACTTAAAGTGGGCATTTGGGACTTATGAAATAAGACTCTCAAGGAGAGACTTATAGGGACTTATAGTTGTAATATGGTCTTATAGAAACTTATAAGTCCCAGGAACCAAACAGATAGGGACTTTTTAGGGACTTGAGACTTATAAGTTGGAACTAAAAAAAGTCCTAGGACTTATGAACCAAACAGGGCCTAAATCAGACAAGAGACGAGGAAAGGAAAAGGGCATCCACGCGCTGCGCCAAGGGTCATCGCCATTGTCCTCGCGCACGGCCGCCAGCGCGGTGGTCCGCGCCTCCTGCTTCCTCTTCTCCGTCGACCTCTGCCCGCCCGTCAGCCGGCCGCAGCGATCGCAGGCGCTCGGCAGTCCCTCTGGCGGCGCGGGTGCTCGGCTGTGGTCGCTGCGACATGCGTGCAGGCCTAGCGCTACATCGGCCACCTCGTCTCCGCAAGACCGCGACGGTCTGACAGGCGCGTTGCAGCGGCGTCCCTCACCAACCGTGCGGCGGCGACCACCGCGGCCGATGCATGGACCTCACGCGGCACCCACGCCGATGCCATCCGCGTCCTCGACCACAACGGGATGGGAGCCACCGTGTCAACTTGCCACCGCCTTGCAGAAGAACAACACCCCGCACTCGGATTTGTCGCGGACAGTCTCACCTCATGGTGGATCCATGCCAAAGCCGCCACCGTTGTGGCTGACCAAGGAGCTCTCTACGCCTCGCCTTCCACTTTCCTCCTAATCTTAATTCCTTCTCATTTATGTCTTGCATGCAGGAGATAAATGGTCGTGGGAAACATCCATTACATGCATGAATGGCCATTACTCTTGCCTAATCATCGCTAATTAATGCCTCCTGCATGCGCGTACAGGTTTTGGACGTGGGCAAACCCCATCAATGCATTGTATCTGTAGACATTAGCAAATCCTTGTGACCGACGGAGTCAACATCACACTGCTACGTCCGATTATGGGAGAAGCACACCGCTGCAACCGGAAGCTGGCTCTGCCCTCGCACACGACTGCCTCTCCTGCGTTGGAGGCACAAACCCGACGTGGCGTGGCGACCAAGAGTTGGCCATGTCACATGCTCAGCAGTTTCTCCCTCCGGCATCATCCACTCAACAGCAACTCGCTTCAGTCAGCATGGTCACTCGGATGGGCTAGCTCACTCGGACCGAACAGGATCACTGGCGCTCAGCCGCCCGTGCGCCACCGCTTGACCGCCCTACACGCGGTCACGAAGCTGCTCGCATCATCATCAACTTTTCCGACTCAGACGCCCCGCACATCGTCATTTCGCAGGACACGTTTACTTTACTCGGAGGTCCGGCACATTGTCATTCCACGAGACACGTCTACTTTACTCAGAGGCCCGGCACATCGTCACTCCGCGGGACGCGTCTACTTCACTCGGACGCCCTGCGCGTCGTCACTCCACCGGACGCCTCTACTTCACTCGGAGACACTGCGCATCCTCACTCTGCAGAACGCGTCTACTTCATTCAGGCGCCCCGTGCATCGTCACTCCATGGGGCGCATCTACTTCACTGGGGCCCCCGTGCGTCGCCACTTCGCGGGACGAGTCTACATCACTCAGACGTCCCGCACATCGTCACTCCACGGGACGGCGTTTACATCACTCGGTTGCTCCACGCGTCGTCTCTTGGTTGGTCACCTCATCACCACTCAGTCGCTCCGCGCGTTGCCTATCGGTAGGTCACCTCATCACCACTCGGGCGCTCCGCCCATCGCCACTCTGTTGGTCACCTCATCACCACTCGGCCGCTCCGCGCATCGCCACTCGGTTGGTCACCTCATCACCATCCGGCCGCTCCGCGCGTCTCCTATCGGTTGGTCACCTCATCACCACCCGGCTGCTCTGTGCGTCACCTATCGGTTGCTCACCTCATAACCACTCGGCCGCCCCGCGCGTCGCCATCGGTTG
>NC_041390.1:520379357-520380259 GCF_002162155.2 Triticum dicoccoides | reverse complement strand
ACGCATCTACTTCACTCGGACGCCCTGCGCGTCGCCACTTGGTTGGTCACCTCATCACCACTTGGCCGTCTCGCGCGTCGCCATCGGTTGGTCACCTCATTACCACTCGGCCGCCCCGCGCGTCGCCATGGGTTGGTCACCTCATCACCACTCGGGCGCCCCGCACGTTGCCATCGGTTGGTCACCTCATCACCACTCCGGCGCCTCGCACGTCACCACTCGGTTCGTCACCTCATCACCACACGGCCGCCCGCGCGTCGCAACTCGGTGTGTCACCTCATCACCAATCGGGCGCGCCACGCGTCACCATTTGGTTGGTCGCCTTATCACCACACGGAAGCCCCGTGCGTAGCCACTCCGCGGGACGCGTCAACTTCACTCGGACGCCCCGCGCGTCGTCCCTCCACGGGATGCGTCTACTTCACGCGGACGCCCCGCGCCTCATCACTCCGGAGGACACGTCTACTTCACCCGGACGCCCCGCGCATCGTCACTCCGCGGGACGCGTTTACTTCACCCGGTCGCCTCGCGCATCGTCACACCGTGGGACGCATCTACTTCACGCGGACGCCCCGCGCACCTTCACTCCGTGGGACACGTCTACTTCACTCGGACGCCCCGCGCGTCGCCACTTGGTTGGACACCTAATCACCACTCGACCGCCCCGCGCGTCGCCACTTGGTTGGTCACGTCATCACCACTCGGCCGCCCCGCGTGTCGCCATCAGTTGGTCACCTGATCACCACTTGGCCGCCCCGCGCGTCGCCATCGGTTGGTCACCTCATCACCACACGACCGCCCCGCGCGTCGCCATCGGTTGGTCACCTCATCACCACTCGGCCGCCCTGCGCGTCGCCAGCTGTTGGTCACCTCATCATCACTCGGCCGCCCCGCGTATCGCG
>NC_041390.1:520276492-520379202 GCF_002162155.2 Triticum dicoccoides | reverse complement strand
ACTTCATCACCACTCAGCCGCCCCGCGCGTCGCCACTCGGTTGGTCACCTCATCACCGCTCAGCCGCTCCGCACATCGCCACTCGGTTGGTCACTTTATCACCACTCGGCCGCCCCGCGTGTCGCCTCTCGGTTGGTCACCTCATCACCACTCGGTCGCTCCGCACATCGCCACTCGGTTGGTCACCTCATCACCACTCGGCCGCCCCATGCGTCGGCACTCGGTTGGACACATCTACATCAATCGGTCGCCCCTCGCATCGCCATCGGTTGAACACATCTTCACCACTCGGCCACTCGCGAGCCTTCAGACAGCTAAATCATTCTACATGCACTACATTCTATTATTTCCACATTCCCAAGTATCCTGTTATTCACACATCACATTCACTCGGAGGCCACGCCACCAAGTGTACCTCTATGCTCGGCTGCTTATTTTCACCCGAGTCCAACTTCCATTCTTTCGCATACATCATTCACGAACACCATGTGTTCTTCATTTCGAGTTTGCATTGGTCCTCTGGGGATTCAACTCAGTCGAAACACTACACTTCCGTTTAATTTGAGCCAGCACTTTGACAAGTTTGAACGGATCCTTCTCTGTTTTAGACTCTTGCTGGTTAACCAGCAAGCCCCTTGCACTCCCAGCGGGTGTCTATGGGTGTTATTCACACAAATCATTTCAATACACATCAAATTTCCTCGAGAAATTATTTCGTTGGCTTGTGGCATTTTTTACCCAAGTTACGCGATCACTCGACGGCCCTATGCGCCAACTTCATCGTTGCCCGGACTCGGTCATCATACCGGTTCTAGCACACCACAACACTGACATTGTCGCTCTGTTGACTTCAAACACATCCGACCAACCCCTCTATGGAATCCTCTTCATCGTATCAATGATATAGACCTCGTCAGGCATGAGACAGATAAGTCCCTTTTATAATTAAACTTCACACTTCACTCCTTTGCGAGTTTTCCTCTTTCAAGCATCACTCGGAAGCTTCTCCTCATCTTTACCCGAGTCCAACTCGATGAATTGCAAATCATCCATTCAAAACTATATTTCTCGTATTCCGACATGTCCGTTGTCGAATCTTGTAGTACGCTCGGGGGCTATGCCGCACTCGAGGGCTGCATCTCATTTGGAATGACACTCTCCTAAGTAGTCGAGTACTTCATCACCAGTCAGATCCTTCACTTCAACAAGTGCATTCGATCCGCCACTTTGACAAGTTTTATAATCACCCAGACGCTCTGCACGCCACCTTCATTCCTACTCAGACTCGGTTGTCATGCCGGTCTTGTTGCGTCGCAACCACACTACACTGACCTCATCGCTACATTAGCTTTGAAAGCATCTGGCTAACTCCTTCGAAGACCATTTCAGCCACTTGGCTAGACACCCAATCTTTCACTCGGCTGCCCCGCGCGTCGTCACTTGGCCACACCGCGTGTCGTCACTCGGCCGTCCCGCATGTCACCACTCGGTTGTGCACGTCTTCACCACTCGGCCGCTCCGCGCGTTGCCTCTCGGTTGTGCATGCCTTCACCACACGGCCGGCCCGTGCGTCACCACTCGGTTGTGCACGTCTTCACCACTCGACCGCTCCACGCGTCACCTCTCGGTTGTGCATGCCTTCATCACACGGCCGCCGCGTGCGTCACCACTCGGTTGTCCATGTCATCGCCCCTCAGCCGCCTCGCGCGTCACCATCAGTTGGACATGTATTTACCTCTACACCCCTAGCACGGGAACGACTAAGTTACTCATATGATCAAACCTCATATCACAGTCTGTAGCAAGCTTACCTCTTTCGAGCATCACTCAGGGGCTACGCACAGCCATTGGCCATGCCGCCCTCAGGGGTTACACCCATTGATCACATCAGGAATATCTTTCTGACCATACATGCTCGTTCCGTCGAAAATCTATAAGGGTAGTACTCTCCACTTGGACGATCGCCCACATCATTTCATGAAGTCGTCTTCAGGACTGCAAAAGGGTGAAAATGACGCTCCTCTACGGATACACTTGGCCCTTATCCTAGGCTCCAAGGCGTCAGTTTCACAAACATGGACTCAGAGATGGCATGTGTTGTTGTTCCCCCAGGATAACGAGTGGCATATCTCCGGAGAGTCAGCCCACACACTAGCCTTGCCACTCGGGTTTCATGGCACGTCCATGTCAGACCACTAGTCTATCTCCTCCGGGGGACATACGAGTGCCGCCCAGTTTTTCCTCATGGTCAACATACCGCGATCAGTCAGGAAGCACGTCCACTCAGAAAAATACCCCTTTCATGCAAAAGGGTGAAAACGAAGCTCCTCTACGGAGACAATCTACTCCTACAAATACCCCTTTCAGGCAAAATATAACGGTTAATATAAGAAGTACTACTGGAACAATTACTCCCTGGAGTGTCCATCTTTTTTCTACAGTCGGCAGTTTCAAAGATGAACTCATTCACCGTACCGAGAGCATGAAGATTCAACTGCTTTACCGAGTTCCAGGGTGAATTTATTCCATGCCGAGTGCACGAAGATCAGTCCGACTGACTCAGCTCCAGGCTGAGCTTACTTACCATGTCAAGCGCCTGAAGATGCATCCGATTGACTCAATTTCAGACTAAAAGATATTTACCGTGTCGACTGCGTGGAGGTTTACCAGGAGACTTAAACCCTTTGTCCGACACATCTTGTCCGACAGAGGCTCGGGGACTACACCCAGTGGGTGCACTCAGCGTGCCCCCACTGGAAGAGAACTCAGAAAGAAACATTTTGCTCGATGCGAGACCAGCTCCAGATCACTCAAGTGCTACTCGACTTCTGAGTCAAGGAAGGGCAAGCTAGACCAGTACCAGATCCTCAAGTACTACTCGTCCTCTGAGTTGGAGAGGAACAAGTTCTATCAGTGCCAGCTAAGAAGATATTTAGTTCTCTCAGACCCTCGCCGACTGCCCACAGTCGACGGTGGTCTCGGGGACTACACCCAGTGGGTGCACTCAGCGTACCCCCACTGGAGTAATCTCCACTCGGTACGGCCTGACCGGTTCGAGTGGCGAATAACAAAAAAACAAGTTCTAAGGCTCCCGTTGGCTACCAAAAATTTTTCTATAAGGTGAATTTAACGCTCCTCCGTGGACCTGTTTTGAGCCTTCTTCTAGGACTCAAAGTGTGAAACTCATAAGTTCGGATCTAGAACTGACTCGCATTGACGTTCTTCCGGGATAAGAATGGCATCTCTCCGAGAGAACAATCCATGCGTCAATCTTGTTGCCTGGATTTAATGACACATCCATACTCTGATCACAAGTTAACCTCTTCCGAGAGATGACCGAATGTCACCAAGTTGCTCCTCGCGGGCACTTACCTCAGATCAGTCAGGAAGCACAGTACCAGAATCCATTGAGATTCTGTTCAAACCTTGGTTGTCTGAAAGCACGATGATAGGTACCGAGTATTTCCATAATCACTCGGGTCAAATTGTGTCTTTCACAAACTCGTTCTGCAAAATCGCAATCGATTCGGGGGCTAATGTTGGGGATACACATAATAGGTAGGCCCACGAAGGGTCGAAATATCATAAAGCATGGGGTCCACACAGCATGTGGGTCCAGATAAATTTCATACAGACATACTATCCACTCGAATGACCAACAAGTCACTCGGACAACAACAACCACTCGACCAACTCATTCCACTCAGAGCACCTGATCTCACTCGGATATGCGAAGACCAGCAGTCGACAAGGCACTCGAATCATCATCTTAGTAGTAGGCTGAGTTATGGCTTTAACGCCCCCACTTTGTAACATAGGAGGTGAGGGGGTGGCGCACTCTATATAAGCCACCCTCACCACTAGACTAGGGGGCTTTTTGCGGCCACCTCTCTCTCTCTCACCATTTAGCTTGAGGCATGGAGATCCGTTCTCCCCTCTCTCTCTCTCTCAAATACACCATGTAATCTCCGGATATACACTAAGATAAAACAAAGCCTGTCCGGAGCACGAGACGTAGGGCTGTTATCTCCACCATAAGAGGCCCGAACTCGCCAAAACCACCGTGTCACCCATTTGCATCTCGATAGATCATGCTTCATTACCCTATACCTTATTATTGTCAGAATTGTTCCCACGACAGGCGCCCCCCTCCCTAGTCCAATTCGGACTTGCCATGAGGGGGCGCGCAGCCACCCCTTGAGGCCCTTCTCTCCTTTCCCGTATGGCCCATTAAGGCCCACTACTTCCCCCGGCGAGTTCCTGTAACTCTCCGATACTCTGAAAAATACCCGAATCACTCTGAACCTTTCCGATGTCCGAATATAGCCTTCCAATATATTGATATTTACGTCTCGACCATTTCGAGACTCCTCGTCATGTCTGTGATCTCATCCGAGACTCCGAACAACCTTCGATACATCAAATCACATAACTCATAATACAAATCGTCATCGAACGTTAAGCGTGCGGACCCTACGGGTTCAAGAACTATGTAGACATGACCGAGACACATCTTCGGTCAATAACCAATAGCGGAACCTGGATGCTCATATTGGCTCCTACATATTATACGAATATCTTTTTCGGTCAAACCGCATAACAACATACGTTGTTCCCTTTGTCATCGGTATGTTACTTGCCCGAGATTCGATCGTCGGTATCACCATACCTAGTTCAATCTCGTTACCGGCAAGTCTCTTTACTCGTTCCGTAATGCACCATCCCATAACTAAATCATTAGTTACATTGCATGCAAGGCTTATAGTGATGTGCATTACCGAGAGGGCCCAGAGATACCTCTTCACCAATCGAAGTGACAAATCCTAATCTCGATTTATGCCAACTCAACAAACACCATTGAAGACACATGTAGAGCATCTTTATAATCACCCAGTTACGTTGTGACATTTGATAGCACACTAGGTGTTCCTCCGGTATTCAGGAGTTGCATAATCTCATAGTCATAGGAACATGTATAAGTCATGAAGAAAGCAATAGCAATAAACTAAACGGTCATAGTGCTAAGCTAACGGATAGGTCTTGTCCATCACATCATTCTCTAATGATGTGATACCGTTAATCAAATGACAACACATATGGCTAGGAAACTTAACCATCTTTGATTAACGAGCTAGTCTAGTAGAGGCATACTATGGACACTCTGTTTGTCTATGTATTCACACATGTACTAAGTTTCCGGTTACTACAATTCTAGCATGAATAATAAACATTTATCATGATATAAGGAAATATAAATAACAACTTTATTATTGCCTCTAGGGCATATTTCCTTCAATCTCCCACTTGCACTAGAGTCAATAATCTAGTTCACATAGCCATGTGATTTAACACCAATAGTTCACATCTTTATGTGATTAATACCCATAGTTCACATCGCCATGTGACCAACACTCAAAGGGTTTACTAGAGTCAATAATCTAGTTCACATCGCTTATGTGATTAACACCCAAGAGCAATAAAGTGTGATCATGTTTTCTTGTGAGAGAAGTTTTAGTCTACGGGTCTGCCACATTCAGATCCATAAGTATTTTGCAAATTTCTATGTCTATAATGCTCTGCATGGAGCTACTCTATCTAATTGCTCCCACTTTCAATATGTATTCAGATTGAGACGCAGAGTCATCTGGATCGGTGTAAAAGCTCGCATTGACGTAACTCCTTACGATAAACTCTTTGTCACCTCCATAACCGAGAAATATTTCCTTAGTTTTCTAAGGATAATTTTGACCATTGTCCAGTGATCTACTCCTGGATCACTATTCTATCCCCTTGCCAAACTCATGGCAAGGTACATAATATGTCTAGTACACAGCATAGCATACTTTATAGAACCTATGGCTGAGGCATAGGGAATGACTTTCATTCTCTTTCTATTTTCTGTCGTGGTCGGGATTTGAGTCTTACTCAACTTTACACCTTGCAATACAAGCAAGAACTCCTTCTTTGACTGTTCCATTTTGAACTACTTCAAAATCTTGTCAAGGTATATACTCATTGAAGAAACATATCAAGCGTCTTGATCTATAGATCTTGATGCTCAATATGTAAGCAGCTTCACCGAGGTCTTTCTTTGAAAAACTCCTTTCAAACAATCCTTTATGCTTTCCAGAAAATTCTACATTATTTCTGATCAACAATATGTCATTCACATATACTTATCAGAAAGGATGTAGTGCTCCCACTCACTTTCTTGTAAATACAGGCTTTATCGCAAGTCTGTATAAAACTATATGCTTTGATCAACTCATCAAAGTGTATATTCCAACTCCGAGATGCTTGCACCAGTCCATAGATGGATCACTAGAGTTTGCACATTTTGTTAGCATCATTAGGACTGACAAAACCTTCTGGTTGCATCATATACAACTCTTCTTTAATAAATCCATTAAGGGATGTAATTTTGATATCCATTTGCCAAATTTCATAAATGCGGTAATTGCTAACATGATTCGGACCGACTTATGCATGGATACGAGTGAGAAAAACTCATCGTAGTCAACACTTTGAACTTGTCAAAAACCTTTTGCGGCAATTCGAGCTTTGTAGATAGTAACACTACCATCAGCATCCGTCTTCCTCTTGAAGATCCATTTATTCTCAATGGATTGCCGATCATCGAGCAAGTGCACCAAAGTCCATACTTTGTTTTCATACATGGATCCCTTCTCAGATTTCATGGCCTCAAGCCATTTTGCGGAATCTGGGCTCATCATTGCTTCCTCATAGTTCGTAGGTTCGTCATGGTCTAGTAACATGACTTCTAGAACCGGATTACCATACCACTCTGGTGCGGACCGTACTCTGGTTGACCTACAAGGTTCAGTAGTAACTTGATCTGAAGTTTCATGATCATCATCATTAGCTTCCTCACTAATTGGTGTAGGAATCATTAGAACTGATTTCTGTGATGAACTACTTTCCAATTCGGGAGTAGGTACAATTACCTCATCAAGTTCTACTTTCCTCCCACTCACTTCTTTCGAGAGAAACTCCTTCTATAGAAAGGATCCACTCTTAGAAACAAAGATTTTGCCTTCGGATCTGTGATAGAAGGTGTACCCAACAGTCTCCTTTGGATATCCTATGAAGATGCATTTCTCTGATTTGGGTTCGAGCTTATCAGGTTGAAACTTTTTCACATAAGCATCATAGCCCTAAACTTTAAGAAACGATAGATTAGGTTTCTTGCCAAACCACAGTTCATATGGTGTCGTCTCAACGGATTTAGATGGTGCCCTATTTAACGCGAATGCAGCTATCTCTAATGCATAGCCCCAAAATAATAGTGATAAATTGGTAAGAAACATCATAGATCGCACCATATCTAATAAAGTACGGTTATGACGTTTGGACACACCATTACGTTGTGGTGTTCCAGGTGGCGTGAGTTGCAAAACTATTCCGCATCGTTTCAAATGAAGACCAAACTCGTAACTCAAATATTCGTCTCGGTGATCAGATCATAGAAACTTTATTTTCTTGTTACGATGATTTTCCACTTCACTCTGAAATTCTTTGAACTTTTCAAGTGTTCCAGACTTATGTTTCATCAAGTAGATATACCCATATCTGCTCAAATCATCTGTGTAGGTCAGAAAATAACGATACCCGCCGCGAGCATCAACACTTAACGGATCGCATACATTAGTATGTATTATTTTTAATAAGTCAGTTGCTCGCTCCATTGTTCTGGAGAACGGAGTCTTAGTCATCTTGCCCATGAGGCATGGTTCGCAAGCATCAAGTGATTCATAATCAAGTGATTCCTAAAGTCCATCAGCATGGAGTTTCTTCATGTGGTTTACACCAATATGACCTAAACGGCAGTGCCACATATAAGTTGCACTATCATTATTAACTCTGCATGTTTTGGCTTCAATATTATGAATATGTGTATCACTACGATCAAGATTCAATAAACCATTTATATTGAGTGTATGACCATAGAAGGTTTTATTCATGTAAATAAAACAACAATTATTCTTTGACTTAAATGAATAACCGTATTGCAATAAACATGAACCAATCATATGTATGCTCAACGCAAACACCAAATAACATTTATTTTAGGTTCAACACTAATCCCGAAGGTAAAGGGAGTGTGCGATGGTGATCTTATCAACCTTGGAATCACTTCCAACTCACATCATCACCTCGCCCTTAACTAGTCTTTGTTTATTTTGCAACTCCTGTTTCGAGTTACTACTCTTAGCAACTGAACCAGTATCAAATACTGAGGGGTTGCTATAAATAGTAGTAAAGTACACATCAATAACATGTATATCAAATATACCTTTGTTCACTTTGCCATCCTTCTTATCCGCCAAGTATCTAGGACAGTTCCACTTCAACTGGCCATTTCCTTTGCAGTAGAAGCACTCAGTTTCAGGCTTGGGTCTATCTTTGGGCTTCTTCATGGGAGTGGAAACTTGCTTGACATTCTTCTTGAAGTTCCCTTTCTTTCCCTTGCCCTTTTACTTGAAACTAGTGGTTTTGTCAACCATAAACATTTGATGCTTTTCTTGATTTCTACCTTCGTCGATCTCAGCATCACAAAAAGCTCGGGAATCGTTTTCATCATCCCTTGCATATTATAGTTCATCACGAAGTTCCAGTAACTTTTTGATAGTGACTAGAGAACTATGTCAATCACTATTTTATCTGGATGATTAACTC
This sequence comes from Triticum dicoccoides, assembly GCF_002162155.2. Taxonomy (NCBI): domain Eukaryota; kingdom Viridiplantae; phylum Streptophyta; class Magnoliopsida; order Poales; family Poaceae; genus Triticum; species Triticum dicoccoides. The sequence continues at coordinate 520,370,505 of NC_041390.1, read as the reverse complement.
CCACTTGATTCAAGTGATTGTAGTACTCAGACAATCTGAGCACATGCTCACAAGTTGAGCTATTCTCCTCCATCTTGTATGCAAAGTACTTGAGAGGTCCCATTCCTCTCGACTCGGGCATGAGTCTGAAATACCAATTTAAGCTCTTGGAACATCTTATATGCTCCGTGGCATTCAAAACATTTTTGAAGTCCCGGTTCTAAGCCGTAAAGCATGGCGCAATAAACTATCAAGTAGTTATCATACCGAGCTTGCCAAACGTTCATAACGTCTACATTTGCTCCTGCAATAGGTATGTCACCTAGCGGTGCATCAAGGACATAATTCTTCTGTGCAGCAATGAGGACAATCCTCAGATCACGGACCTAGTCTGCATCATTGCTACTATCATCTTTCAACATAGTTTTTCTCTAGGAACATATCAAAAATAAACGGGGAGCTGCTTCGCAAGCTATTGATCAACAACATAGTTATGCAAATACTATTAGGAGTAAATTCATGATAAATTAAAGTTCAATTAATCATATTACTTCATAACTCCCACTTAGATAGACATCCCTCTAATCATCTAAGTGATCACGTGATCCAAATCAACTAAACCATGTCCGATCATCACGTGAGATGCAGTACTTTTCAATGGTGAACATCACTATGTTGATCATATCTACTATGTAATTCATGCTCGACCTTTCGGTCTCACTGTTCCGAGGCCATATCTGCATATGCTAGGCTCGTCAAGTTTAACCTGAGTATTCTACGTGTGCAAAACTGGCTTGCACATGTTCTATGTGAACATAGAGCTTATCACACCCGATCATCACGTGGTGTCTCGGCACGACGAACTGTCGCAACGGTGCATACTCAGGGAGAACACTTATATCTTGAAATTTAGTGAGTGACCATCTTATAATGCTACCGCCGAACTAAGCAAAATAAGATGCATAAAGGATAAATATCACGTGCAATCAATATAAGTGATATGATATGGCCATCATCATCTTGTGCCTTTGATCTCCATCTCCAAAGCACCGTCATGATCACCATCATCACCATCTTGACACCTTGATCACCATCGAAGCATCGTTGTCGTCTTGCCAACTATTGCTTCTACGACTATCGCTACCGCTTAGTGATAAAGTAAATAAATTAAATGGCGATTGCATTTCATACAATAAAGTGACAACCATATGGCTATGATACAATAAAGTGCCCACAATGTAGTATTTCAAAAAAATTCCTATGATCACGCAAGATCTATCTAGGAGAAGCATAGCAACGAGTGGGCAGAGTGTGTCCACGTACCCTCGTAGACCGAAAGCGGAATTAATTTTATTCGAAATTAATTTTCCAATTATTTCAAATAAATAAAATAATGAGAGAAGATAATATGAATTCTTAAAAAAAGCTAGGAAATATTGGAAATTTAATTTTGAATGAAAATATATTTATTTGATTTTTATTTGCAATTTTATCTGGTTGCATCTTATTAATTAGGGGAAAAAGTTGCATTTAAAAAATTGCATTTAGTCCAGAAAAATGTTGACGTTGTCCCAAATATTAGGAGGGGATGATGAAAATTGTTTCTGAAATTTTAGGAATTTTATTTTATTTATTCGGATTTTTTTCTCTTCGCGGTGCTATAAAAAAACTTCTTCGGACCGACTGGGCCGAAGCCCAACCGGCCCAACAGCGCCGCCACCTTCCCCAAGCCGCCGTCGGAGTCTGCCTCCCGCACGCCGCGCCGCCGCCGCCGTGTCCGAGCAGGACACCGCTCGGCGCCACCTTCCCCAAGCCGTGCCCCCCCGGGCCTTTAAAAGCCGAGGCCACTACTAGGGAAATGTTTATACACAGGAGCTCACCAGTAGCGCTTTTTACAACAAAGCGTTGCTACTAAATATCGGTAGCGCTTGTGCCCGATGAGCGCTGCTACTATGCATATAGCAGTAGTGCTTTGTCTACAAAACACACTGCTAGTGTAATTTCCATAACCGTTGCAGGCCGTGTAGGCATACTAGTAGCGCTCATAAGCAAAAAGCACTACTGCTATTGTACGTATCAATAGTGTTGTCGTATAACCAGCGCTACTGCTAAATAGCAGTAGCGGTGTGTTCTTAAGAGCGCTACTACTACGCTTACCTTATCCACACCCGTGCATCCCTCTCACTCTCCCCTCACACACTCTCACTCGCCCACCGTACTACTCCGCCGCCCACCGTCGCCCGTCGTCGCCCCCAAGGTATGTGCCTCCCTCCCTCCCTCCTCCTTTCACTGCCCTCCTCTCTTCCTCCTCCCATGGCCGTCCTCTCGCACCGACGGCCGTCTCTCCTCCCTCCTCTCCCTCTTCTGATCGTCGCCCTGTTGCCTGCTCCCTCCTCTCTCTCCTCCCTTCGTCCCCAGCTGCCTGAAGCCCTCACTCCTCCCTCTTCCTCCTCCTCCCACTGCCCTCCTCTCTTAAAAATTTAGGTATAATTTTTTAGTAAAAGAATTTATTAGTATAAATTGTTAGGTAGAGAAATATATTATGCTATGTGAGATTATTTTAGTAAATGTACGTTTTCTGAATAGAATTGAAAAAAATAAGTAAATGTAGGTCTTTTGAATAGAATAGGAATTTAGTACATTTTTCTATGGTTCAAGAAGTAGACAGTAGGTAAAAAATGAGGATAATGATGTTCTTGGGGTTTAGGAAACAAATTGCAGACAATTGAAAATTTAATTTGGAATCAAATTGGATATTTACTTGATAGTTTCTCGAGTTTCACTACGTCCTAAGATAACGATAATAATGTTTTTGTTTATATTTTGTTTTTGCAGAAATCGAGGAGCCCCTGCATCATCCCCGCCGTCGTCCCATCACCGACCCCCTCCGACCTCGATCGAGGTGAGAGCAGCCACCCCATGTTGTTAATTTAGTTTAGGTATTTGGGGTGTTTAGTCTTAGAATAATGTAGTATGAACCCTAGTTATGATCGAATCATGTTCAAAATATAGGTTTTTAATTAGCTGTAGTTAATAGAATTTAGGTGTTTTAGGTGTCACATTTGTTGTTATTTTTTAGTTAAAGAAAGTATTCCCGCATCGACGTCGACGATGCCTATCCTGCATCCTCGTCCTCGACTCGGTAGAGGAGGCCTGGGCTTGGTGAGGAGCCATGTCCGGGACTAGGCTCCGCCGGGCTGGTACTGGGAGGTGCTACCTTCCGGGGGCGTAGCTTGGTGAGGAGCCAGCCCGTCATTGACCCGAACCTTCTTTGGTGGCGGTCGGGTGGGCCAGTGATGGTGTGGAGGCTTGAGGACCCCGCGGAGGTGGTACGTCACCGTGTCAGCGAGGAGGAGGAGCACGTCTGTCGCTACATGGTTGTGTTGGAGGGTAGGTTCTCCAATACCTGGGAGGTTCTTCAGGGATCTCACTAGAGCTATGATCTTGTGATGGTTCCTTCTCTTTGGGTGTCCACCACCTGCACCGATACCTGTTGTTCTCTACGGTTTTAGCTGTATTAGTGATGTTATATGTATGATACTATTCGAGATCTATTAGTGATCATATGCGACGATGTACGGAGGAAAAGAGATGGTTTAGTTTTGCTTATTGAATGAACGATAATTTGAATACTAATTTATTTTACGATTTGGTTTTGCTTATTGAATGCTCAAATTGGAAAACTACTCCATCAAGTTTGAATGCTCATATGATGTAGATATAAACATGTATATCTTGTGTTGCTCAAATAGGATATGTGCTTGCCCAAGTGGCCGGCCATGTTTACAGGTTACACCTCCTATAGTGCCCTATGTTTTGCCGGAGTGTTGATTAATTTCTGTTCCGGCAAATTTGAGGCGCTCGATATGTCCTTTTTTAGCAAAGGTCATGCCGGATTTTTCCGTGAATTCTGGCATGACTTGTGCTAGAATATGTAGGAAATATCGAGTGGCCTGGATTTTCTTGAAAAATAATTAAACGACATTTTGGGTTAACTTTAAGTCTGTCGAGGCTCCATCGCCGAAGGTCGTAAAATCAGTGAGGGAGTGTATCCACCATATATGAGAGAGGACGAAGAAGCCCGTCTGTTGTCGTGGGGGTCATTTTTCCTTCTTCTCCTTGTGCTAGACCTTTGTTATGCACTAGGGGAAGGAGGAATAATGACCATCACCGACAGTCGAAAAATCTATGAGGGAGTGTATCCACCATATATGAGAGAGGACGAAGAATCCCGACTATTGTCGTGGGGGTCGTTTCTCCTTCTTCTCCTTGTGCTAGACCTTTGTTATGCACTAGGGGAAGGAGGAGTAACAACCATCACCGACGGTCGCAAATGTCAGAGAGGAATCAGTGAGGGAGGGTCTCCACCATATAGACTCGGCAGACCGATAGTCAACCCGTGATGAATAATAATGATCTAATTTAATTTTTATAGTACATATACTGAATTGTACAAGTTTAATCTTTGAATTATGAACATAGGAAATGTCGTCATCGGACGACGAAACTCTCCCGGGGGAGTGCAGCTGGTGCAACGATGACCGAGGTCTGTGCGACATGCCTCACCTTGACGAAGATCAGCGCTTCAGCATTAAGCTCCAGGAGACCTTCGATGTTGAAATGGTACGCAATGATGAAAAGTGTTTTTTCGTAATTAAGCATGACTTCAACTATTTCAACGTGTAATTTTCATCTTTTACAATTTGAGTAGCTTATCCCATGCCATGCAAGACGCTATGTCTTGGAGAGGATGGGTTTTGAAGACCATGAAAATTTCGAAACAAAGAAAATTCACCTAAGGACCCATCATGATGTGGATTTTGAAGTAAATCTGTATAATTCTGAGACCGTAACCCATTTTGGTTGCAAAAATTGGGAAGCACTTTTCAAGATGTATGGTTTTTATGAGGGTATGCTTGTCACCATGGATCTTGGTGATCCTGACATCGACCAAGACAATATGGACATTTGGGCCCTTGTTGATACGCTTCCAATTCTACTGCTATGTGAGTTTCACAAACATAGTTATTAACTAATTTATATTGTTCATTTCAAAATAGTTGACAGCTTATTTTCATTGTCCAAACAATGTGCAGAACATGGTAGACAGAACCTACTACACCGATGGCTATAAGTTAACTTATGAGGAGAAAAATCATATGGTCGCATTTTGTACTGATCTTGAGAATTACAATATCTATTATAAAACTCCTCCACGTTATGGTCAATACGTGCCACTAGTGCACGTGTTGAACTACTGTAACATCCATGGAGATGCCATGGTAAGATTTTTTAGTATTACGACATTCGTGCATCTTTTGCATAAATTCTTTTAAAACTTAACTACATTGCTAACTACGAAGTTATTACTATGTTTTTCAATAGAAACTCCTGAATGATTGTGTGCCTCATTTGATGTATCAGAATGGTTGCCTTGATGTTTTGAACATACGACCAGGTCATCCTACGAATCTCACCTATCCATATTGGATTTCTAAAAGAAGTGGATACATGAAAATCAAAGCATGGAAAAAATGTATGGATAATCGTAAGGAGGTACTTGGAAGCAACATTGTGCGAAAGGCAAGAATTAAAGACATGATAATCTCCATTCTCCATAATGGAGAGTCAGGGCCTATCTTGTTTTATGCTATTTTACCTAAGAGAAGGTAGTAGGTCCTAATTAATAATACTCATGATCATGTTCTAAGAAGAACTAAGTGGGATTGGTTAGATGACTATGATGATGACGTGGTATCGAGTAGAAGTTGTATGTTTGATGATGATGACTATGACTTGTTATTATGATACCAATGATGAGTTATTTATTATTATGATCGATGATGTGTGATGCTAAGTTGTTATATGAGCATGATTACTTATTATATATAACAGTGGGTGAAATGACCTGGATTAGATTGAAGTGAAGCCAACATGTGGTGCACATCAAAAGTACTACTAATCCAAACTAGATGAAGTTTGGATTAGAGTAGTACTTTCGACATGCACCACATGTTGCCTCCACTTGAATCTACTCCACGTTCATTTCATCCACTGTTATATATAATAAGTAATCATGGTCATAAAATCATATGATGAAAGTACTGGATATAAAACCACACAATGAAAATAAGTTGTATTTTTAAAAATACAGGAAAATTTAGCGGCAGAGATTTTTAGAACAGGCCCTACTACTACTTACAAGTAGCAATAGCACTGTCAAAAGGAAAGCGCTACTGCTAACTAGGTATAGTAGTAGCGCTCCCTTTCCAGCGCTACTCCTACTAGTTAGCTGTAGCGCCTTAGTGGTAGTGCTCGACCCAGCGCTACTGCTATGCATATTTCAAGCGCTACTACTAGGGTTTTCCCTAGTAGTGGGCCCTGACCCCCCCTCCTCCTCGTTAGCCGCCGCCGCCTCCCGCCACCACTGCCGCCTCGCCTCGCCATTATAGCCAACGCCCCGCCGCCGCAGCTCGCCGCCCCGCACCATCCCGCCTTGCCAGAGCCGCCGCCGCCACCAACCATCGCACCGTCGTCGGTTTTTCTCGCCGAACCGGTATAAACCGCCACCCCGATCCGGTTTTTTTTGTTTTCGATTTTCTTTTCTAAACCCGGTTTATTTTTTTAGGTTACTTTATTTAGCTGATGTTCGTCCATTAGACTTTGGTAGCAAATGGTTTTCGTTTGTTAGACTTCCGTAGCAAATTTTCGTTCGTTAAATTTCCGCCAGGGACCTATCCATAATTATTTTCTTTGCAGATTAGTCCCTAATCTTTAAACGGTCATAACTTTTTGCTCGTTTATCCAAATCCAAAGAAATCAATGCCAAATTCTTCGTTACGATCCCCTCTATTCAGATAATAACTAAGGGAAACTTAAGGTGGCTACTTTAATACACATCTAGGTGGATTGGTTGCGGACACCTGGAGAATCCAGTGTTGTCCTAGGATATCCCGGAGTATCCGTGTGATCATCCTATGGAATGCCACCCAGGCTCAAAGGGATCATAAGATTATTCATGCTAGAAACTTCCATGTGCAGCAACAAGCCATTATGGGCTCTAGCATAGTTGAGTAAGTTGTGTGACCTCTTTCAGTGGTAGGCTAGCAGATGTAGGGGAAAGTAGGTGGTAATGTCTACCCAGAGTAAAGAGTTCATGCTTCAGAAAGACTATGTCTCGATCTTCCGATCATGAATGCGGTCGAGTCTTGTGGGGAAAAGTGTGCAAACCTCTGCAGAGTGTATAAACTAATCATGATTACCCGTGTCCCCGGTTATGGACATTTTGAGTATCTGGTATTTGAATTATTGATTGATCTCATCACTTTACTTAATGAATTTGTTGGGTTATTAATTTTATTACATGGTAATTTTGGATTGAGTTGGGGGAATCTTCTCAATAATGGCATAAACCTGGTAGTTAAATAAAATCTACTCCTTTGTTGTAGGGAAAAATTAGCTTTATGCAAATATTAAACTTAGAGCCTCCACCAGCCAAATATGCATATAGTGATAGCTATTATTCCATCATTTTCTCTATAGTGTGATCTTGCCAGCATATTCCATGTGCTGACCTACACGGCTGCAACGTGTCATGTTGCAGAATTTTCAAACGAATAGTAAGGTGCGATAGGTCGTTGTCATGCACTCAGTTTTGCCGTGGAGTTGGATGGACTCATTTATCTTCGAAGCTTCCGTAGTTATTTAGATGGCCTTCAGCCATATTATTGTAATAAGTACACTTTATGAGACACTCGGTGTAATAAGTGTGGGATTGAACCCTGTTATAAATCCTCGAGTACTGTGTGTCAGCAATACTAATCCAGGGATGACACTTAAGCACAAAGACTACGGTCCATTGGGATCGGGTCTCTACAAGATGGTATCAGAGCACACACTGACTGTAGGATGCGACCACTAGGAAAAGCTACAGGATTACTCTTCTCTACTCATTTCTAACTCTTCTCTATTTCTACACTATAGATGACGGACCCAAGGAACAAGTTCACTCGACAAGATGACAACACCCCTTTCGGGCGACACTTGAAGGAAGTCACTAGGTACCTGAACATCGGCATACCAAGATTCACCGGAACCTTCACCGCCACTTTACCATAAGAGGGGCGCTGGATGATTCAAGGACTTATGCACCAATTACCACGCCCATCGAGTTTTCCTTTGATGCACCAACCTGGAGTTTAGGAAAGAGCATGACCGCCCACATCACCATTGGACGCATAGGCGAGGTGTACAACAAGGATCTTAAAGACACCACCTACCAGATATGTGGATGCCGACATGAGCAATGGGAGATGATTCGCACCAGGAAGGATAATTCTATTGCAGCCTACATATAGGGGTTGAACCAGCACATTCATCGTTATGAGAACCAGATGTGTGCTAACATGATAGATACGAAGAAGGTGATGACCCGAAATATGGAGCTAGAAGAGGAAATCAGGCTACACATGATGGATGTGAAGAAGAAATTGTTGTACTGCTGTAGCAGAATGAAGACCTTAGGAGGAAGCTAGGAATACCCGTGGTGAAGCCCGAGCCTAGAGTGGACATTCGTTCTGACGACTACATCATACTAGATGACACAGACACAGACCCCGACAGCGATGATGAAGACAGTGATGATAATGAAGACAAAGCTGGAGCGGATATTGTGGAGTCTTCCACCGATAAAAATTTCTAGTTGACTGCCATATCACTATTAGTATTCTTCCAAGTATTTAGAATCGTGCGAGATCTTGTAATAGTAGCTTAGGTCAATTGTATGAATCTTGTTTGAATTGAGTGGTGTGAATTGAATATGTTTGTCTCATGTGCGTATGGGTAGTGAAATATCTCTTTAGACCCTATTTTCTATTCTATTCTCACCCATCTAAACCTATCGGATGCCTCTGAGATGTGACCCCGGATTCGTTTTCCCGCTGGAGCTCACTCAGTTGATCCAACATCAGAATGCCTTGATGCAGTTGCTCGTTCAGAACCAAGGCAACAACAACAACAACAACCCACCACCACCACCCCCAGTTGACAACTTAGCTTGTTTTCTAAGGTTGAATTTGCCGGTGTTCTCTAGCAGCACCGAGCCGATTGTTGTTGATGACTGGCTCCGTAAGATTGGAAGGGAGATGACCACCGCAGGTTGCACAAATGCTGAGAAGGTGTGCTTTGCCGCACATCAACTAGATGGACCCGCAACCTCATGGTGGGAGAATTACACCGCTGATACGTCTCCAATGTATCTATAATTTTTGATTGCTCCATGCTATATTATCTTCTGTTTTGGACATTACTGGGCTTTATTATTCGCTTTTATATTATTTTTGTGACTAACCTATTAACCGGAGGCCCAGCCCAGAATTGTTTTTTTAGCTATTTTAGGGTTTCGAAGAAAAGGAATATCAAACGGAGTCCAAACGGAATGAAACCTCCGGGAATGTGATTTTTGGAACGAACAAGATCCAGGAGACTTGGACCCTACGTCAAGCAACCAACAGGGAAGCCACGAGATAGGGGGCGCGCCTACCCCCCAGGCGCACCCTCCACCCTCATGGGCCCCCTGTTGCTCCACCGACGTACTCATTCCTCCTATATATACCTACGTACCCCCCAAATGATCAAATACGGAGCCAAAACCCTAATTCCACCATCGTAACTTTCTGTATCCATGAGATCCCATCTTGGGGCCCGTTCCGGAGCTCCGCCGGAGGGGGCATCGATCATGGAGGGCTTCTACATCAACATCGTAGCCTCTCCGATGAAGTGTGAGTAGTTTACCTCAGACCTTCGGGTCCATAGTTATTAGCTTCCTTCTTCTCTCTTTTTGGATCTCAATACAAAGTTCTCCCCCTCTCTTGTGGAGATCCATTCGATGTAATCTTCTTTTGTGGTGTGTTTGTTGAGACAGATGAATTGTGGGTTTATGATCAAGTTTATCTATGAACAATATTTGAATCTTCTCTAAATTCTTTTATGTATGATTGGTTATCTTTGCAAGTCTCTTCGAATTATCAGTTTGGTTTGGCCTACTAGATTGATCTTTCTTGCAATGGGAGAAGTGCTTAGCTTTGGGTTCAATCTTGCGGTGTCCTTTCCCAGTGACAGTAGTGGCAGCAAGGCACGTATTGTATTGTTGCCATCGAGGATAACAAGATGGGGGTTTTTATCATATTGCATGAATTTATCCCTCTACATCATGTCATCTTGCTTAAAGCGTTACTCTGTTCTCTTGAACTTAATACTCTAGATGCATGCTGGATAGCGATCGATGTGTGGAGTAATAGTAGTAGATGCAGGCAGGAGTCGGTCTACTTGTCTTGGACGTCATGCCTGTATACATGATCATACCTGGATATTCTCATAACTATGCTCAATTCTGTCAATTGCTCAACAGTAATTTGTTCATCCACCGTAAAATACTTATGCTCTTGAGAGAAGCCACTAGTGAAACCTATGGCCCCCGGGTCTATCTTCATAATATTAATATTCCAACACTTAGTTATTTCCTTTGCTTTTTACTTTGCTTTTATTTTACTTTGCATCTTTATCATAAAAATACCAAAAATATTATCTTATCATATCTATCAGATCTCACTCTCGTAAGTGACCATGTAGGGATTGACAACCCCTTATCGCGTTGGTTGAGAGGATTTATTTGTTTTGTGTAGGTGCGAGGGACTCGCACGTAGCCTCCTACTGGATTGATACCTTGGTTCTCAAAAACTGAGGAAATACTTATGCTACATTGATGCATCACCCTTTCCTCTTCAAGGGAAAACCAACGCAGTGCTCAAGAGGTAGCAAGAAGGATTTCTGGCGCCGTTGCCGGGGAGGTCTACGCAAAAGTCAACATACCAAGTACCCATCACAAACCCTAATCTCCCGCATTACATTATTTGCCATTTTCCTCTCGTTTCCTCTCCCCCACTTCACCCTTGCCGTTTTATTGGCCCTCTCTCTCTATCCTCCCTCTCTTTCTCTATTTAACTTTTTTCCCATTCCTCGTTTGCTTATGTGTTGGATTGCTTGCTTGTCACGATGGCTCAAGATAACACTAAATTATGTGACTTTACCAATACCAACAACAATGATTTTATTAGCACTCCGGTTGCTCCTCTTACCGATGTTGAACCTTGTGAAATTAATGCTGCCTTGCTGAATCTTGTCATGAAAGATCCGTTTTCCGTCCTTCCTAGTGAAGATGCCGCTACCCATCTAAATAGCTTCGTTGATTTGTGTGATATGCAAAAGAAGAAAGATGTGGACAATGATATTGTTAAATTGAAGCTATTTCCTTTTTCTCTTAGAGATCATGCTAAAGCTTGGTTTTCGTCTTTGCCTAAAAATAGTATTGATTCTTGGAATAAGTGCAAGGATGCTTTTATCTCTAAGTATTTTCCTCCCGCTAAGATCATCTCTCTTAGAAACGATATTATGAATTTTAAGCAACTTGATCATGAACATGTTGCAGAAGCTTGGGAGAGGATGAAATTAATGATACGTAATTGCCCAACACATGGTTTGAATTTGTGGATGATTATACAAAAAATTTATGCCGGATTGAATTTTGCTTCTAGAAATCTTTTAGATTCGGCCGCGGTAGGCACTTTTATGGAAATCACTTTAGGAGAAGCTACTAAACTCCTAGATAATATTATGGTTAATTATTCTCAATGGCACACTGAAAGATCTACTAATAAGAAAGTGCATGCAATAGAAGAAATCAATGTTTTGAGTGGAAAGATGGATGAACTTATGAAATTATTTGCTAATAAAAGGGTTTCTTCTGATCCTAATGATATACCTTTATCTACTTTTATTGAGAATAATAATGAATCTATGGATGTGAATTTTGTTGGTAGGAATAATTTTGCTAACAACGTGTGTCGGTGTCAAAACCGGCGGATCTCGGGTAGGGGGTCCCGAACTATGCGTCTAAGGCGGATGGTAACAGGAGGCAGGGGACACGATGTTTACCCAGGATCGGGCCCTCTTGTCGGCGTTCTGGGAACGGGGGTCCCCAGACTTGCCTGCCTGCGGCCTGCGGCATGGCTCAAAGGGGGGCCCAGCGCGGCCCATCTTCACCAACACAAACCCAAGACCCTCGCGAGGGGCCAAGCCTCACGGGGCGGACGACGCGGAGCTTCCTCAGGCACGGCCTCGTCGGGCTGGCTCACGAGGAGGCGGAGAGATCAAGGCAGGGTACCTCACGAGGTGCCCGTGACGCAAGCCATGACGACCGGGGGCGCCAGGCGGGTGCCAGCCCGCGCAGTGTCCTCCCTTCCTCTTTGGTGCAAAGAGGGCAAGCGCAGCCGCGGAGTACCGAGGCATCAGGCAAAGGTTGCCGTTTCGGTGCAACGAGACCAAGACCAGGAGTACTACGAGACGGAGGTCACCGTGGAGCCCAAGACTGCGTCATCACCAGAGCTTTGCGCAGGCGAAGACTACTTTTGTCAGGATAGTTGATACTAGATGTCCTCTTCAAATTAGCCCGCCATTGTTGGCTCCCTTCCCGCTCGATATTTGGAAAGAGGACCAGGGCCTCTATAAATAGGACCAGCCACCCACAGAGCCAAGGGCGGAGAAGAGAGCCGAGCCGGAGGGTTGGAAGGATAGAGAAGATCAGAAAGAGAGAGAGAGAGAGAGAGAGAGAGAGAGAGAGAGAGAGAGAAAGGTGACTGAGCTCCTCCCAGCAGTTCATCGCCTCAGCTAAGAACAGACCCTCGCGAGGCTGTTCTTCCTTGTATTGTTCATCATCATCAGCCCAAGAGGCAATCCACCACACCACACACTGGAGTAGGGTATTACACCACAACGGTGGCCCGAACCAGTATAAACCATGCGTCTCTTGTGTTGTTCTTTCCATAGTTCAGATCCTAGCAAGGCGGAGGGGTGCAGGAAGGTAGGAGGCGAAATCTCCGCGCGCACCCCAGTGTTCGAACCTCAAGGGTCTGCCGGAACCCGGAATCCGACATTTGGCACGCCAGGTAGGGGTGCGCTGGGATTCGTCTTCCACCACCCCGTTCTCCTCCGACCATCACGCCCATGTCTGACGCCCGTCGGGCCCGCGCCGAGCGCCGAGCCGCGCTCGCTTCCCGCGTCGCCCAGACGGCCCCTGTCGGCGGGCGTCCTCGCCGTTCCCCGTCGCCTGCCGTCAACGCCGCCACCGGCCCGGCGGGGGACGAGCAGCGAGCATCGTCCTAGCATCCGTCCGTGCGGCAAGACGGCCGCACCGCAACTCCCTCGCTCACCCCAGCTGGTTCTTCGCCCCGCGTGCTCCGCGCGCCCATGGAGCCCCGCAACCTCTCCCCCGCCCATCGCGCTGCACCAACACCCCCGGTCGTCGCGGCCCTCTTGGGCGGCTCGCAGGCGCCGCCTACAAGTCACCACGTCAAGCCGTTCATCCGCCGGGTCAGCGCCGCTTCCACGCGGCAGGGGGCTCCCCTGGACCGGGCGGCGCCCGAGACCAGCCTGACCTTCAGCTCGGAGGACCACCCCTCCAACTCGGCCTGCTCGGGTGCGCTCCCCATGCTGTGCACCCCCACCATCTGCCAGGTGGCCGTCACCAGAACCCTCATTGATGGCGGCGCAGGCCTTAGCATGCTCTCGGTCGAGGCCTTCGACCTCCTCTGCATACCCCTGGAACGGCTGCAACCCAGCCGGCCCTTCTCAGGCGTTGGGGGCAAGTCGTCCAGCTCCTTGGGACAGATCCGGCTCCCAGTAACCTTCGGCACCTACGACAACTTCCGCACGGAGCTGGTCGACTTCGACATCGCCCCCACTACACCACAACACCTGATTGGGGGCAATTAACTGCCGGGAGAAATAGTAGAATAAGGGCAAATCATCTGCCAGGAATCTTAGTACTGCCGTTAGAACTACTTAAGGGCAAAGTAACTGCCGGAAGAAGATGAGCATCGAGGACACCTAAACTGCCGGCAATGACAAACACTTCTTGGGTCACTATATTTGCCGGGAGAAGTACCCCTCGGCCCATTATCTGCCGGCTACTTAGTGGCGCGAGATACTGGGCCTAAAACGCGCGCTGGCGCGGGAGTTGCCCAAAAGTTCGCACCAAATAAATAAAGCCCCCGAGCCCAATTGCCGTTCCCCAAATCCCTCCACCCAGATCCAGCGCCGCCGCACCAACTACTCCACCGCCGTCCCTTCCAAACCCTGTTCTCCCCTTCCTTGTGCGGCGCCGCCCCTACCTCTCTTCCTCCGCTGACCTCCCGTTCGGTGGAAGCAGCGCAGCCATTGCCGGATCTGGCCGGGCTGGTCATCGGTGCTGTTCGGATCTGGCCGCGCTGGTCGTCCGTGCTGCCGGATCTGGCTGCTCCGGGCCTCATCAACGCCGCCCCGGTTGTTCAACTCTCCACCGCCACTTCCCCATCATCATTCCATATGCCTTGCCCGGATCCATGAGAGGGTAAGACCGGGAGTGTAGCCGCTTGTCTCCCGAGGAGCTCGTCCCCGACGGCCTCTCTATGGACTTCCTCCACCACACTCCCAACGCCACTGCCTTCAGAACGCGGTCCCATAACCCAGTACTTTCGCGGGAAAAGCACCAGATCGTCCATCGACCGCGAGCTGCATCGACATCGAGCGTTCCTCTTCTTGGTGGGGCGTGCACCTTCTGGGGGTGAAGGCCTGCAGCACCTGCTGCTATGGAGAACGGATGGCGCGGTGGTCGTAGGGCTGCTCCAAAACTCCTCTACAGTTGTCACCAGTCACACCACGACGCCTCTCTCTTCATCGAGCTCATCACCTGTATGTATGGATCAAGATGCTATTCCCTGTTTTTTTTCCTTGTATGTCTGTTCAGAGTACAACAAGGACACACTCACATTCACAACGCACCAACTAAACCTTGTGTAGCAAATAACCATTATTGTAGGAGAATTATGAAGTAATTTTCATTTATAAACTTATCTAGTATTCTGATAACCTAATTTATATTTTACCTAATTAACCAATATACACAGCAGTGTGCATCGTTTAAGCCTTGAGCATTAGTTCAGTTATGCGTACATTATGTGAAGGTTTGTTGCTCTAACTTGTCATGCTTGAGAAGCCATATAGTTGATCCTTATCAGTTATGATAGCAGAAGCATATGGGAAACGGATTTTTCAGCGCACGGCGGCAACAGCCCACTGTATCTATGCCGTCTGCGCGTGCTGTTAGATACGAGCTAAAACTGCCAGCTTTTAGTTTGGCTATTTGATTCATCTATATGAGTGATGGATATGGTATGCTGACAGATCAAGACGTGGTGTGTTAAATGCCTGTCGTGGGGGACTATACTCAGCAGGCTCACACCACGAATCAGGAATTTTGGTTCTGGAAAAGGATGCAGGGACGGGTGTGG
The DNA here is from genome assembly GCF_002162155.2 of Triticum dicoccoides. Classification (NCBI taxonomy): domain Eukaryota; kingdom Viridiplantae; phylum Streptophyta; class Magnoliopsida; order Poales; family Poaceae; genus Triticum; species Triticum dicoccoides. Next base: position 520,355,143 of record NC_041390.1, on the reverse strand, counting down.
TGCACAGTATTGAGGGGGTGCATGGCAATTTTCCCCCATGGGACCTTCAAAAATGTAGTTGGCCGGTGCGCTTGTGCATTAAATGAGTCAAATGAAATTGATTTTTTTTCAAAAATTGGACCTGGCGCTGTCAGCACAAAAAGATAGCCACATTAGCTGGCCTTGATATTTTGGTCTCGGTAGTCTTGCTGCCGTCAGTGGCTCGTATTTAGAACTAGTGCACAGCGACAACGTGGTCCGGTGCAGATACGAAAAGCCTTGGCTCAACCGTGTGCCATACCTATTCAAATGAGCCGATGGATATATCTAGGAAATTTGAGAAAAGCTATGCATCAATGCACGGCACTGATCCACGAGCAATCATGCAGGCGAGATATGCATCCCACTAGACGCCATGCGTCAAAAGTAGTTTTCGAAGTATATGGTCCTATTTCAGCTCTAAGAATCAGTTTTAAAACAAAGCAAGAATAGGGTCAGGTATACAAGGTCAGATGGAATTTTCTTAGAATGTAGGCCATGTTTCGTTTGAAAAAGAAGGGTATGTTACTGACATATACTTTCAGTTCTTATCCATCTGTCGAAGATAAATACTGCAAACGAGATCGCCGCCCAAATATGAACAGTTCAGAATCTTCGAACTTGTGCAAAGTTGTTCTTCTGCTAACAAAATCTTGAGATTTGACAATTTTCATCAGTTGTTTCGATTATGTTACCTATTCAATTGTTGTCGCCTTTGTGATATGCAATCTCGCACCTCATCGGCTTTCTTCTGATACAAAATGGCATGTATTTATATGTGTCTTTGAGAAAAATATTGCATCATCATTATTATATTGGTATATGTACCGGAGAAAACATAAATTGCAGTTGAATATTAAACAAGTATTTTACAATTTTTTTTGTGTTCTATTCTCAAAGACTAAATAAAAGTATAAATACCAACTACATTTTACCCGTTCTATTGCTAACCAAGTAACCATCATTACAGAAGCTGGCATCTTCATTTCAAAAATAGATAAAAGAGGAAAAGGGGATACCAGAAGACACAAGCATGTAAGCTTATGTTTTTGTGATTATATTTTACCAATGAACATTATGTTTGATTGCTTAAAAGTCTTTACTTCTAATGCAGCTGGAAGTATTCTAAGTGTATGGCAGAAGCAAGCTGAGGTAATATGCCTTGGACTCACTTACATCTTTACAATTGTTTAGATCTGTGGCTGTCTCACCCCTTGTAAAGTAGTAATTTCTGAATTCGGTTTCTCCAGGGCATTAGTTGCACCTTTCTTGTACATGTGTATCCTATATATTAGCAAAAACTGTGAAATAGCATAATGCCATGTTGGAATTCATGATTACACTTAAAATGACAGTTATCTTCATGATAGCTCCAAGCTTTATTCTAGAAGCTTAGTTTGGTTAGACACCATCAAAACCATAATACAGTTCTATCTTGCAGCAATACTTATATCAGTAATGACATTACACATAATTAAGTGATGGCTATATGTCTCATTACAGCTTTGACAATGACCTCAGGATCAGTAATATGCAGCTGAACTAATACCTTATGCATGATTCATAAGTAACATAGATTGGCGTTAGCCAACACGGGTGGACAATTCTTTGCTCAATGAACCTCTCTTGACTACTTTGTCATTTCTTTGCAATTTCGCCCTTAATGTAATCAGATTGGTATTGTACATGAGCCAAACTTGAAAATTGTTTTTAGTCATGAACATAGTTGATATATTTACTTTTATGTTGGCTTTCATAGTACTAACTGATCTATTTCTTTGCATAACTATATCATATATAATAGCTTATAAGACGCATTGATTTCTGTTCTAGTAGCTAGCTATGACCAATGTATGCATAGGGCCAGAATTTGTGAATACTGTAAAGAAACTATAGTATCTTGTCTACAAGATTATATATTATAGTTCTTATGTATATTTGTTGCAGGTATCTCAAAGATACACAAGTTGCTGGAGGTTTGGAAGATGTACAAGTTGCTGGAGGTTTGGATGATCTTACAAGTTGGTGGAGTGATAATATATATTACCTCCATCCCAAATTACGTTGTCTTAGACTAGAAGGTGTTTTGGTACATCCGTATCTAGACAAATAATTCGGGAGATAGGGAGTATGTAATATGCCTTCTTTGTTGAGCCTGAAGATTTTGCAAGTTTCACTTTGCTCATTTTGGTGGTTGTTTTGGCACATAAGCCATGGAATGGTCATTTTGGATGTGTGGCACAATTTCTTTTCCTAGAAACATATGTACTTTGCATTGTGGCAGAATGTTCTTATGTATTTGATTGGTTAATGTTATTGAATGAGACCTTGCATGTAACATTGATTAAAGTGTGTGTATAGATTGTGTGATATGTCTTCATTGCCTCAACATAGTGGCCGTGTCTTAAATTAGGGATATATTGCACTGGCTGTGAAACAACGTGTGTGTGCTGGCATATTACCTGCTGGGTAAATGTCCTTGTGCAGGCTATAGAACTGCCGGTAAGATGTAGTTCCTATTAGATGACTAATCTGCCGGGAGAAAACAAACTGCCGGCCAATACAATGGTCACGGTAGAAAAACTGCCAGGAAATGTTTATCTGCCGGGAGAAATAATCCCCGGCAGCCGTTCTCGTGGCAGTTCTATCTGCCGGGAGAAACTCTGTCCCGGCAGTTTATCTGCCCTCTTAAGTGCATTATCCTGACAGATTACATGCCATTGCATCCGTGTTGTGGTGTACCCCATCGGCCTTCCCTACAACGCCATCCTCGGCTACCCAGCACTGGCCCAGTTCATGGCCGCGACGCACCCGGCGTACAACCTCATGAAGATGCCCGGGAGTAGCGGTGTCCTCACTGTGCACGGGGACACCGGGGACGCGTTGCGGGTGCTCAAGCTCGCCTTCAAGACGGCGGCGTCGGCACAGCCCGCCAACTTGGAGACCCCCGGGCCCAAGGGGGCTGCACCCGCCAAGAAGAAACAGTTGTTCACCCAAGACAAGGCAGAAACCAAGCAAATACCCGTCGATGAGGACGGATCCACCAACGCCACTTTCACCAGAGGCGCCCACCTCAAACCCGAGCAGGAGAAGGCCCTGGTCGGGTTCCTGCGTGCAAACAAGAAGGTATTCGCTTGGGAGCCTGACCAGTTGGCAGGGATCCCTAGGAGTGTAATCAAGCATCACCTCAACGTGTGCCCCAACGTGCATCCTATGAAGCAGAAGGCCAGGCGGCAGTCCACAGAAAAGCAGACCTTCATCGTCCAAGAGACCCGCAAATTAGAAGCCGCAGGGGTCATTCGCGAGGTCCGATACCCGGATTGGTTGGCCAACCCTGTCGTTGTGCCAAAGAAGGGAGGGAAGGAGCGCATGTGTGTCGACTTCACCAACCTCAACAAAGCATGCCCGCAAGATCCGTTCCCGCTCCCCCGCATCGACCAGATCATCGATTCCACTGCGGAATGCGACCTGTTGTGCTTCTTGGACGCCTTCTCTGGGTATCACCAGATCAAGATGGCGGTAGAAGACGTCGAGAAGACAGCCTTCCTAACCCCGTGTGGGGTGTACTGCTACACATGCATGCCATTCGGGCTGCATAATGCAGGGGCGACCTTCCAACGGCTGATGCACATCACCTTGGGCCCGCAGCTCGGGAAGAATGTTGAAGCTTACGTCGATGACATTGTGGTAAAGTCTCGGGAGGCCAAGACCTTGATACAAGACTTGGAGGAAACCTTCGCGAGCCTCAACACAGTGAACCTACGGCTCAACCCAGAGAAGTGTGTGTTCGGAGTCCCCTCGGGCAAGCTCTTGGGTTTCCTCGTGTCCCACCGAGGCATCGAGGCTAACCCGGAGAAGGTTAAGGCGGTGGAAGACATGAGCCCGCCAAAGACCCTCAGAGAAATGCAGAAGCTCACGGGGCGCGTGACCGCACTAGGGCGCTTCATCTCCAAGTTGGGGGAACGAGCACTGCCCTTCTTCCAGCTAATGAAGAAAAAGGGGCCCTTCGAGTGGACTGAAGAGGCCGACAAGGCGTTCCAGGATCTCAAGAGATACCTGATCAGCCCACCGGTCATGGTGGCTCCGCGCCCTCAAGAGCCCCTGGTGCTTTACCTCGCCGCCACTCCCTACTCCGCCAGCGCAGCCTTGGTGGCAGTCAGAGAGGAGCGCCGAATCAAAACCGCGGCAGCAGCCCGGGACAAGGCAGAACAGGGACAAGGAAGGCCTACAGAAACCGCCACCGCGGCTGAGGAGGATCAGCCGCCGCAGAGGGGCGCACCAGAGGCGGAAGAGGCCCCTCTTCCAGATGGCCAGTCTCGGGAGGCCTCATTGCCTCAAGAGGCGCCACGGTCCCCGAAGGGAGCCACCAGCACTGACACACTCCACCTCGTTGAGCACCCAGTGTACTTCATCAGCACGGTGTTGCGGGATGCAAGGGCACGGTACCCCATGCCTCAGAAACTCCTCCTCGCGCTACTGGTGGCCTCGCGCAAGCTGCAGCACTATTTTCAGGGTCACCCCATCAAGGTCGTCTCGTCATACCCCCTGGAGAGAGTACTCAGGAGCCCTAATTCAGCTGGAAGGGTCGCTGAGTGGAACATAGAACTGCAAGCGTTTCAGCTCGAATTCAGCACGACCAGAGTCATCAAGGGAGCAGCATTGGCGGATTTTGTGGCAGAATGGACGGAGGCGCCAGGCCTCAAGGCCGACGAGGATCGGTCCCTATCCCCGGGAAGCGAGGCGCTAGAAGGCTGGGTCATGTACTTCGATGGGGCGTTCTCCAGGCATGGCGCTGGGGCTGGGGCGGTGCTTATATCGCTCGCTCAGGACAAGCTCTATTACGCCATGCAGCTCTGTTTCCAGCAAGGTGAAAAGGTCTCCAACAACATAGCAGAGTATGAAGGTTTAATAGCGGGCTTGAAGGCCGCGACTGCCCTGGGGGTGAAACGCCTCACCATCAAGGGCGATTCGCAGCTCCTTGTCAATTTCTCCAACAAGGTGTACGAGCCGAAGGATGAGCACATGGAAGCCTACCTAGCGGAGGTCCGCAAGATGGAGAAGCAGTTCTGGGGGTTGGAGTTGCAGCATGTGCCCCATGGCACCAATCAGGAGGCTGACGACATCGCCAAACGGGCATCCAGGCGGTTGCCTCAGGAGCCTGGCGTTTTTGAGGAGCGGCTCTTCAAGCCATCAACCCCGTCGTCATTATCGAACACGGCTCAGCCCCGGGAGGAGCTCCCCCAGCCACCTGCCTCAGGGGCTCCGGCCTGTGGCCCGGCCTCAGGAGCACGTCTGCTCCTGACGATGGAGCCTCAGGAGGGATGTTGGATCGCGGAGCTCCGGAGTTACCTAACGCAAGGGACCCTGCCAGAGAAGGAGGAGGAAGCGGAGCGAGTGGCACGCCAGGCCACGGCATACTGCATCAAGGATGGAGAGCTCTACCGGAAGCGGCCAAACGATGTATCCCTGCGCTGCATCTCTAGGGAGCAAGGGAAGGAACTGCTGGAAGATATACACGGCGGAGATTGTGGACATCATTCATCATCACGGACCCTCGTTGGCAAGGCATTCCTTAGTGGGTTTTATTGGCCCACCGCGCTCAATGACGCCGTCGAAGTAGTAAAAGCTTGTGAGGCCTGCCAGTTCCACGCCAAGCAGATCCATCAGCCAGCAGGAGGCTTGCAGACTATACCCCTTTCGTGGCCATTCACAGTTTGGGGGCTGGATATCTTGGGCCCGTTTCCTCGGGCGCCTGGGGGCTACCGCTACCTCTACGTCGCCGTGGACAAGTTCACCAAGTGGGCTGAAGTAGAGGCTGTCTGCACCATTCCCGCGGGTTCCGCGGTCAAGTTCATCAAGGGCATCGTGAGCCGGTTCGGGGTGCCGAATCGCATCATCACGGACAACGGTTCGCAGTTCACCAGTAACCTCTTCAAAACATACTGTGCTAACCTTGGAACGCAGATATGCTACGCTTCGGTGGCGCACCCCCGAAGCAACGGCCAGGCCGAGCGAGCCAACGCGGAGGTCCTGAGGGGCCTCAAGACCAGAACATTCAAGAAGAAGCTGGAGGCCTGCAGCAGAGGTTGGTACGACAAGCTTCAGTCCATGTTGTGGTCCATCCGCACAACCGCGACCAAGCCGACTGGAGAGACCCCGTTCTTCCTGGTCTATGGAGCTGAAGCGGTCCTCCCTCACGAGGTTAGACGTCGCTCCGCGCGGGTCCTAGCATTTGATGAGGCGCAGCAGGATGCCATGCGGGGGATGGACCTCGTGCTGGGGGAGGAACGTCGCCGAGAAGCCGCGCTACGAGCGGCGAGGTACCAACAAGCACTGCGGCGGTATCACTGCCGCAACATCCGCCCCAGAACTCTCGAGGTAGGAGACCTCGTGCTCAGGCGGGTTCTCTCCAGGGAGGGGCTGCACAAGCTCTCTCCCATGTGGGAGGGCCCGTTCAAAGTTGTTCATGTTTCCAGGCCCGGCTCCGCACGCTTGGAGACTCAGGAGGGGGTGCCAGTCCAGAATGCATGGAACATCCAGCACCTCCGGAGGTTCTACCCCTAAAAAGGCCCAGAGCCTGTGAAGAAGGCGAATGCCTGTGAAGCTATCACGTTTTGGAAAAGGCCCAGAGCCTGTGAAGAAGGCGAATGCCTGTGAAGCTATCGCGTTTTGGAAAAGGCCCAGAGCCTGTGAAGAAGGCGAATGCCTGTGAAGCTATCGCGTTTTGGAAAAGGCCCAGAGCCTGTGAAGAAGGCGAATGCCTGTGAAGCTATCGCATTTTGCAAAAGACCCGGAGCCTGTGAAGAAGGCCAACGCCTGTGAAGCTCGCCGCCCGTGACACTCTCACGTAATAATGAGTTAGGGCTGTACACGCCCCGGAGTCTCAGGAGCGCCGGCCTCAGGCCCTGGGGCTCCCTCCCACGCCCAGTGGCAGCACTTAGCTCCGCACTGGTGAGAAGACGTCGAAGACTAGATTAGGTGCCAGACGCGGCTTTTCATTTGCTTTCCGCAGTTGGCTTGTTCCTTCTCATTCGAAGTTTTATTGAAGTTGTTGCCGTCTTTGGCTTGTGGTTCTTCGACTATTCACTCTCCTGCCTCGACTTCTCTTGTGCAAGGCCTCGCGAGGAGGGCAGCTGAGCGCCCTCGCGAGTGTTCCTATCCTAGTCATTCAAAGAGTTCGCGACCTGGGCCCTTTACAGGAGCACCCCTCCAGTCTGTGCCCCACGGGCACCGCGACACAAACAAGGGGCCTGGGTCGGTCTCCCCCCATGGTCGGGGCCGGGAACTATCCACGCTCGGGCACGTAGCCGGAAGGTACGGTAACGAAAGCAAAACGATGATTAACAGCAATAACCCAAACATGCCCCTGCGGGGCTCCACACTATTGTCTTTGTTACGCAGGAAAAAGGAAAAGAAAGAACAAATCTGATGCGGCTCGCCTCACACCGGCCCGCAGGGAAGGCCCGAGCTGCCTCCGGAGCTCAGGCGGACTCCCTCTCGCGCTTCACCAGGGCGCGATGGCGGGCGGACACGTTGCCACCTCCCAAGCAGATACGACGGCGTGGAGGCTGACCGCGGCCACCGCTAGAAGAGTCGCCGCCTGAAGAAGAACCGGAGAAGCTTGAGGAACCCTGAGCGCCGCCGGCCGCACGAGCGCTGCCCTCTCCATCATCGCCGGAGCTGGGTTCCCAGCCGCGGTCGTCACCCTCGGGGCAACACCCTGCGCGGCGAACATCTTCCTCAAACACCCTCACGTAGAGGGTGGCATCGCCGTCGAACTTGAAGTGTAGGGTGCACCGACGGCCCAGGCCACGCGCGCGGGCAAACGTCTGCCAACCGCGGGCCAGGAACAGGCTCCCGGTCGCGGAGACCTCCAGTGAGACCCATGAGGCCCGGCTGCAGCAGCCGTCGGCCTGGAGCCAGAGGCCGCCCGGGGCGCCGGCCGGGAGCTCGCCAAGGAGGAAGCGAGGAAGTGGAAGCCGGGTGCTGGTCGGCCCCGCCGACCACATGACGAACTCCGGCAGCACTTCAGCAGCGCGAAAGCGCGGCCTAGGGGGACGCGCAGCCGGAGCGCCCCCCCCCCCGGCCGTAGCAATCCACCCGTCGCTGCGCTGAAGATCGCCTCCATGGCCGTGGGAAGCCACCATGGTGGCCACAGGATGTTTACGAGGGCGCCCTCGGCCGCGCTTGGGTGGGGTAGAGGCGGGCTCAACCTGGTGAGGCTTCCCCTTCTCTGCGGCCGAGAACCTCCTTGACGGGGCCATGAAGAAAAGGAGAAGCAAGGAGGGATGAACTGGAAGGGCGCGCGTCGGTCCATACTTATAACTGGCGATGGCCAACCAACGGCCCCCACGATCGCAGGTAATTATGACCCGCTTTGCATGTAGGGACTTGTCCAATCCGTGCAGTTGCCGAGGCGCCATGGGGAAGTGGAGACGCCCACGTCCAATCAACCGCCACGCGGTGCCCAAGGCCGCAGGCTGTTAGGGCCCGCGGCGCTTCGCTCTTGCCCTTCCGCCTCCCTGCACGGCCAAGTCCGGGCGCGCCTTGGGCCCGGGGCTACTGTCGGCGTTCTAGGAACGGGGGTCCCCAGACTTGCCTGCCTGCGGCCTGCGGCGTGGCTCAAAGGGGGGCCCAGTGCGGCCCATCTTCACCAACACAAACCCAAGACCCTCGCGAGGGGCCAAGCCTCGCGGGGCGGACGACGCGGAGCTTCCTCAGGTGTGGCCTCGTCGGGCTAGCTCACGAGGACGCGGAGAGATCAAGGCGGGGTACCTCACGAGGTGCCCGTGACGCAAGCCATGACGACCGGGGGCGCCAGGCGGGTGCCAGCCCGCGCAGTGTCCTCCCTTCCTCTTTGGTGCAAAGAGGGCAAGCGCAGCCGTGGAGTACCGAGGCATCAGGCAAAGGTTGTCGTTTTGGTGCAACGAGACCAAGACCATGAGTACTACGAGACGGAGGTCACCGTGGAGCCCAAGACTGCGTCATCACTAGAGCTTTGCGCAGGCGAAGACTACTTTTGTCAGGATAGTTGATACTAGATGTCCCCTTCAAATTAGCCCGCCATTGTTGGCTCCCTTCCTGCTCGATATTTGGGAAGAGGACCAGGGCCTCTATAAATAGGACCAGCCACCCACAGAGCCAAGGGGCGGAGAAGAGAGCCGAGCCGGAGGGTTGGAAGGATAGAGAAGATCAGAAAGAGAGAGAGAGAAAGGTGACTGAGCTCCTCCCAGCAGTTCATCGCCTCAGCTAAGAACAGACCCTCGCGAGGCTGTTCTTCCTTGTATTGTTCATCATCATCAGCCCAAGAGGCAATCCACCACACCACACACTGGAGTAGGGTATTACACCACAACGGTGGCCTGAACCAGTATAAACCATGCGTCTCTTGTGTTGTTCTTTCCATAGTTCAGATCCTAGCAAGGCGGAGGGGTGCAGGAAGGTAGGAGGCGAAATCTCCACACGCACCCCAGTGTTTGAACCTCAAGGGTCTGCCGGAACCCGGAATCCGACACCTCTTGATGGAGGTAATACCCTACGTCCTGCTTGATTGTTCTTGATGATATGAGTATTACAAGAGTTGATCTACCACGAGATCATAGAGGCCAAACCCTAGCAGCTAGCCTATGGTATGATTGTATATCGTCCTACGGACTAAACCCTCCGGTTTATATAGACACCGGAGGGGGCTAGGGTTACACAGAGTCGATTACAAGGAAGGATATCTACATATCCGTATTGCCTAGATTGCCTTCCACGCCAAGGAGAGTCCCATCCGGACACGGGACGAAGTCTTCAATCTTGTATCTTCATATTCCAACAGTCCGGCCAAAGGATATAGTCCGGCTGTCCGGAGACCCCCTAATCCAGGACTCCCTCAGTAGCCCCTGAACCAGGCTTCAATGACGATGAGTCCAGCACGCAGTTTTGTCTTCGGCATTGCAAGGCGGGTTCCTCCTCCGAATACTCCATGGAAGATTTTGAACACAAGGATAGTGTCCGGCTCTGCAAAAAAAGTTCCACATACCACCGTATAGAGAATAATATTTCCATAAATCTAATCTGCTGACACGTTTTGACAGTATGACATCATGTCATGGCCCGGTCATTATTCGAACCGTTTTTCCCAGCCAGCCCTGCACATATTGCGAGGCGGCTTTCTTGACACGTATTGTCGAAGCAGAGATCGTGTCCCCCTTATTACGGGATTCTCATCAATACGGACGTGGGTAACCCACTCGCGCCCGTTGGTATGACTCCTCGATTTTAGGCGAGTCCAAAACGGCCGTGAGGAGGACGCTTGACATTCACCCTCTTTATAAAGAGGCCAAGACTTCTCCTTTTTTCCTCTCGTGCTCAATCAAATCCTTCCCCCGCCTCGAGTTCCAACACCCCAGGCTCAGGTCAGGCGCTTTGGACCTTCAACCATGTCCGGATCCAACCTCCAAGGTCGGTGGATTCCTTCCTCTGTCACAGAGGAGGACATCAAGAAGCTGAGAGAGGCCAGATATCAGACCGCCGAAATTTTGCACAGGCTGCCCGCCCGAGGGCAGGTCATCCCCACTTCCGAACCCAACGAGAGTGTTGTGTTCATCTCTCACTTCGTCCGAGGACTAGGCCTTGCTTTGGATCCCTTTGTTAGGGGGCTCATGTTCTATTATGGGCTGAATTTCCATGATCTGGCCCCGGATTCCCTCCTTCACATCTTGTCGTTCATCGTCGTATGTGAGGCCTTCCTCCACATTACCCCTCACTTCGGCCTGTGGCTCAAGACCTTCAATGTGAAGCCGAAGATGATCGAGGGGCGACACGCAGAGTGCGGAGGTGCCGTAATAAGCAAAAGCATTGATGCTCCATGTCCAGAGGGTTCCTTCCCAAAGGTGTCCAGTTTGTGGCAGCGGGAGTGGTTTTATATCACAGCTCCCTGAAGTGCCAAGTGGGTAGCCGCCCCTGCCTTTTGTTCCGCCCCCCCATCGCAACTGACGTCATGGATCAGCAGGGGGCTGAGCTGGGGTCCAGCAAAGGATGTGCTAATATTGCAGAGCCGCATCCGAGATCTCTTTGAGAGAGATTTCAGCCTGGTTGTGGTAATGCAAGTTATGCTAGTTTGTCGAGTCCAGCCTTGCAAACGTCAACCCCTCCGTATGTGGGAATTCAACCCGGAAGGACCGCGAATCATCCAGCACTTCCTCGGCATGACGCTCGAGGAGATGTACAAATTGTTCTTCGGACCCCAAATAGAGTGTCCGGATACCACCGAGGATGCGGGTCTGAGTTGCAATCGCCCTGCTACCCAAGTAAGTAATCCCATGGTCGAACACGTTGTCCCTCTTTTTTTTATCATGACATCATTCTGAAAAGTCGCTCTTTGACCAGGACTGGATAACAAAGGCAAAGATGATCAGGTGTTCGCCCCCCCCCATCCCGAAGGCTTGGCGAATCCAGTCCTGGACAGAATGCTCGAGCCGGCGCCTTATCAGGTGCCCTCAAAGAAAGACGAAGGGGGGAATACAGAGGCCGCAAGCGAGGGAATTAGCACCTCCGCGAAGGAGGATAACCAGGGAGAAGAATCTGACATTCCCGCTCCCCGAGGAAGGAAGAGGACCACCTCTGAAGATCCAGAAATAAAGGCTTCCAAACGGGGGAAGAAATCCTCGCCATAGGGTCCTGCTTCGGAGGGTATTCTTGCCGCACAATGTCCGCACGGGGATCAGCCCTCTACAGAGCTGTAAGTAATCAAAAAGTACTTAATAGTGAAAATATCCTACCTTACTTCTGAAGACAATGACCGAAGCTTATATCTTGTAGTTCGGATCGTAGCCCTTCTCAACAGAGTTCGTCTTCAGGGGATCTTCTTCCGGAGATGATGGAGAGCGAAACACCTCCCCCTGCCACCCCGCCTCATCAGGAGGGCGACCCTGAAGTGTCGTCATAGAGGGTCTCTCCTGATCCACCAAGGCCAGAGGGTAATCCTTTGGCTACCCGGAGTCCTCAGTATTCGGCTCCTAAATAGAGCAACATAAAGAGTCCAGAACCGTACAGTGTGCGTAGTGTGCGCTCGGACGCACTGAAGGATCTTCTGGAGCAAGAGGCCATCTCATAAGCGCATCGTACGCTAATGGGTACGGTAATTGAAAGGATTTCATCCGCTGAAAGCGATTGCATGAAGCTTTTATGAGTCTACTGAACGGCTTTGAGGTACGTGAAATAGTGTATGTTTTTGACAGTACCGCACACGTTAGGTGTGCCCTATGCAGATAGTAGCCCCTGAGACTCTGGTTGTCGTCGAAAATGGCGCAAACAGAGGATCATAGTCCCAGGTAATAACCAGACCGCCTTTATGTGCAGGTGGCTGAAGCTCCGGTGGCTAGTCGGACTGATGGGTTTGCCGAGTTAAAGCGGCAACTTGATGCCGCAGATGCCGACATCGTGCTTGTCAACAAGCGGCTTGACGAGGCACAGGGTAAGTGATTTCTCCGGTGATCAACACATAGTAAGAGGAGCATGATGCCAGTATCTTTAATATGTTGTGACTGCAGATGGATGTGCCGCCATGGAGACCCTTCGGGCGGAACTTGCCCAAGCCAAGGAGCAAGCCAGAAATAGCGATGCGGCCGCTCTAAAGGCGGTCGAAGAGCTGAGGGCCGAACATGCCGCACATTGCCAGAGCAAGGAAAGAATGCCCAAGATGGCCGTTGAGTTGAAAGATGCTGCCGACCGTTACCAGATTCTTGAGAAGCAAACCATGCGAAGGCGACGGACCTGGAGAAGGCCATGGTAGCAGCCAAGGAAGCCCGCTCCAAAATACGAGTGACAAAGGAGGAGCTGCATCAAGATGGAGATATCGCAGCTGGGAAGCCCTTTTTGTTGCGGACTAAGTTCGGAGATCCGAAGTATGCACCTCTTGATCAACTATGGAGTTCTGCGGATGCCTACGTGGATTTGGCGGCAAGTGCTGCTGATGCGGCCGAGTACTTCAAGGATCAAAAAGATCGTGAAGTGGAAAAGTTGTTCTAGTCACAGCTCCATGCTCCAGTGCATCCGCTGCTGTTGAATGAGCAAATGGACGAGTGGGCCGAGCTCCATAGGTTGTCCGGACTTGCCATGAGGTCTGTTGTGGATCATCTGTGGCCGGGAGGGCCAAGGCTGAATAGTTACTTTAGTTTAGTTCAACAATTTCTTGGTGTTGTGCCGCACATCGATGCTATGAAGAGGTCGGAATGCATAGAGGGTGCACGGATGGCCTTTGCCCGTGTCAAGACATACTGGGCAGAGATGGAGGCCACCACTGTTTCAACACAGGGTTCGGCCGTGGGCCGAGTGGCTGCCGAGCACTACTTTGAAGAAGTTCTTGAAGGCCCTCGTTCGATAGAGGCTCAGTGCTCGAAGAATATTATGTTCTAGTGAGATGTACTCCCATTGTAAAACAATATTTTATTGATTTATCAAGGCTATGTTTATACTTTTGCCTGAAAGTATTATGATGCCTCATGTGTGGCCGTTTATGTAGATATGTATATAATCTGAAAGTTTGCAGTCGTCGGCTTCCGCCCCCACGCATATAATGCGGGGGTGTTCGCAAAAAACGTGTATTCACACTTGATCCAACGTCTTGGTCCATTAAGGAGGTGGTAGCGCAGCGAACGAGGCAATCGGACTATATTGCTTTAACACTTTCACTTAGCCATAGGAGTTTGACGGTGGGGCCACTATATAGCCCCTGGTACTTCTGCGCTCATCCGAATACGGGGCGCGTACGTACATGACCGGGAAACGGCCCTTCGTTAATGCGGTGGAATCTCGAAGATTCCATTGAGTCATCGAGTGGCTGACCAGTCTCGCGCTTTATCATGACAATCAGTTTTCGGCTTTCTCTACTGAGGTGCTCATCCGGATGAACCAGGGCACAATCGCAGTAGTTCTCCCAGTGCTACCTTAGCCGATATAGCGGAAGGTAAGGTACCAAAACGTGGGAGCCGGGCAAACCCAACATTTGACCAAAGACATGATTCGGAGCTGATGCATATAAGGCCAAACTCGCGACTCCGAACACTTCCTAAGGTATTCGGTCTTTATAACATATGCCGGGCTGAACGAGTCCCTTAATAATAAACCTTGAGTGTCCAGGCACATGCAATATCCTGACGTGGCCACATGCCAATAACGTCAGCATCCTTCTCGGTTGTATTGAGTATCCGGAGGATGTGAACAACAAGAGACAGTAAAAAAGGTTTACGCAGGGTCTTAATCTGAAAAGAAACCTTTGAGCGGGTCCCTACTGAACGTCTGTGCCTGTGTCTCTGTTGTGCCGTGTCCTGGACAGGTGTAGCATGATTGTCATCTGTAAAAGAGAATAACTTAGGTGAAAGTTGTCGTGCCAAAAAAATTGGTAATTATCAATGAACTATTAAAATTCAAGATAAGTCAAGTTGAGCCGGACTAGCCCTGATTACACGCGGGAAGCCCCTGGTACTGTCTAGGAGGGTTTGATCATCAAACGAATCTCGTGTATATGTAATGGTGCACCGGACTCGTCTAACCGTGTCCATGGTCTTGACGACCTGTCATTTTTTCTGGTTGGTGAGGCCGTCTAGTGCTCGGCTGTTAAAGCCGCCGCACACTCTTCCGCGCATAGAAAATGCTCAATATTTCCGCTAACTGTGATGGTGTTACGTGGACTGGGCATCTTAAGCTTGAGAGAAGTGTAATGCGGTATTGCATTAAAACGAGCGAAAGTCATTCTTCCGAGTAGTGCTTGATAGCCACTTTGGAATGGCGCGATGTGGAAAGTTAACCTTTCGCTTCGGAAGTTATCGGGAGAACTGAATACAACCTCTAGCAATAGAGAGTCCGTACAGTGGGCCTCTTGGCCTGGTATTACTCCCTTGAAGGTAGTATTACTGTGGCTTATTTGTGTCGGGTCTATCCCCATTTTGCGGACTGTGTCCTGATATATCAGATTTAGACCACTGCCGCCGTCCATGAGGACTCGTGTGAGATGGTATCCGTTTATTATTGGGTCTAACACCAAGGCGGCCAATCCTTCGTGTCGGATGCTTGTCGCATGATCCCCGCGATCAAAAGTGATCGGGCAGGCCAACCAGGGGTTGAACCAAGGGGTGACGGGCTCTATGGCGCGTGTGTCTCGGAGTGCGTATTTGCTTCTCCTCTTCGTCACATGGATCATGTTTACTGTTTTGACCTCTGGTGGGAATTTTTTCTGCCCTCCGGTGCTTTGCTGGCGAGGTTCATCCTCGTCTTCGCTTGGAGTCTCCCCACCCCTTGTGTTCGGCGTTTCGCTTACCGGCCTGCTTGAAGACCCAGCATTCTCTGTGGGTGTGATTTGCAAGTTTATCGAGGGTGCCATGAATCTGACATAGTTTGTCAAGAATTTTGTTTAGGCCAGACGGTCCGTCTCTGCTGCCTTTGAAAGGCTTTTTCCGCTGACCTGGTCGAGAGCCCCTGAATCCGGTGTTGACCGCCGTATTATCTGGGCTATCTTCTTTATTTCGATGCTTGTTTTTATTGCATCGTGGTTTTCCATTGACATCCCTGATTTCGGATGTGCTTGGGTCGCTGGTGCTACTGCGCGCTACCAGCTATCTTCGCCCGCGCAAAAGCGGGTCATGAGGCTTGTTAAGGCTGCCATTGGCCAAGGTGTCTGGCAAGCCATTCGTCTCGGACGCTGTGTTTGAAAGTTGCTAATGCTTCGGCATCTGGACAGTCGGCGATTTGGTTCTTCTTAGTGAGAAACATGTTCCAAAGCTTTCGGGCGGACTCTCCGGGCTATTGAATTATATGGCTTAAATCGTCTGCATCCGGAGGTCGGACATAGGTCCCTGGAAAATTAGCCTGAAAAGCGTCCTCGAGCTCCTCCCAACTTCCAATTGAGTTTTCGGGGAGGCTTTTCAGCCAGTGCCGAGCTGGTCCTTTAAGCTTAAGGGGCAAGTATTTGATGGCATGGAGATCGTCTCCGCGAGCCATATGGATATGGAGGATAAAGTCCTCAACCCAGACCCCAGGGTCTATGGTCCCGTCGTACGCCTCTATGTTCACTGGTTTGAATCCTTCTGGGAATTAGTGGTCCAACACCTCATCGGTGAAACATAGGGGGTGTGCGGCACCCCTGTATTGGGATGTGCCATGGCGTTCGGACGGTTGTAGTATTCGGTTTTGATTTTGTGCCAGAGCGCGATTCGTAGATCCATAGATGGATCTAGTCGTACCGGACTTTTGGTGCAAGTCTTCATGTAGATCGTGTGTTGACTTATGTGCGACTTTGTTAGCCGCTCTATCGCGGTCACAAGGTGGTGGATCCGGCCGGTTGGTCGTTTCATTTTTTGGCTGTGTGGGCTCTAAGGCCTCATCATCGAATTCAGGTAATAGCTTGTGCTTTGGATAGCTCTTTGTGTGGTAACTTCCACCATACATTGGTTCGTTGTCGAGCACTTTGTGTCCACCTACTGTTGAGCGTATTTTGTGGGGCCTTAAGCCTTTGCTTCTGCTTCTTCAGACTCCTCGTTGTGGCAATAAGCCTTCTGCGGAGGTTCTCTTGCGCCAAGTGCATTTCCGGGATGATGCGTGCATCTTCGTCCGGACTGTTCTCCTCCTGAGAGGGGGTTTGATGAGGTTTATCCTCAGCGTCGCCGTGTTCGGACGTCAGATCCGTACTATGTTCGCCGCTTGCAGCTCCATCGTGCTCTGCCGCCGGGGCAATGTGGTCGTCGTTTCCTCTAGAGTCGACCGGAGTGTTGTTTTCTCTTGCGCTATTATCGCTGTTTTTGCTATGGCGGGACTTAGAGCGGCGCCGCTGACGTCGGTGCTTGGGTTGCTTCTTGGAGGGGCCATCCTCCGCTGCCTCTTCGCCATTGCCTTCTTTGGGTGTATCCACCATGTATATGTCATGTGATGAAATGGCTGTCCAGCACCCTGTGGGCGCTGGTTCCTGTTTGTCTCCTTCATCTTCGTCCATGCCGTCGATGTCTTCGGAGTCGAAGTTGAGCATGTCGGTTAAGTCGTCGACAGTGGCTACTAAGTGGGTGGTGGGTGGGCAGCAAATTTCTCCGTCGTCCGCATCCCATTCTAGCCGGACATAGTTCGTACAAGGTTCTCCTGACAAGGAGAGAGACCTTAATGAATTTAGCACATCGCTGAAAGGCGAGTGCTGAAAGATATCCGCGGAGGTGAACTCCATGATCAGCGCCCAGTCGGATTCGATAGGCACGGATGCAGGCGGCTCAGAGTCCATGGCCGGAGACGAATCCAGTGGTTCGGCGACACGGCTCTCGTAAGGGGTGAAGTCAGTATTCGGCTCCATCGCCACTGAGAATGCAGCCCCCTGGTGGGGTCTATCCCTCTGTACCTGGATGGCGCAATTTGCTCCGGATTGAAGGCCGGAGTAGTTGCAGATGCGATCTCTCGAACACTGTCTGACGGCAGAGTTACGTCGTGCTCGTCGTGACTGTGCGGCACACCTGACACGGGCTCGAATCCGTCAAAGATCAAATCTTCATGGATGTCGGCAGTGTAGTTTAAGTTTCCCAACCTGACCTAATGGCCAGGGGCGTAGCTCTCGATCTGCTCCAGATGGCCAAGCGAATTGGCCCGCAGTGCGAAGCCGCCGAATATGAAGATCTGTCCGGGGAGGAAAACCTCACCCTGGACCGCATCGTTACCGATGATCGAAGGAGCCATCAAGCCTTACGGTGACGGCACAATGGAAATCTCAATGAAAGCACCAATTTCGGTGTCAAAACCGGCAGATCTCGGGTAGGGGATCCTGAACTGTGCGTCTAAGGCGGATGGTAATAGGAGGTAGGGGACACGATGTTTACCCAGGTTCGGGCCCTCTTGTTGGAGGTAATACCCTACGTCCTGCTTGATTGTTCTTGATGATATGAGTATTACAAGATTTGATCGACCACGAGATCGTAGAGGCTAAACCCTAGAAGCTAGCCTATGGTATGATTGTATATCGTCCTATGGACTAAACCCTCCGGTTTATATAGACACCGGAGGGGTCTAGGGTTACACAGAGTCGGTTACAAGGAAGGAGGTCTACATATCTGTATTGCTTAGCTTGGCTTCCACGCCAAGGAGAGTCCCATCCGGACACGGGACGAAGTCTTCAATCTTGTATCTTTATAGTCCAACAGTCCGGCCAAAGGGTATAGTCCCGCTGTCCGGAGACCCCCTAATCCAGGACTCCCTCAACGCGTATAGAGGAAGCTTTAATCCTAGGCCGTATCCTAGTAATTCCTCTAATAATTATGGTAATTCCTACAACAATTCTTATGGAAATTATAATAAGATGCCCTCTGATTTTGAATCTAATATTAAAGAATTTATTACTTCGCAAAAGAATTTCAATGCTTTGATTGAAGAAAAATTGCTTAAGATTGATGAGTTGGCTAAGAACGTTGATAGAATTTCTCTTGATGTTGATTCTTTGAAACTTAGATATATTCCACCTAAGCATGATATCAATGAGTCTCTCAAATCCATGAGAATTTCCATTGATGAGTGCAAAGAAAGAACCGCTAGGATGCGTGCTAAGAAAGATTCCTTTATAAGAGCGTGTTCTTCTAGTTTCCATGATAATAAAGATGAAGATCTAAAAGTTATTGATGTGTCCCCTATTAAATCTTTGTTTTGCAATATGAATCTTTATAATGATGGGACTGATTATGATCCACCTTTACCTAAAAGGCCTTCCAAAAATTCGGAGTTTTTAGATCTTGATGCTAAATTTGATAAAAGTGGGATTGAAGAGATCAAAACTCTAGATGTTAATGAACCTACTATTTTGGATTTCAAGGAATTTAATTATGATAGCTGATCTTTGATAGATTGTATTTCCTTGTTGCAATCCGTGCTAAATTCTCCTCATGGTTATAGTCAAAATAAAGCTTTCACTAAACATATCGTTGATGCTTTGATGCAATCTTATGAAGAAAAACTTGAGTTGGAAGTTTATATCCCTAGAAAACTTTATGATGAGTGGGAACAAACTATTAAAATTAAAATTAAAGACCATGAATGCTATGCTTTGTTTGATTTGGGTGCTAGTGTTTCCACGATTCCAAAGACTTTATGTGATTTGCTAGGTTTTCGTGATTTTGATGATTGCTCTCTAAACTTGCACCTTGTGGATTCCACTATTAAGAAACCTATGGGAAGAATTAATGATGTTCTTATTGTTGCAAATAGGAATTATGTGCCCATAGATTTTATTGTTCTTGACATAGATTGCAATCCTTCATGTCCTATTATTCTTGGTAGACCTTTCCTTAGAACGGTTGGTGCAATTATTCATATGAAGGAAGGAAATATTAGATTCCAATTTCCGTTAAGGAAAGGCATGTAACACTTTCCTAGAAATAAAATTAAATTACCTTATGAATCTATTATGAGATCCACTTATGGATTGCCTACCAAAGATGGCAATACATAGATCTATCCTTGGTTTTTATGCCTAGCTAGGGGCATTAAACGATAGCGCTTGTTGGGAGGCAACCCAATTTTATTTTTATTCCTTGCTTTTTGCTCCTGTTTAGTAATAAATAAATAATTTATCTATCCTCTGTTTTGGTTGTGTTTTTTGTGTTTAATTAGTGTTTGTGCCAAGTAGAACCATTGGGAAGACTTGGGGAAAGTCTTGTTAATCTTGCTGTAAAAAACAGAAACTTTAGCGCTCACGAGAACTGCTACCATTTTTATTTGGAAAGTGCTATTTAGTTAATTCTTTTTGCAGATGATTAATATATAAATTACGCACGTCCAGAAATTTATTTTAGAATTTTTGGGGTTCCAGATCTTGTGCTAGTTACAGATTACTACAGACTGTTCTGTTTTTGACAGATTCTGTTTTTCGTGTGTTGTTTGCTTATTTTGATGAATCTATGGCTAGTAAAATAGTTTATAAACCATAGATAAGTTGGAATACATTAATTTTAACACCAATATAAATAAATAATAAGTTCATTACAGTAACTTTAAGTGGTGTTTTTTTTTCTTTCGCTAACGGAGCTCACGAGATTTTCTACTTTAAGTTTTGTGTTGTGAAGTTTTCAAGTTTTGGGTAAAGATTTGATGGATTACGGAACAAGAAGTGGAAAGAGCCTAAGCTTGGGGATGCCCATGGCACCCCCAAGATAATCTAAGGACACCTAAAATCCAAAGCTTGGGGATGCCCCAGAAGGCATCCCCTCTTTCGTCTACGTCTATCGGTAACTTTACTTGGAGCTATATTTTTATTCACCACATGATATGTGTTTTGCTTGGAGCGTCTTGTATGATTTGAGTCTTTATTTTTTTAGTTTTCCACAATCATCTTTGCTGTACACACCTTTTGAGAGAGACACACATGATTCGGAAATTATTACAATACTCTATGTGCTTCACTTATATCTTTTGAGTTATATAGTTTTTCCTCTAGTGCTTCACTTATATCTTTTAGAGCACGTCGGTGGATTTGTTTTATAGAAACTATTGATCTCTCATGCTTCACTTATATTATTTTGAGAGTCTTAAATAGCATGGTAATTTTCTTAAATAGTCCTAATATGCTAGGTATACAAGATTAGTAAAACTATCTTATGAGTGTGTTGAATACTAAGATAAGTTTGAAACTTGATAATTGTTTTGAGATATGGAGATGGTGATATTAGAGTTGTGCTAGTTGAGTAGTTGTGAATTTGAGAAATGCTTGTGTTGAAGTTTGTGATTCACGTAGCATGCACGTATGGTGAACCGTTATGTGATGAAGTCGGAGCATGATTTATTTATTGATTGTCTTCCTTATGAGTGGCGGTCGGGGACGAGCGATGGTCTTTTCCTACCAATCTATCACCCTAGGAGCATGCGCGTAATACTTTGCTTCGATAACTAATAGATTTTTGCAATAAGTATGTGAGTTCTTTATGACTAATTTTGAGTCCATGGATTATACGCACTCTCACCCTTCCACCATTTCTAGCCTCTCTAATACCGCACACCTTTCGCCGGTATCATACACCCACCATATACCTTCCTCAAAACAGCCACCATACCTACCTATTATGGCATTTCCATAGCCATTCCGAGATATATTGCCATGCAACTTACCACCATTCTGTTTATTATGACACACTTCATCATTGTCATATTGCTTTGCATGATCATGTAGTTGACATTGTATTTGTGGCAAAGCCACCGTTCATAATTATTTCATACATGTCACTCTTGATTCATTGCATATCCTGGTACACCGCTGGAGGCATTCACATAGAGTCATATTTTCTTCTAAGTATTGAGTTGTAATTCTTGAGTTGTAAGAAAATAAAAGTGTGATGATCATCATTATTAGAGCATTGTCCCAAGTAAGGAAAAGATGATGGAGACTATGATTCCCCCACAAGTCGGGATGAGACTCCGGATGAAAAACAAATAAAAAAAGAGAAAAAAAAGAGGCCATAAAAAAGAAGAGAAAAGGCCCAAATAAATAAATAAATGAGAGAAAAAGAGAGAAGGGATAATGCTACTATCCTTTTGCCACACTTGTGCTTCAAATTAGCACCATGATCTTCATGATAGAGAGTCTCCTATGTTATCACTTTCATATACTAGTGGGAATTTTTCATTATAGAACTTGGCTTGTATATTCCAATGATGGGCTTCCTCAAAATGCCTTAGGTCTTTGTGAGCAAGCAAGTTGGATGCACACCCACTTAGTTTCTTTTTGAGATTTCATATACTTATAGCTCTAGTGCATCCATTGCATGGCAATCCCTACTCACTCACATTGATATCTATTGATGGGCATCTCCATAGCCCGTTGATACGCCTAGTTGATGTGAGACTATCTTGTCCCTTTGTCTCCTCCACAACCACCATTCTATTCCACCTAAAGTGTTATGTCCATGGCTCACGCTCATGTATTGCGTAAAGATTGAAAAAGTTTGAGAATGTCAAAAGTATGAAACAGTTACTTGGCTTGTCATCAGGGTTGTGCATGATTTAAATACTTTGTGTGGTGAAGATAGAGCATAGCCAGACTATATGATTTTGTAGGGATAACTTTCTTTGGCCATGTTATTTTGAGAAGACATAATTGCTTAGTTAGTATGCTTGAAGTATTATTATTTCTATGTCAATATTAAACTTTTGTCTTGAATCTTTCGGATCTGAATATTCATGCCACAATTAAGAAGAATTACATTGAAATTATGCCAAGTAGCATTCCACATCAAAAATTCTGTTTTTATCATTTACTTACTCGAGGACGAGCAGGAATTAAGCTTGGGGATGCCTGATGCGTCTCCAACGTATCTATAATTTTTGAATGCTCCATGCTATATTATCTTCTGTTTTGGACATTATTGGGCTTTATTATTCACTTTTATATTATTTTTGGGACTAACCTATTAACCGGAGGCCCGGCCCAGAGTTGCTGTTTTTTTGCCTATTTTAGGGTTTCGAAGAAAAGGAATATCAAATGGAGTCCAAACGGAATGAAACCTTCGGGAATGTGATTTTTGGAACGAACAAGATCAAGGGGACTTGGACCCTACGTCAAGCAACCAATAGCGAAGCCACGAGGTAGGGGGCGCGCCTAACCCCCAGGCGCGCCCTCCACCCTCGTGGGCCCCCTGTTGCTCCACCGACATACTCCTTCCTCCTATATATACCTACATACCCCCAAACGGTCAAATACAGAGCCAAAACCCTAATTCCACCGTCGTAACTTTCTGTATCCATGAGATCCCATCTTGGGGCCTGTTCCAGAGCTCCGCCGGAGGGGGCATCGATCACGGAGGGCTTCTACATCAACATCATAGCCTATCCGATGAAGTGTGAGTAGCTTACCTCAGACCTTCGGGACCATAGTTATTAGCTAGATGGATTCTTCTCTCTTTTTGGATCTCAATACAAAGTTCTCCCCCTCTCTTGTGGAGATCTATTTGATGTAATATTCTTTTGCGGTGTGTTTGTTGAGATCGATGAATTGTGGGTTTATGATCAAGTTTACCTATGAACAATATTTGAATCTTCTCTGAATTCTTTTATGTATGATTGGTTATCTTTGCAAGTCTCTTCGAATTATCAGTTTGGTTTGGCCTACTAGATTGATCTTTCTTGCAATGGGAGAAGTGCTTAGCTTTGGGTTCAATCTTGCGGTGTCCTTCCCAGTGACAGTAGGGGCAGCAAGGCACGTATTGTATTGTTGCCATCGAGGATAACAAGATGGTTTTTTTTATCATATTGCATGAATTTATCCCTCTACATCATGTCATCTTGCTTAAAGCGTTACTCTGTTCTCTTGAACTTAATACTCTAGATGCATGCTGGATAGCGGTTGATGTGTGGAGTAATAGTAGTAGATGCAGGCAGGCGTCGGTCTACTTGTCTTGGACGTGATGCCTATATACATGATCATACCTGGATATTCTCATAACTATGCTCAGTTCTGTCAATTGCTCAACAGTAATTTGTTCACCCACCGTAAAATACTTATTCTCTTGAGAGAAGCCACTAGTGAAACCTATGGCCTCCGGGTCTATCTTCATCATATTAATCTTCCAACACTTAGTTATTTACTTTGCTTTTATTTTACTTTGCATCTTTATCATAAAAATACCAAAAATATTATCTTATCATATCTATCAGATCTCACTCTCGTAAGTGACCGTGTAGGGATTGACAACCCCTTATCGCATTGGTCGTGAGGATTTATTTGTTTTGTGTAGGTGCAAGGGACTCGCGTGTAGCCTCCTATTGGATTGATACCTTGGTTCTCAAAAACAGAGGGAAATACTTACGCTACTTTGCTGCATCACCCTTTCCTCTTCAAGGGAAAACCAATGCAGTGCTCAAGAGGTAGCAACCGCCACTTTCCCCGTGGCCAATGTTACTTGGAATTAGTTTCAACAAGCCTTCCGCACTGCACATATCTCAGCTGGAGCCATGAGTATGAAGAAGCGCAGTACGTGGATGAGTTCAGCAAATTAGCACGTTACGCCCCAGATGATGTGGCCACAGATGCCGCGAAGCAGGAGAAGTTTCTTGAAGGACTGAATGATGAGCTAAGTATGCAGTTGATGGTGGCAACATTCACCAACTACCAGGAATTGGTAGATAGGGCCCTCATGATTGAAGGCAAGAAGCAGTGATAACCCACAGGTATAGGGAATCACAATAGTTTTCGAGGGTAGAGTATTCAACCCAAATTTATTGATTCGACACAAGGGGAGCCAAAGAATATTCTCAAGTATTAGCGGCTGAGTTGTCAATTCAACCACACCTGGAAACTTAATATCTGCAGCAAAGTATTTAGTAGCAAAGTAATATGATAGTAGTGATAACGGTAGCAAAAGGTAACAGTAGTAAAAGTAGTGTTTTTGGTATTTTGTAGTGATGATAGCAATAGCAACGGAAAAGTAAATAAGCGAAGAACAATATATGGAAAGCTCGTAGGCAATGGATCAGTGATGGAGAATTATGCTGGATGCGGTTCATCATGTAACAGTCATAACGTAGGGTGACACAGAACTAGCTCCAGTTCATTGATATAATGTAGGCATGTATTCCGAATATAGTCATACGTGCTTGTGGAAAAGAACTTGTATGGCATCTTTTGTCCTACCCTCCCGTGGCAGTGGGGTCCTTATGGAAACTAAGGGATATTAAGGCCTCCTTTTAATAGAGAACCGGAACAAAGCATTAACACATAGTGAATACATGAACTCCTCAAACTACGGTCATCACCGGTAAGTATCCCGATTGTTGTCACTTCGGGGTTAACGGATCATAACACATAATAGGTGACTATAGACTTGCAAGATAGGATCAAGAACACTCATATATTGATGAAAACATAATAGGTTAAGATCTGAAATCATGGCACTCGGGACCTAGTGACAAGCATTAAGCATAGAAAAGTCATAGCAACATCAATCTTAGAACATAGTGGATACTAGGGATCAAACCCTAACAAAACTAACTCGATTACATGATAGATCCCATCCAACCCATCACCGTCCAGCAAGCCTACGATGGAATTACTCACGCACGGCGGTGAGCATCATGAAATTGGTGATGGAGGTTGGTTGATGATGACGATGGTGACAGATTCCCCTCTCCGGAGCCCCGATCGGACTCCAGATCAGCCCTCCCGAGAGGTTTTAGGGCTTGGCGGCGGCTCCATATCGTAAAACGCGATGATTTCTTCTCTCTAATTTTTTTCTCCCCGAAACTCAATATATAGAGGTGGAGTTGGAGTCGGAGAGGCAACTGGGGGGCCCACAAGGTAGGGGGCGCGCCCTAGGGGGGGCAGGCGTGCCCCCCACCCTCGTGGCAAGGTGGTGGCCCCCTGGCCTTCATCTTTGGCAGGTATTTTTCTTATTTTCTGAAAAGTGTCTCCGTGAAGTTTCAGGTCATTCCGAGAACGTTTGCTCCTGCACATAAATAACACCATGGTAATTCTGCTGAAAAAAGCGTCAGTCTGGGTTAGTTCCATTCAAATTATGCAAGTTAGAGTCCAAAACAAGGGCAAAAGTGTTTGGAAAAGTAGATACGTTAGAGACGTATCAACTCCCCCAAGCTTAAACCTTGGCTTGTCCTCAAGCAATTTAGTTGACAAACTGAAAGTGATAAAGAAAAAATTTACAAACTCTGTTTGCTCTTGTTGTTGTAAATATGTAAAGCCAGCATTCAAGTTTTCAGCAAAAATTATAACTAACCACATTCGCAATAACGCATCGGTCTCAAGTTTACTCATATCAATAGCATAATCAACTAGCGAGCCATAATAATAAATCTCGGATGACAACACTTTCTCAAAACAATCATAATATGATATAACAAGATGGTATCTCGCTAGCCCTTTCTGAGACCGCAAAACATAAATGCAGAGCACCTTTAAAGACCAAGGACCGAATATACATTGTAATTCATGGTAAAAGAGATCCAGTCAAGTCATACTCAATTTAAACTAACAATAATGAATGCAACTGACAGTGGTGCTCTCTAACTAGTGCTTTTTAATAAGAGGATGATGACTCGGCATAAAAGTAAATAGATAGGCCCTTCGCAGAGGGAAGAAGGGATTTGTAGAGGTGCCAGAGCTCGGTTTTGAAATAGAGGTGAATAATATTTTGAGCGGTATACTTTCATTGTCAACATAACAACCAAGAGATGGCCATATCTTCCATGCTACACACATTATAGGAGGTTCCCAAAGAGAATGGTAAAGTTTATACTCCCCCTTCCACCAACAAGCATCAATCCATGGCTTGCTCGAAACAACGAGTGCCTCCAACTAACAAGAGTCCCAGGGGGAGTTTTGTTTGAAATTATTTTGATTTAGTTTGCATAAAGCATGGGACTAGGCATCCCGGTGACCATCCATTTATCTCATGAGTGAGGAGCGGAGTCCACTCCTCTTGAGAATAACCCTCCTAACATGGAAGATACAGACGGCCCTAGTTGATACATGAGCTATTCAAGCAAACAAAACAGGATATTTATTTGAAGATTTAGAGTTTGGCACATATAAATTTACTTGGAACGGCAGGTAGATACCGTATATAGGTAGGTATAGTGGACTCATGTGGAATAACTTTGGGGTTTAAGGGGTTGGATGCACAAGCAGTATTCCCGCTTAATATAGGTGAAGGCTAGCAAAAGACTGGGAAGCGACCAGCTAGAGAGCGACAACAGTCATGAACATGCATTAAAATTAATCAACACCGAATGCAAGCATGAGTAGGATATAATCCACCATGAACATAAATATCGTGAAGGCTATGTTGATTTTGTTTCAACTACATGCGTGAACATGTGCCAAGTCAAGTCACTTAAATCATTCAGAGGAGGATACCACCCTATCATACCACATCATAACCATTTTAATAGCATGTCGGCACGCAAGGTAAACCATTATAACTCATAGCTACTCAAGCATGGCACAAGCAACTATGATCTCTAGTTGTCATTGCAAACATGTTTATTCATAATAGGCTGAATCAGGAATGATGAACTAATCATATTTACAAAAACAAAAGAGGTCGAGTTCATACCAGCTTTTCTTATCTCAGTCAGTCCATCATATATCGTCATAATTGCCTTTCACTTGCATGACCGAACGATGTGAATAATAATAGTGCACGTGCATTGGACTAAGCTGGAATCTGCAGGCATTCAATAAACAGGAGAAGACAAGGCAATATGGGCTCTTTTGTCAGATCAACAATAATGCATATAAGATCCTCTTCAACAATTTAATTATGGTCTTCTCCTATCAACCCCAAAGGAAAAGAAAAGAAATAAAACTATTTACACGGGAAAGCTCCCAACAAGCAAAAGAAGAACAGGAAATCTTTTTGGGTTTTCTTTTTAATTACTACTACAAGCATGGAAAGTAAACTAATTAAAAACTACAACTAATTTTTTTGGTTTTTCTTAAGGTTTATTAAACACACAAGAAGAAAGCATAAAAAGGAAAATAAACTAGCATGGATGATACAATGAAAAAGTATGAGCACCGACATCTAGCAATGAGTGTGTGAGCATAAATGTAATGTCGGTGAGAAATACATACTCCCCCAAGCTTAGGCTTTTGGCCTAAGTTGGTCTATGGCCACGTCTGGCCTGGCGGATATCCATAATAATAGTTGGGGTCGTACTGTGATGCAGAAGAGGAAGACTTCGATTGCCACTGGCTGACAATCATCTCCGGATCCCACTGATAATTAGACTGTCGTGAAGGATCAAATTGTGGTTCCGGCTCTGGCTCCTCGGCTGGTGCAGGGTTCCGGTAGGTGTGAATAGCCGTCAACGCAACAAAGTACGTGCCTACAGTCAAATCAAACAAAGAAGGAGCAGGCAAGGTAATAGTCTCAGGATGATGTTTATTAAAGAACAATTGATATTTAAGCTCTCCTTCCTATTCTTAACAATAAAATCATGTGCCACCATACTTTTATAATCTAAATAAACACGAGGAAGCACCTTTTCTTTCTTCTCATAATGCCTAATAGGTATGTTAAAATGTGCAGCTAGGCGTGTAGCATAGATGCCTCCAAAGATGGGGCCCTTGGTACGGTTCAGACTTAACCGTTTGGCAATAATGCAGCCCATAGTAAAAGAGTTATCACCATATAAACCATGGTGCAAAATAATAATATCAGGGATACTCAGGTTTCCACAGTTTCCGCGACCAATCAAGCAACGACTAGCAAATAATGCAAAATAATGTAAAACCGGAAAGTGTATGCTAGTGATTCGTGCATCGGAAACCTTCCGTGTTTCCCCTACAGTGATAGTATCGATAAATCCCTCCACATCATCACGATGTGGTTCTTCTGTCTTGCCCTCAAAAGGGACTAAACAAATCCGACAGAAATCATGAAGTGACATCTCCTTATATCATCATATAAATAAAACTCCACCGTAGGTGGTGAGCTCCTAGAATGGAAATGAAAGTTTTGCACAAAGATATTTGTGAGCAAGAGATACTGATCGCATTGGTCATGGAGGAAAGCGGTAAGGCCTGCAGTCTGAGCCAATTCATGAAAAATCTTCATAAATCCCGGCTGCTCTCAAGAAATCCTCGGAAGGCCATTCACACACCCGAACCTCCGCGATGCAGGAAGATTATACTTAGCCTTTGGTGCCTTTTCCTTCGAACTTTGGCTCGATGAGCCCCTCAAAAGTCTCCTCATCATTTTCTGAAAAATTCTGAAATTTTTAGTAACTTCAAAATAAAAGTAAACCAAACTCAATAATATTGATAGTAACTACTCCTACAAGTGCCTAGGGCCTATATCATGCATCGAAACTACTTTTGACCATATAAATTTGACATGCAAGCTCGAGAACAGGGTCACCTAAGCAGCAAAAATTTGCAATGAATAAAGCACTAGAATAAAAACTAATTGGACCAATGGAGGAGTCACATACCAAGGAACAATCTCCCCAAGCAGTTTTGTGAGAGGTGCTTTGAGCAAGGAGATCGAAAATGGCAGCAAAACAAGCTTGGAATCGGGTTTGAGCTGGTCATTCGTGTTTGGGGGAGGAAGAAGGAGTGTATGGGTGAAAGTATAAGTGGAGGAGGGCCACCATGGGCCCACGAGGCAGGGGGCGTGCCCTAGAGGTAAGTATTAGCAACTGAGTTGTCAATTCAACCACACCTGGAAACTTAATATCTGCAGCAAAGTATTTAGTAGAAAAGTAATATGATAGTAGTGATAATGGTAGCAAAAGTTAACCATAGTAAAAGTAGTGTTTTTGGTATTTTGTAGTGATGATAGCAATAGCAATGGAAAAGTAAATAAGCGAAGAACAATATATGGAAAGCTCGTAGGCAATGGATCAGTGATGGAGAATTATGCCGGATGTGGTTCATCATGTAACAGTCATAACCTAGGGTGACACAGAACTAGCTCCAGTTCATTGATATAATGTAGGCATGTATTCCGAATATAGTCATACGTGCTTATGGAAAAGAACTTGTATGACATCTTTTGTCCTACCCTCCCGTGGCAGCGGGGTCCTTACGGAAACTAAGGGATATTAAGGCCTCCTTTTAATAGAGAACCGGAACAAAGCATTAACACATACTGAATACATGAACTCCTCAAACTACGGTCATCACCAGTAAGTATCCCGATTATTGTCACTTCGAGGTTAACGGATCATAACACATAATAGGTGACTAATGACTTGCAAGATAGGATCAAGAACACTCATATATTGATGAAAACATAATAGGTTCAGATCTGAAATCATGGCACTCGGGCCCTAGTGACAAGCATTAAGCATAGCAAAGTCATAGCAACATCAATCTCAGAACATAGTGGATACTAGGGATCAAACCCTAACAAAACTAACTCGATTACATGATAGATCCCATCCAACCCATCACCGTCCAGCAAGCCTACGATGGAATTACTCACGCACGGCGGTGAGCATCATGAAATTGGTGATGGAGGATGGTTGATGATGACGATGGCGACGGATTCCCCTCTCCGGAGCCCTGATCGGACTCCAGATCAGCCCTCCCGAGAGGTTTTAGGGCTTGGCGGTGGCTCCGTATCGTAAAACGTGATGATTTCTTCTCTCTGATTTTTTTCTCCCTGAAATTCAATATATAGAGGTGGAGTTGGACTCGGAGAGGCAACAGGGGGCCCACGAGGTAGGGGGCGCGCCCCCCACCCTCGTGGCAAGGTGGTGGCCCCCTGGCCTTCATCTTTGGCAGGTATTTTTCTTATTTTCTGAAAAGTGTCTCCGTGAAGTTTCAGGTCATTCCGAGAACGTTTGCTCCTGCACATAAATAACACCATGGTAATTCTGCTAAAAACAGCGTCAGTCTGGGTTAGTTCCATTCAAATCATGCAAGTTAGAGTCCAAAACAAGGGCAAAAGTGTTTGGAAAAGTAGATACGTTGGAGATGTATCAAGCAGCATATAGAGAACCGCAAACGGAAGTATGGACAAGGGAAGTACAACTCTGGAGCTCAACAGAAACCCCACTATTCCCCGTACTCGGGAGGACACACTCATACCCATGGAGGCCATTCCCACAATGGAGGAAATTCACACAACCACAGTGGCCCTAAGAATGGTAATGGGAGTGAAGGAAATAGCAGTCAGAGCCATTCCAACCCCGCTACACCCGCCAAGAAGGATCTGAGTCACATTACTTGTTTCAAGTGCGGGAAGACTGGACATTACGCCACCGAGTGTCCTGAAGCAAAGAATGGAAATGGCAATGGAAGCTCAGGGAAGAAGCCAAATCCCTTCACCAGAGGTCAGGTGAACCACGTCAAACATGGAGGAAGCTGAAGAGCAGCCTGACGCAGTTATTGGTAAGTTTTTGATTAAGTCATTTACAACCCTTGTTCTTTTTGACACTGGTGCATCGCATTCATACATATCAAGGGGATTTGTGGATAAGTTTGAATTGCCAACCTTAGCCCTTTCGTCACCCGTGTTAGTGAGCTCACCAGGAGCGGAATATATGGCTAGCCGATGGTGTTATCAGTTGTCATTGACCATTGATAAGCATGTTTCCCCCTCAAACATCATTATTTTGGAATCACAAGGATTGCATATAATACTAGGCATGGATTGGCTGTAGAAGTATGGAGGAAACATTGATTGTGCTAGTAAGTCAATTCTTCTCACCACCCCAGAGGGGAAACGGATCAAGTATGTGTCTAGGCATGCGCCAAGGAGGACTCAAGTAAATTCACTCTCGGGAGTTGCTCAAGAGGAAGTGCCAGTTGTGAAGGATTATCCTGATGTATTTCTAGAGGAATTACCAGGCATGCCACCAGACCGAGACATAGAGTTTTTGATCGAGCTGTTGCCAGGCACCGGACCAATATCTAAGAGACTGTATCGGATGCCCGCAAATGATCTGGAGGAGATTAAGAAGCAGATTAAGGAGTTATTGGAGAAAGGTTACATTTGACCAAGTTCATCACCATGGGGAGCCCCAGTGCTCTTAGTTGAGAAGAAGGAAGGATCCTTGAGAATGGTTGCTGATTATCGTGCATTGAATGAGGTGACGATCAAGAACAAATACCCTCTACCGATGATCAATGATTTTTTTGACCAGCTACAGGGAGCTAAAGTATTCTCCAAGATCGATCTTTGATCGGGATATCACCAGCTGAAGATCCGAGAACAGGATATACAAAAGACAAATTTTACCACAAGGTATGGGTTGTATGAGTACACGGTCATGTCTTTTGGTTTGACTAACGCCCCTGCCTACTTTATGAGTATGATGAATAAGGTGTTCATGGAGTTCTTGGATAAGTTTGTTGTGGTGTTCATTGATGATATATGGGTGTACTCGAAGAATAAAGAAGAACACAAGGAACATTTGCACTTGGTTCTCAAGAAGCTTAGGGAACATCAGTTATATGCCAAGTTCAGCAAATGTGAGTTTTCATCAAAGGAAGTCGGATATGTCGGACATGTTATATCCGGAGAAGGTATAGCAGTAGACCCTTCAATGGTTTAGTCTGTCACCGAGTGGTTGGCACCCACCTCAGTTGGAGAGATACGTAGTTTCCTTGGACTCGCAGGATACTATCGTAGATTCATTGAGAATTTTTCCAAGATTGCGATGCCCATGATGGAGTAATTGAAGAAGGACACCAAGTTCAAATGGACCTATGAGTGTGAGGCCAGTTTTCAGGAATTCAAGAAACGTTTGGTTACAGCCCCAGCGCTAATCCTTCCGAATATACGCAAGGATTTCCAAGTCTATTGCGACACTTCTCGTCAGGGACTTGGAGGCGTTCTTATGCAAGAAGGAAGAGTTGTTTCATATGCCTCATGACAGCTTCGACCTCACGAGTTGAATTATGCCACGCATTATTTGGAGTTAGCAGCCGTCGTGCATGCGCTCAAGACCTGGAGACATTTTCTTATTGGAAATCGTTGTGATGTTTACACGGATCATAAGAGTTTGAAGTATATCTTCACACAAAAGGAGTTGAACCTCAGGCAGAGGAGATGGTTGGATCTCATAAAGTATTATGACATGAAACTGCGTTATCATCCAGGAAAGGCCAATGTTGTAGCAGACGCGTTGAGCCGCAAGAGTTATGTTAATACCCTCATAACTGGAGGATTACCTCAGGAGTTAGCCGACGATCTCACAGAACATCGAATGGAGATAGTTCCGAGAGGTTTTGTTACCGCGTTGGTTGTTCAGTCCACGTTGTTGGGAAAGATTCGAGAAGCTCAGAAGACTGATAAGGAGATTGCGGAGATAAAGTAAAATATGAGTGAAGGAAAGGCCAAAGGTTTTCATGAGGATGAACACGAAACTTTATGGTTTGAGGATCGTATCTATGTACCAAATGATCCAGAGATCGGGAAGTTAAATCTGCAGGAAGCTCATGATTCACCATACTCGATTCACCCAGCCAACACCAAGATGTATTTGGATTTGAAGGAACATTTCTGGTGGACAGGTATGAAGAAGGATATTGCCGAGTACGTAGCAGTATGTGACGTATGTTAGAGAGTTAAGGTAGAGCATCAAAAGCCAGCAGGATTACTTTAGCCTTTGCCGATACCCGAATGGAAGTGGGATAATCTTGGCATGGATTTCATCACCGGATTACCTAGGACACTATCAGGATATGACTCCATCTAGGTAGTAGTTGATCACTTGACCAAAATGGCTCACTTTATCCCCGTGAAAACCACTTATACGAGCACGAAGTTGGCCAAGATATATATGACTAGGATCCTATGTCTGCATGGAGTTCCGAGGACCGTCGTATCAGATAGAGGAACACAGTTTACCTTGAAGTTTTGGAATCAGTTACACCAGACTTTGGGTATCAGGCTAGAGCTTAGTACAGTCTTTCATCCGCAGAAAGATGGACAGACCGAGAGAGTCAACCAAATTCTGAAGGACATGTTGAGAGCTTGTGCGCTAGATTATGGATCTAGTTGGGATGATAATTTTCCTTACGCAAAGTTCTCGTACAACAACATCTACCAAGCTAGTTTGAAGATGGCCCCTTTCGAAGCCTTGTATGGAAGGAGGTGCAGGACACCATTGATGTGGGATAAAGTTGGAGACCGACAATTATTCGGGCTAGATTTAATCAGGGAATCTGAGGAGAAGGTCAAGTTGATTCGTGATAGACTCATGGTAGCTCAGTCCAGGCAGAAGAGTTATGTCGATACTAAATGCAAGGAGGTAGCCTATGAAGTCGGAGACCAAGCATATCTTCGTGTGTCACCACTTCGAGGAGTTAAATGATTTGGAGTCAAAGGAAAGTTAGCACCACGATTTGTAGGACCATACTGAGTTTTGGAACGTATGGGTGAAGTTGCCTACAAGTTGGAGTTACCAGAAGGTTTTTCAAAAGTTCATGATGTGTTTCATGTTTCTCAGTTGAAGAAGTGCCATGTAGAGATGGCCGATATTCCTTTGAGAGATACAGTGCCCCTGGAAGCAATTCAGTTGGAGAGTGACCTAACCTATGAGGAGAAACCATTCAAGATTCTCGAGTTCACCAACTGAGTTACACGCAGCAAGGTCATCAAGTTTTGCAAAGTTCAGTGGAGCCACCATACCGAGGAGGAAGCCACCTGGGACCGAGAAGAAGACCTCCGGAAAGACCACCCACACCTTTTTGCTAGCCAACCCGAATCTCGAGGGCGAGATTCATCTTAAGGGGGGTAGGTTTGTAACATCCTAGTTTTCAATTTGGATGTTAATCATTAGGTCATCATATGCATCCATACTTTGTGCAGTTTTTGTATCGGTTTTATTTGGACTTTTTGATCCTAGAAACCTTAAGCAACTCAAGGACCAATTGAGAGAGTTGGAGGTTTTCATAAAAATCCATTTTTGAATTTTCAAAATTGGCAAATTGGATCAAAGTGATTTTATTTGAAATCATTTTCCAATTATTTCAAATAAATAAAATAATGAGAGAAGATAATATGACTTCTTCAAAGCAGCTAGGAAATATTGGAAATTTAATTTTGAATTAAAATATATTTATTAGATTTTTATTTGGTTGCATTTTATTAATTAGGGGAAAAGTTACATTTTAAAAAAAATTGCATTTAGTCCAGAAAAATGTTCACGTTGTCCCAAATATTAGGAGGGGATGGTGAAAATTGTTTCTAGAATTTTAGAAATTTTATTTTATTTTATTCGGATTTTTTTATCTTCGCGACGCTATAAAAAAACTTCTTCGGACCGATTGGGTCGAAGCCCAGTCGGCCCACCAGCACCGCCGCCTTCCCCGAGCCACCGCCAGAGTCCGCCTCCCGCACGCCGTGCCACCGCCGCCATGTCCGAGCGGGACACTGCTCGGCGCCTCCTTCCCCAAGCCGCGTCCCCCCCCCCTCCCCGGCATTTAAAAGTCGAGGCCCCGGCCCCAGTCCTCGTCGTCAGCCGCCGCCGCCTTCCACCACCTCAAGCCGACGCCGCAGCCGCCTTGCCGGACCCCCGCCACCGCCAACCGTCGCCGCCGCTGTCGGTTTTTCTCGCCGAACCGATGAACCGATATAAACCGCCGCCCCGATCCGGTTTTTTTAGTTTTCGGTTTTATTTTCTAAACCCAGTTTATTTTTTAGGTTAGTTTATTTAGCGGACGTTCGTCCGTTAGACTTCGGTAGCGAACGGTTTTTGTTCGTTAGACTTCCGTAGAGAACGTTCGTTCGTTAGATTTTTATTTTTATATTTATTTCAGCTAGGGACCTATCTATAATTAGTTTCTTCGCAGATTAGACACTGATCTTTAAACGGTCACAAGTTTTTGCTCGTTTATCCAAATCCAACGAAACCAACACCAAATTCTTTGTTACGATCCCCTCTGTGCAAATAATCAACTTAAAAATGTTTTTGAAAGTTCAAAATTTGGTTTCAAATAGATTTGAATTCAAACTTCTTTTGATCGTGACTTGAGTTTTGTATCTCCGATTTGATTGATTCTTTTTGCAAATCGAATCTCTTCACTTGAACTTTTTGTTTAGATATTTGTATTTGGTTTTACCTTTGCATATTATGCTGGAGTGCTTATGTATGCTATTCTTTGTTTACGATAGAGTATCCGGAGTGCGAAGCTTGCTACTACGAATCTCTAGGGTTTTCCGATCGTCAGCAAGGCAAGTTGCATTTTGACCGTATCCCTTTATTACCCAGTTTTTATGCATTAGATTCGACCATCAAACATTGTAGGAGTAGGATTGGGAACATGTGGTTATTGTCAAGTAGTTGATGAGGTAGGAACCTATTATCCTTTTATCAACCCCGGGATTATTTTGTTAAATATTGCTTAGCCACGCTTGTAGACAGGGTTTGGTATTTGAGATTCATGCAAGTTGTGAGAGATAATAACTAAGGGAAACTTAAGGTGGCTACTTTAGTACACATCTGGGTGGATTGGTTGTGGGCACCTGGAGAATCCAGTGTTGTCCTAGGATATCCCGGAGTACCCATGTGATCATCCTATGGAATGCCACCCAGGCTCAAAGGGGTCATAAGATTATTCATGCTAGAAACTTCCGTGTGCAGCCACAAGCCATTACGTGCTCTAGCATAGTTGAGTAAGTTGTGTGACCTCTTTCAGTGGTAGGCTAGAAGATGTAGGGGAAAGTAGGTGGTAATGTCTACCCAGAGTAAAGAGCTAATGCTTCAGAAAGACTATGTCTCGATCTTCCCATCATGGATGCGGTCGAGTTTTGTGGGGAAAAGTGCGCAAACCTCTGCAGAGTGTATAAACTAATCATGATTAGCCGTGTCCCCGATTATGGACATCTTGAGTATCTGGTATTTGAATTATTGATTGATATCATCTCTTTACTTAATGAATTTGTTGGGTTATTAATTTTATTACATGGTAATTTGGGATTGAGTTGGGGGAACCTTCTCAACAATGGCATAAACTTGGTAGTTAAATAAAATCTATTCCTTTGTTGTAGGGAAAAATAGCTTTATGCAAATATTAAACTTAGAGCCTCCACCAGCCAAATATGCAAGTAGCGGTAGCTATTATTCCATCATTTTCTCCATAGTGTGATATTGACAGCATATTCCATGTGCTGACCTACAGGGCTGCAATGTATCATGTTGCAGAATTTTCAGACGAAGAGTAAGGTGCGATAGGTCGTTGTCATGCACTCAGTTTTGCCGTGGAGTTGGATGGACTCATTTATCTTTGAAGCTTCTATAGTTATTTAGATGGCCTTCAGCCATATTATTGTAATAAGTACTCTTTATGAGACACTCGATGTAATAAGTGTGTGATTGAACTTTGTTATAAATCCTCGAGTATTGTGTGTGTGTCAGCAATACCGATCCAGGTGACACTTAAGCACAGAGACTACGGTCCATTGGGATCGGGTCGCTACAACAACACTATGAGTCTTGCAAGCAATGTGACTAATGAGTTAGTCACGGGATGATACATTACGGAATGAGTAAAGAGACTTGCCGGTGACGAGATTGAACTAGGTATGATGATACCGACGATCGAATCTCGGGCAAGTAACATATCGATGACAAAGGGAACAACATATGTTGTTATGCAATTTGACTGGTAAAGATCTTCGTAGAATATGTAGGAGACAATATGAGCATCCAGGTTCCGCTATTGGTTATTGACCGGAGATGTGTCTCGGTCATGTCTACATAGTTCTCGAACCCGTAGGGTCCGCACACTTAACGTTCGATGATGATTCGTATTATGAGTTTATGTGATTTGATGACCGAAGGTTGTTCGGAGTCCCGGATGAGATCACGGACATGACGAGGAGTCTCGAAATGACCGAGACATAAAGATTGATATATTGGACCATGTTATTCGAACACCGGAAGTGTTCCGGATACTTTCGGGTAAAAACAGAGTGCCGGAGGGGTTACCGGAACCCCCCGGGGGAACTAATGGGCCACCATGGGCCTTGTTGGAGAGAGAGGAGGGCAGCCAGGGCAGCCCCTCCCCCCCACCCACCTTGCAGTCCAAATTGGACAAGGGAAGGGGGCGGCGCCCCCCCTTTCCTACTCCCTCTCCCACTCCTTCCTTCCCCCTCTCTTCCTTGTGGAGGAATCTTCTGCTATATGGAGTGTTTTGACCTAGAAAAAAATCAAAAGGAAGCTTTCGGGATGAAGTGCCGCCATCTCGAGGCGAAACCTGGGCAAAAGTAATCTAGGGCTTCGGCGGAGCTGTTCTGCCAGGGAAACTTCCCTCCGGGAGGGGGAAATCGAAGCCATCGTCATCACCAACGATCCTCTCATTGAGAGGGGGTCAATCTTCATCAACATCTTCACCAGCACCATCTCCTCTCAAACTCTACTTCAACTCTTGTATCCGAGCTTTGTCTCAAAACCTCATATTGGTACCTGTGGGTTGCTAGTAGTGTGGATTACTCCTTGTAGTTGATACTAGTTGGTTTATTCAGTGGAAGATCGTATGTTCGGATCCTTAATGATATTTATTACCCCTCTGATTATGAACATGAATATGTTTTGCGAGTAGTTATGTTTGTTCCTGAGGACATGGGAGAAGTCTTGTTATAAGTAATCATGTGAATTTGGTATTCGTTCGATGTTTTGATGAGATGTATGTTGTCTTTCCTCTAGTGGTGTTATGTGAACATCGACTACATGACACTTCACCATGATTTGGGCCTAGGGGAAGGCATTGGGAAGTACTAAGTTGATGATGGGTTGCTAGAGTGACAGAAGCTTAAACCCTAGTTTATGTGTTGCTTCGTAAGGGGTTGATTTGGATCCAGATGTTTCATGATATGGTTAGATTTATCTTAATTCTTCTTTCATAGTTGCGGATCCTTGCGAGAGTAGTTAATCATAAGTGGGAGTCTTGTTCAAGTAAGGACAGCACCCAAGCACCGGTCCACCCACATATCAAATTATCAAAGTAACGAACATGAATCATATGAGCATGATGAAAACTAAGTTGACAATAATTCCCATGTGTCCTCGGGAGTGCTTTGCTTTATATAAGAGTTCGTCCAAGCTTGTCGTTTGCTACAAAAAGCATTGGGCCACCTTGCTGCACCTTTGTTACTCTTGTTACTTGCTACCCGTTACGAATTATCTTATCACAAAACTATCTATTATCGATCATTTAAGTGCTTGCAGAGAATACCATGCTAAAAACTGCTTGCACTACAAAAAATACACTTCCGTGATGATACGTGTTTATCACAGCAGGTCACGTTTTCTGTCATGCATGTACATCCATGACGATTTTATGACAGAATCAAGATAATTGTACCTGTGTTGTCGTAGAAGTGTTCCATGACATTACCAAAATTATCGTCATAGAAGTATCCACTTCCATGACGATAAATCGCGCGTCATAGAAGTGCTTTCGTCAAGGGTAACCGACACGTGGCATCCACCGTAACGGGTCGCCGTTAATCTATCGGGTTCCGGTTTGGACTCGATAACCCGTTAACAGCCCCGACCAATGGTGATTTTCCACGTGTAAAATTCTCATTTGTCGACGATCCACGTGTCCGCTCAGCGTTGGGACAGATGTCAACCGTCCATTTGACAAGAATCGCCAATGAAACGTTGACACATGGGATGGCCCAATAGAGGCCCATATAGGTTTCAAAGCCAGCCCAGGAACAGGCCCACAAGATTTCGTCAGATCTAATCGGTCGGCCTGTTAACATCCTAACATATTCAGGACCAAATTATAGCCCACATCAGATACGGGCCATTAAATGACTGTAATATTCTGGACCAGTTTACGGCCCATATCAGACCCGACCCGTTAACAGCCTACAATAGTTTGGGCCAAATTATGGTCCATACCTGATCCGGTCCGTTAACTGACTTTCATTTCTCGGGCCAAATTACGGCCCATAATAGATAAGGCCCTTTTAACAACTACTGTTCCATTGGGCCCATTGGCGGCCTGATTTTCACTTCGGCGTCTTAATGGACCGTTTACCTGATATTAGTTCCATCCTGTCAGCAGCCTTGTCTACATATGGGCCTATTTCGGCCCGGTTACACTTTCCGCCATTTAAAGGCCCGAGTTGCACCTGGGCCTAATTATGGTCCATAGTTACTTTTGGCCTCTTAACGACCCATATTCTTCGTGGATACGTTCTAGCCCAAACTGCATATCGGCCTGTTAAAGGCCCCTGAGAGTGTTGGGCCTAAATTAGGCCCGTTATACATCTGGTATGCTCCATGCCTGTTGTTGGGGATATAGCTACCAGGTATGACCCGCCCAGGAGGGGCCGTGTCAACCCCAATGGCGGGTTACGGAAAGAAGCCCAGTAATGTTCAAAGTGATAGTGTATTAAGAATTGTAGAAGGCATAAGCCCAAAGGTGGCTTAAGGCCCAACATTGTAAACTAACTTATGTAAAGAAAGGCATGTAAAAGAAGTCACCAAGTCGGACACGTTTTATGAGCCGGCCGGGACTCTGTAGGCCGCCAGGCGTCAACCCGTGTATATAAGGGGACGACCCGGCGGCGGCTTAGGGGAAGAAACAACCATATCGATAACCAAGCCGGCGAGTTGAGCCCCTTGGAGATCAAAACCTCAACAATACCAATCCCAACTAGACGTAGGCTTTTACCTTCATCGTAAGGGGCCGAACTAGTATAAAAACTCTCTCGTGTCCTTTGTCCTGATTAACCCATTTAAGCTTCCTAGTGTGATGGCCCTACGACTAAGTCCTTGCTCTAGGACATCTTCCATGTCAACTCCATGACAGTTGGCGCCCACCGTGGGGCCAGCGCATGGTGGATTTGAGTTCTTGAAGAGCAATTTCGAAGGGCTCAAGGGATACGCTGTGGGCCGGATGACCAAGAGTCGTCGCGGCAAGCTCTACATCGACGACGAAGGTTGGGGCCCTGATGCCGGCTCAATTGAGTACGGCTACCGGGTACCCTTCGGCGGAATTCACGTCTTCATCGGTCGGATCAGCGAGTCAGGCCTTGAGCCGGACGTCCACACCGACCTCATCGAAACGGATCAGCACGCAAGGACCGCCCGTATTCAATCTGTTGTGAAGCATGCCTTCGTGGGCTGCATCCACGGCGGTGAATACTCTGAAGGAGCGGTAATGGGCGGTGAGACGGCCGTCTGTTCTGACACTGCATCGTCAACAGGTGAGATGGATTCTCTGTACCAGTTACAAGACGGCATGCTCGGGGGTTGTTCCGATGGCAGCAGTATTCCGGACCCCTTTGAGCTACCAAATTGGGCCGGAGTCTTCATGGCGGGCACACAGCCCGGACAGAACTCTACTGCAGCGACAACAGCAGCTACCGGGTCGGCTGCAGCCGGGTTAGGAGACCCCGCGCGCCCCCCGGATCAGATTTTAATGGACCTCATGGATAAGCTGACGACTCTGTTAACCGCTGTGGTAGAGCCGGTGAATAAGGCCCAACACGACGCAGAGGTGGCACGCGTGCGTGAGGAGATGGTGCGAGCCAAGGAAAATCTAGCCGCGGAGGAGACCCGGATGGCAGCAGAACGAGCAGCTTTGGATGCTCGTGCTCAACAGCTTCAAGCAGAAACTTTCCGGCTCTCGGTGGATCTTAACGCATCAAATGAGGTCATGAGGAGGAGGCATCAGAAAACTCAGTCGCGTCTAGCTCTGACACTGGATCAAACCTGTTCCATACACCCGGGGCTGAGGGGAGCAACCCGCCGGAGGCAACCCGGGTTACGACACCCGGTGCACCAGTTCAGCCACGCGCCATGGAGCCACCTCGTATAAACGCAGCTCCTCCTCATTATGTGCATACACCTCTAGGTCACTTCTCCAACCCACTGGAAAACCTCATTGCAGCATCGACTCGTTTGGCGGCTCTCCCAATGGAAGGTGACTCGCCAGCAGCAATTGAAACTCGGAGGGTAAGAGAACTACTTCAAACAGCTCTGGCCTAGCAAGATGCATATTCCTATAGTCGAGACAGGATCCATTCAACTCCTTGCCCAAGCCGGAGCCCGAGTTACAGTAGGCACATGGAGTCTGCGGAGATGTCAAGTAATGCTCAGCGCCGCAACCGGCCATATAGGCATGAGCCGGTGCGGGCTGGAGCCCTTAATTTAGCGGATCAAGAGAGGATTCATCAAGAGGCGGAACGAGCAGCTCAAATGGCGGCAGATCAGGCGGCTCATCAAACCTTTCCGGCTTATCCAGCAACCTCGGTTGAGGCAGGAGTAGCCACAAGAACCGGAGGTGTGCCTTGCTTGGTGCCGGCCATACGCAATGAGCGATTGCCAAAGGACTTCAAGGGGCCTCGTAAGGTGCCTAATTACACGACTGACCTACAGTCAGGGGCTTGGATTGAGAGTTATGAGATGGCTATGGAACTATTGGAGGTTAGCGACGCTGCAATGGCCAAGTATTTTACTATGATGTTGGATGGAACAGCTCGTACTTGGTTAAAGGGATTGCCACCCAATTCTATCGACTCATGGGCAGAGTTGAAAGCCCGGTTCATCCAGAACTTTAAGGACACGTGTAAGCAGCCTATGTCGATTGTGGACCTGACCAATTGTAAGCAAGAGGATGGTGAATCCACAACCCATTGGGTGCGCCGGGTCAAAGAGATAATACATTCATCTGATAAGATGGATGCCGGCTCAGCAGTTTTAATGTTGGAGAAAAATTGTCGTTTTGAACCTCTAAAGCAGAAGCTGGGGCGGCTCAAACGTGACTGTAATGACATGGGAACATTGATGGCGGCTCTCGTCAAGTATGTTGATTCTGATACCACCAAGGACCCGGTGTCTGACAAAGAAAAGGCAACAAAGGGAAAGAAGAACGGCAACGGCAAGGGTCACCAGCATAACCCGGCAAATCAGGGAGGTAATAAACGTAAGGTTGATGAGTTTGTTGCTAATACTAATGCACATGGTGGTAATCAACAGCGCAAGGGCAGACAGCCCCCTCGATCAGGCGGGTCAGGCCCCACCCTGGAGCAGTTGTTAAATGAACCTTGTCCAAAGCACGGCACCCGGGAGAAACCAACCACTCACCTATGGAAAGATTGCACGATCATGAAGGCATTCAAAAATTCAAATACGTTTGATGAGGGTCACGGCCCAGGTGGCGGTTCAGGTGGAGGTGGCTTTCAGGGCCCGGGAGCCGGTTCAGGCGGAGGAGGTTTTCACGGTCAAGGTTATCCTGGTCACCAAGGAGGATATAATTAGCAACCCGGCCAGGGTAATCAGCAGCAGCAATCTGGTTATCAGAGCAACCCGAAGCAGCTGAGTAGTGGGCAATATCATGTATTTACCACCAGCTTATGTAAGAGGGACTAGAAACTTCACAAGAGAGCCGTCAATGTTGTTGAGCCGGCGGTTCCATGTTATCTACGTTGGTCAGAGCAGCCTATTGTGTGGAGCAGAGAGGATCACCCGCCCCGGGTTGATAACCCGGGTCACTTGGCTTTGGTAGTGGCACCTCAGGTCGGTGGATACAAGTTTACTAAGGTACTCATGGATGGAGGCAGCAGCATCAACATCCTCTACTATGAGATGTTCCGCCGGATGGGATTGACTGATAAAAATCTTAAACAGTCCAACACTATTTTTCATAGTGTGGTACCTGGTAAGTCGGCATACCCAGTTGGTAAGATTGAGCTAGAAGTAGCTTTTGGGGATGAATATGACTCCAGAGCGGAGAAATTAACCTTTGAGGTGGTTAAGATCAAAAGCCCATATCATGCTCTGTTTGGGCAGCCGGCTTATGCCAAGTTCATGGCTCGGCCTTGTTATGTGTATTTGCAGCTCAAGATGCCGGGTCATAAGGGTACCATTACGGTACATGGGAGCAAGAAGATTGCCTTGGAGTGTGAAGAAGGTGATGCTGCCTATGCGGAATTCGTCTGTGCAACAGAGGAGTTAAAGTTTTACAAAGATCATGTTGACCCAGCGGACATGATGTCATTAAAGAAACCCACAACAGAGCATGAGCCGGAGTTGAAATTTAAATCAGCTGATGACACTAAGATGGTTGACTTCGTGCCTGGCGACTCATACAAACAATTCATCATCAGCGCAAACTTGGATCCAAAATAGGAAAGCGCGCTCATCGAGTTCATCCATGAGAACCGGGACATCTTTGCATGGAAACCTTCAGACATGCCGGGTGTCCCGAGGGAACTCGCTGAGCACACTCTTAACATTGATCCAAAGTTCAAACCTGTCAGACAGTTTCTCCAACGGTTCAATGAAGAAAGGCGCAAGGCCATTGGAGAAGAGGTGGCCCGGCTCTTAGCAGCAGGGTTCATTGTGGAGGTCTTTCACCCGGAGTGGTTAGCTAACCCAGTGCTTGTACTCAAAAAGAATGGCACCTGGCG
Source organism: Triticum dicoccoides (assembly GCF_002162155.2). NCBI lineage: Eukaryota > Viridiplantae > Streptophyta > Magnoliopsida > Poales > Poaceae > Triticum > Triticum dicoccoides. The sequence goes on along the minus strand of NC_041390.1, from coordinate 520,311,290 downwards.
TATGTGTGTGGATTACACCAATCTGAACAAAGCTTGTCCGGCTGATCCTTTTGCTCTCCCTCGTATCGATCATATCATTGATGCTACTGCGGGTTGCGCACGTTTGAGTTTCTTGGATGCTTATTCCGGTTATCATCAGATTAAGATGGCGATCAAAGATCAGGAGAAGACAGCTTTTATTACTCCCTTTGGAGCTTTCTGCTATGTTTCTATGCCTTTAGGGCTTAAGAGTGCCCATGCGACTTACCAGAGGTGTGTGCAGAATTGTCTTTACGATCAAATTGGGCGTAATCTTCATGCTTATGTGGATGACATAGTGGTGAAATCCAGGAAAGAGGAAACCTTGATCACAGATCTGAAAGAGAATTTTGATAATCTCCGGGTCTACAAGATGATGCTTAACCCGGCCAAGTGTGTTTTTGGAGTCCCAGCCGGCAAGCTTTTGGGTTTTTTGGTGTCCAACCGAGGCATTGAAGCTAACCCGGAGAAAATCAAGGCAATTACATCCCTAGACAAACCAACATGCATCAATGATGTCCAGTGGCTGGCGGGTCGAGTTGCTGCTTTGAGCCGGTTCATAAGCTGGTTAGGGGAAAAGGCAATGCCTCTGTATCAGATGATGAAGAAAACAGATGCTTTTGTTTGGAGCGATGTTGCGAACGCTGCTTTTGAGGATCTGAAGACACAACTTGTTGAGCCGCCAGTCCTGGTTGCTCCAATTGAGAAAGAGCCGCTATAGTTATACGTGGCTGCCAACTTATGAGCTGTTAGTGTGGCTATTGTGGTAGAGCGCAAGGAGGCTGGCAAAGAGCATCCAGTTCGACGGCCGGTTTATTACATCAGTGAAGTGCTAATTGAATCTAAGAAACGATATCCACATTGGCAGAAGCTTGTATATGGGGTGTTCATGGCAAGCCGGAAGCTTAAGCATTACTTTCAGGGACATCCAATCACTGTGGTTAGCTCTGCTCCTTTGGGAGACATCATTCAAAATAGAGAAGCCACTGGGCGAGTCGCCAAGTGGGCAATTGAGCTTGGGTCTCATGGGTTGAAGTATGTTCCACGTACTACAATTAAATCTCAAGCCCTGGTTGACTTCATCAATGACTGGACAGAGACGCAGATGCCAGAAGAGAAACTAGACAACACGTATTGGACTATTCATTTTGATGGGTCCAGGAAGTTGGAAGGCTCGGGGGCTGGAGTTATGCTAACTTCCCCATGAGGTGACAAATTTTGTTATGTGTTACGGTTGATGTTTCCTTGTACTAACAACGCAGCAGAGTATGAAGCCTTGCTCCATGGTCTTCGAGTGGCAAAAGAGATGAGCTTGAGCCGGGTCAGATGTCTTGGTGACTCGGATCTAGTGGCTCAACAGGTATCTGGCAAGTGGGATTCCAAGGACCCTCTCATGGTGGCTTATCGCCGAGAGGTTGATGCCGTTGCAGGACATTTTAAAGGTTATCAGGTGGAGCACATTGACCGTCGAAACAACGAAGCAGCTGATGCTTTAAGCCATTTGGGGTCTCAGCGTAAGCCGGTGCCACCTAACACCTTTTTGGATGTTTTGCATAACCCCTCTGTAAAGTTGCCCACAGAAGAAGATTTAGATGTTCCTGACCCGGAGGCGTAGTTGGTAGCGGATCTTCATGTCATCCCAGATTGGATGGTGCCATTCTTGGCTTACATGACCCGGGGAGAGTTTCCAGCGGATGAGACCCTGGCTCGACAGATAACCCAGCGATCTAAGTCCATGACGATTTCAGATGGAGAGTTATATCATCGCAATGTTTCCGGAGCATTTCAGCGGTGTGTTCCCCCCAAAGAAGGTCAAGAAATCCTTCGTGAGATCCATGAAGGCGATTGTGGTCATCACGCCGGGTCAAAATCTTTAGTGGCCAAGGCGTTTCGTCACGGTTTTTACTGGTTGATGGCTCATGCTGATGTAGAAGATCTGGTCAGTAGATGTGATGGATGTCAAAAATTTGCACGACGAGCGCATGTGCCGGCTCAAGAGCTCCGGATGATTCCAATCACTTGGTCGTTTGCAGTCTGGGGGCTTGACATGGTGGGACCTTTCAAAGGTCTAAGGATAAAAAGACACATCTCCTGGTGGCAGTTGATAAATTCACCAAGTGGGTTGAGGCGGGGCCTGTGAGTAAATGTGACGCGGCCACAGAGGTTCAGTTCATGAAAAAAGTGATTTTCCGTTTCGGTTTTCCACACAGTATTATCACTGACAATGGCACTAATCTATCCCAAGGGGCTATGGAAGAGTTTTGTCAACGAGAACACATCCGTCTTGATGTTTCTTCTGTAGCTCATCCTCTATCCAATGGTCAAGCTGAGAGAGCCAATCAGGAAATTTTGAAAGGGCTCAAACCCCGGCTTATGGTTCCTTTACAGCAAACGCCGGATTGTTGGGTAGAGGAATTACCCTCGGTGTTATGGAGTATCAACACTACGCCCAATAGGTCTACGGGTTACACACCTTTCTTCATGGTTTTTGGAGCAGAAGTAGTATTGCCTAGTGAGATCCGTCACGACTCGCCCCGTGTGGCGGCTTATGTTGAAGCTAATAATAAGCAAGCCAGACATGATGCACTTGACTTGTTGGATGAAGAAAGAGACTTAGCAGCAGCCCGGTCAGCAATTTATCAACAGGACCTGCGTCGTTATCACAGCCGCCGGGTTAAGTCCAGGACGTTTTAGGAAGGGCGACTTGGTGCTTCGACTCATCCAGGATATGTCAGATGCACACAAGTTATCCCCGCCTTGGGAAGGACCTTTTGTGGTCAGTAAGAACTTAAACGACGGGTCATATTACCTCATTGACGTTCGAGAGCACAAAGACTCACGTAAGTCGGAGGAAGAGACCCGCCGGCCATGGAACATTGCTCAACTTCGGCCATACTACACCTGAGCCACCGGCTCTCATCATGTACATACGTTCACATTGTATATACCATGATAAGCAATAAAGTAAGACCATCGGTCTCTTTTCTTTTCAAAGACTATGTTTTTTCTCATTTTCAAAAAACTATTAAGGAGCTGATCATATTTGAATCAAGTCTAACCTTTTTTGCTCCGGCTTATGATCGTATCCTAATCTAGCTGCAAATCTCATGGTCACTTGGGGGCTTCCTGTTCAAACATAGGTCGTATTCAAACCATAGAGAACACAGCTGTCGTAACCCTCTTGATCGGCTCAAGGCCAAAACTCACTTGGGGGCTTCTTGATCGTATCTGAATCATAGCTTAACCCCTTTTGAGTCCGACTTGGATCGTATTCGAATCAGGGTCGTTAAAAACCTCTTAAGGTCATTTGGCGGCTTCCTATTCAAACATAGGTCGTATTTGAACCAAAGAGAACATAGATGTCGGTACCCTCTTGATCGGCGCAACGCCAAAGCCACTGGGGGCTATATGGTCGTATTCGAACCTTAGCTTAACCCCTTTGGTCCGGTTTACTGAACGTATTCGAATCAGGAACCCCCACCTTTTTGAGTATAGGATTAAATTATTTTTATCTATTGTTTGCTTTTTTTGGTTTCAATGTTACAAACAATTAGCCTGGTCCTCTTCACCAGCTCGACTATTTGACAACATAACCGCCCAGGTCATTCACACCGGTGGCTTACGGATCAAAAGGTACAGCCTACCAAGGTATAGTAATCATCGAGTATTCAAAAAAGCATAAAGGTTGAGTTATCAAATTCATCACCCGGGCTATTTAAACCGGCGATCTAAAGAGCGAAAGGGACAAGGTATGGTTATTACTTATGCGCACTTACCTACTGCGTTAACTAAAGAGTTAGTTTTAAAAGCCCTTATCCTTTATTTATATTTGTCTCTGGTTCTTATTGAGGTAAATAAATTGGCTATAAATTAGGTGTTTAAACCTGTTTGATTTTAAACCGCCAAGCCAGTCTTTTCTTTACAGGAACAGAGTTCAAGCATTGCAGAGACAAACATTAAACGATGCATGCATTGGCATCTAGAAACATAGATTCACATAGAAGTATTCTATGCGCGATGGCATAAGCAAACATGCAGTGTTTTAACAACTAAGTTATTACAAGGCTTTATAAGCCCATGAAGATGATCATTGTCCCTCCCTCGCCGGTTCACCACCTTCTGTTTGCTGGAAGTTGGGTTTTGACCAGTCAAAGCCATTCACGGCGACGAATTCGGCTTCGTCGTCGATCAGGCCGACCGGGTCAACCTCCGGAGCAAATGTATCTTCTCTCACTGGTGGGATCAAGTATGTTACTTTGTATGAGGGAGTGGCCATCTTCTTATTCTCACTATCAAAACTCGGCTGGTACTTATCAACATTGGTGTCATCTCCAAGGCTAGTCGCCTGAGGCCGGACTCCGTGTACACAAGCCATGAAGTCATCCTGATCAAAGGGAGACCCGTCCTCTTTCACGGTGGGATAGCCTCTTGCTATGTCCGCCGGGTCTAGATCTGGCACCCAAGCCTTGGAGCAGCTTAGGGCAGTCAAGGCTCCGGCTCGCGCACAAGAGCGTTTTACTTCTTGGAACCTGGCAGGAAGGATGGACAGCTTTTTCAGGATGTTGCTAAGCCGGTTGGGTCCTTGGTTAGTAGGAGAGATGGTGGCCAGAGCCCGTTGTGTGCCGATATACAATTGTTCAACTAAAGTATATACTGCCTTCAGTTTAATCAACGGGTCTTGGCTCAGATTCTTGCTTAGAGGACCTGCATAAATTTTTACACGCAAAGTCAGTTAACGGCTTATACTCCAGTTTGGCAAAAAAATAGACAAAAGATCAAGTCAGACAACTTACCAAAGATAGCAGCTACCATCTGAGACACCCGCCCCTTTAACCCATTCAGCTTTGTTGAAATCTCTTTCAGAGCTGTTTCGGCTGTCTCAGCTCGTTGGGTCAGAAGTGTTTTTTCCTTTTCCCAAGTTTTTTCCTTAGCAGCAAAGCTGGTCTTGAAATTTTCCATTGCAGAGAGCCTTAGTTGCAGTTTGGGGTTAGAAGATTTGATTTCTGTCTCCTGACTTGCTAGCCGGGTCTTTGCGTCAGTCAATTGAGAGTTCAACTCAGACAAGGCATTATGTAAAACATTCAGATGAGCCAAGACTTGGTTTCAAATTCAAGTTTAAGATTCAAGTCTCAAACACTTTACAAACAAACCACTTGTAAAGTACTTGACACTTGGGGGCTAATGTATGCCAAATCAGATTTCTACGACTCTACAAAAATATTTAAAGTCCCAAGTACCTTACAAAGTAACAGCACTTGGCACTTGGGGGCTAATGTATGCAGTTCAGCAAATTTATCAAGGTTAAACCGGAGCATTAAGTACTTTGAAGACGGTCTTAACAACAATTTTTAAGTACCGATTCACTTATGATCAAAGTGAACCAATTCTTGGGGACTACAGGTGAAGATTTGTTTTTATCATTGATTCAGAGGTAAAATCTTCGTCCTATATTTTACAGTCTATAGGTTATTATGTTTCTCTCATAATCTGAAGACTTGGGGGCTGAAGGAATACAAGTAAACCGGAAAAAACGTACCTCATACTTCAACTGAAGCTGCTTGACCATCTCGATCTCAGACTCGCGACTGGAGTGTACATGACTGAGATAGCCGGATAAAATGTCACTGGCATTGAGACGGTCATAGTTGGCAACGTCAAAGCGAACCTTCTGCCTCTCCAATGCCTATTGCTTTGCTGTGCACCGAGCCAGCACCGTTGGGTTCCTCGGCTCAACAAAGCGGCTCCCAGTAATTTGAACATCTTGAGCAGGTGGAGACGGCGGGTTAGTTGAGCTTGACGGTCCATGTCGTGGTTTTGTCACAGCAGATGTCCTAGAGAAAGGACTTAGTCATGGAGCCATCGCGACGGGTTAGCTTGAAGGGGTTAAAGCGGACACAGGGACGCAAGAGAGTTTATACTAGTTCGGCCCCTTCGATGAAGGTAAAAGCCTACGTCTAGTTGTGATGGAATTGATGGGGTTTCGATGACCAGGGAGCAAACAAGCTTCACCTATGTCTCGAGTTGTTGTCTGTTGTCCTTGAATCGCTGCCGGGTCGTCCCCTTATATACACGGGTGACGCCCGTTGTTTCGCAGAGTCCCAATACCGGCTCATAGATGTGTCCGGTTTGGTCTCTACTTATTCCTAACTTACAATACAAGTTAAATACCAATGCCGGTTTACGGCTACAGGCCTTGAACTGACTACGGGCCTTGAACCCTCATCTGCCTTCTTGGGCTTTAACATACTTAACTACTGACGAAGTTAACCTGGCCCAGATAGGCCGGTTTACGCCCAGTAGTGATATTCCCAACATTAGGCCCCAGATTGATTTGAACATGTTCATGTCAATCCTTTAGCAAAAATCTTCATCTTCAATATCTTCTTGTAGTTTGTTGAACTGCCGTGATGTCATCTTCTCTGGTCGTTGTAAACCAACGTGACGTCACCTGTTATAAAGGACCTTAATAGGTCTGCGACAATTAAGGCAACATCTTCGTTTCCAAACCCACGGTCCCTTGATTTTCGCGCCTGACACCTGTCCCTTGCCTTATAAATAGGACCGAAGGGTCATTTCTTTTTCCCCTCCGTGCCCTTGTGCTTCGTCTTCCTCGCGTCGCCCAGCTTCGGAGCTACGCCGCCACCGTCAACCTCTGCATCAACCTTGGCCGCTGCATCAACCTGGGCGCACCAGAGCACCGCGGCAACCTTCTGCGTCTTTCTCATCTCCAGTAAGTCTTCTATTCTTTTCAACATAGATCTGCTCTAGGGTTTCATATTCTTCTAGTGTTCATCGCCTGTTTCGTGTTCATATGATAACTCCTAGATGCATCTGAGAATCCTTACTCTGTGTAGCGGTAGCTTTTAGCATCCGCCTTCAGTTTCATGCCTCAAGACCATAGATCTATATGTATCTCTTCCCATTGATTCACTACTGTTCTTTTTTGAACCTTGAATATTTTCCTTATTTTCTGAACTTGCTTCAGATCCGTCGCTGTAGAGAAGTCTTATGAAATCTGTTTCTGTAAACTTACTCATCTGCTTCAATGTTTAGACCAGGCGGTTTAACTTTGTAGAAAAAATTGTCAAACCGGTATATATCATTAGTCCCCTTGTTGAACCGCCAGATGTTGTTGCCTCATAAAACTCCGGTTTAGAGAGATCTGTCTCCGGTTTAACATTGCACATACCAATGTACCTTCATCAATGCATTTTTGAACCGGGATCATCTACCTTGTAGATTTCATCATGGCCAAGCAAGTATATGAGTGCAACTGGGTTCCTTCTCGCGTCACAGAGGCTCAACTGGACGATTTAGTCCTGATCGGCGCCTTAGGCAGCAAAGATACCATCCATTGGAGGGCTCCTGGCAAAGAATGCCCTCCCACACCTCAAGAAGGAGAGGTCGTCATTTTCGTAGATCACTTAGCCCGGGGCTTTAAGCCGCCCGGTTCTAAATTTTACCGGGACGTTTTAGCCGATTTTCAACTCCACCCACAAGACACTGGTCCCAACTCTGTTACCAACATGTGTCACTTCCAAGTGCTCTGTGAGGCGTTCTTGCAAGAGGAGCCCACAGTGGAGTTGTTCAGAGACTGTTTCCATCTAAACCATCATACTGAGTTTTCTGATGGTTCCAATACGGAATTGGGTGGTGTGGCGATTCAGAAAAGGAAAGAGGTCACATACCCTCACGCCAAGCTGCATAGCCACCCCAAAGAGTGGAATCAAACATGGTTCTATTGCAAAGACACCTCCCCTGCTGGTGAAAACCCTTTGCCTAGCTTTCGTCCGGAGCGGCTTAGCAATACACACCCCTTTCCGCAAAGGTTGACTGCCAAAGAGAGAAGCAAATACGCTCCTCAACTATCCAAGCTCAGAGCCTTTATGGCCAACGGTTTAACAGGGGCTGATCTCGCTCGCTGTTGGATATCATGGAGCATACTACCCCTTAGTCAGCGCTCCGGTTTGATGTGTGAGTATACTGGCAGTGTTGATTACCCACTGCGACATGCCAACATCCAGCTCACCGATGAAGAAATCACAGAGGCTGTGAATAAGATGCTGAATGAACCGGAACACATCTGTGCTAAAACCGGCCTGCTTCCCTTCTGTGCCGCCAACAAACCGCCAGCTATAAGAGTTTGATTTTTCTTTTTGCTGAATCTGTTATTGATATATCTGGTCATTGTTTAATATTAGTGTCTGTGTAACCAGGGCAATGATCCGTTTTGGAGCAAGAAACTGCCGCAGGAGAAACCAGAAAAACCAGACAAACCGGAAAGAGCAACCCGGCAAAAGACTAAAGCTGTGAAGAAGAGTGCCCATAGGAAAAGAACCACTGCATCCTCTAATCCGGCCGCTGATGATGATGTGGATAATCCAGACCTTGAGGTAGGGCTTGACTCACTTGGCTTATTTTTCATGCGTCTTATTGATGATGATATTTGTTAGGATGATGCCGAAGCCAGCCATGCTAATGCTGCAGAGGTAATTATTCTCTCTTCCGATTCAGAACCTTTGCCTTCACTAAAAATCCGTCAGGCAAACCGGAAAGTTAAATTTTCTCATCCTCTTGCTTATTTGGATCCCAAATTTCTTATGAAGACCCAACAGCACGAAGCTCGTCGCACAACCCGGCAGAGCGGCCAGGTAGTTACCTCCGCCGGTTTACCGAACAGTCCGGTTCGGAAACGCCGTTCGGAGGTCTCTAATTTGCTTGTCAGTGCTTGTCCTAAAGCGGGCTGCTTTCGTCAACCTCTTAATCCATCTGACTTCGATTACCAAGTTACTTCCCACTCATCCTCTAGCGAGTCATCGGCTACTCAGCTGCCACCGCTCAAAACGGTGCTTGGGTAAGCTATACTTATCATTATATTTGCAGTACATCACCTCGGAACATATGTTGTATTTGATTTTGTTATTCCTTTCAGGGCCAAGCCTAGGCCAAGCAAGAAGGCTCACCTGGACAAAGCCGCCGAAGAGGACGCCGTCCTTGAACCGGGCAAAACACCAGATCTTGAGGCGGCTATTCCTGAGGATATACCCAATGATCCACCGCAGCAAGATGACGATCTTATTGCTGAAGAGAGATCTATTGATACCTCAAGTCATGTCAATCAGCCCACAAGCTCCATCCGGATTGAGAAATCCACCGATCCGGCAAAGCCTACTGACAAGCCAACAGCCCCAGTGCAAACCGGCGATGCCAAGGATGATGAGGTTGTCATTACTGGCATTGGCCATACAGAACCAAGCAATCCTGTCGCTTTGTCCAAACATACTGCCAAGGAAGAATTTGCTGCCTTCGGCAAAGGCAAGTGGAATGCTGATCTGGCGACTTACACTGCTCTGAACGCCCAAGATATCCATTCTGGCTACCTGAACCGGCTGTATACCAGTCATGACTATGAAGCCGGTCTGGTTAACATGATGAAAGATAAATATGAGGTAACTTCCATATGCTCTTTCCTGCTTGTATATTTCAATTCTTGTTGACGCTCCTAGCCCCCGAGGGTCGGTTTGTAATCTTCTTTCAAACCGGGACTTACTAATATAAATCTTAATGCTTTGAAATTCGCTGATGTAGTCCCCAAGGGCCGGTTCAACTTAGCGTAGTTAAACCGGGACTTTAAGTAATTGAGATCGCCGCATCAGAATATATACGAGCAAATAGCCATTAGCCCCCAAGTGCCAAGTTGAATACTTGTATTGATCTTGGGACTCTGTAAGCAATTGAAAGATGAAGATCGAATATGCATTAGCCCCCAAGTGCCAAGTGCATAACTTAGTTATGTGGTTGGTACTTCAATCCTTGTACCGTTTTGCTGAATCATATAACTGTCTGCATGCAGGCTGAGCTGAAGACGAAAGAAAGCCAAATCGCCGATCTCCAAGAAAATCTGAAATCCCAACAAGCTGAAACCTCCAAAGCAAAAGAGGAATTAACCAGCGCTTTAAGCGCCATGGAACAGCTTAAGGAGATCTTTAAGAAGAAGCGGGCGGATTGGGCCACTGAAAAATCTGCTTTAATCAAACGAGCAGAAGATGCCGAGGCTGCACTAAAACCGGTGGCGGATGAACTGACCAGCATAAAGCGGCACGTGCATGCCATGACCACTACTATCTTTGGTAAGCCGGTTTGACTTCTGAATTGATTCTGCCGTCTTACAGAGCTACCGGTTTGTTAACCCTTGGTGATATTTCAGGGACACGCATTGGTCACTTGGGGTCAGATGTGCGGAAGAAACTGAAAGCCGCCTACACGTTGATCGAACAACTGTACACTGGTTGACAACGAATCATCTGTACTGCATCCCACAACAAGCCGACGCCCACTTTGATTCAGGACACTCTGATGAAACTGTCGGTGCTTCCTGCCCGGGTTGAAGAGCTGAAGAAATCTGCTGCTCGAACCGGTGCGATCAATGCCTTAATCCGGGCAAAAGCTTGGGTGCCGGATTTTGACCCTATTGAAGTGGCTCAGGGCTATCCCAGCTTGAAGGAAGACGGGTCAGAGTTTAGTGAAGCGGATCTGCGAGCAATAAACCGGGAGGTGCATCCGCTAGCTTGTTAATTGGCTGAAGAAGCAGACTTGTCTCATTATCAAGCCCAATATGACAATCTAAACTAGCGAGTAGCTGCACCAATTCATGAAGCGGAAAATCTTATCCCTCCAATCCGTAAGCATACTTACGCTCCTGATATTGACCCGTCGTTGCTGATCCATGATGAAGCTGTCTTTCAAGCATTAATGGGAATCGACTGGACAACTGTTGATTTCCAGCCGCTGGGTAGAGAAACTGAAGCTGAAGCGGCGCGGGATGACCCACAACCATCAGGCCGGGCTGGTGGCCAAGCTTGAACCGGAAGCTGGTTTAAAACTGCTTCTCCCTTGCGAAAAACAATGATCTTATTGTGATCACCGTGTTGCCTTGTAATAGGCTAGCTGATACTTTTGATGCTGATATGCCTTCGTGCAGAATTACTGCAACTTGCTCTTCCTTTGGGTGATGAACTTTCCAAAGTACTTTCTGCAATAAAAATCTTAAAGTGCCACCGCGGTTGTACCGTCAGGAGGAATATGATGTCTGCATACATGAAATCAAAACATCCGAAATTTTTAAGTATATGACCAAATTTTGAGATACATAATACCTGCCATCGTTGGACGTGAAGTTGGCGTGGCCAATCTTGAAGCGGAGTTTTATAAACCCACACTGTTGGAGGAGATAGCAGCTCCTGTATATATATGATGTCGGTTTACCATGTAAACCGTGCCGGGTTATAATAAACACTGTGTTACTCCATAATAGGATGTTAACAAAAAATCAAACCGAGCAAATAGTCTCCGGATTAAAATGGACCGTGTACCGTCAATAGACAGTGTGAACCGGTTTAAAATTTTGTCGGTTTAAAAAACACAATAAAAAGAAAGAAATATCTTTCAAAGAAAAGTGTAAAGCAAAGGCAATGACAAAACTGTTTGCAAAAAGAGGCTTATTTGAGCTGATCAGATGGCGTTACCATGGTCGAACACGACCAAGATCCCGATAGGTGTAGCTATGGTTCAAGTCAGCCAGGTCCCCAAATGAAACCGTGGCATTTATGCCGATCAAGTGGCATGGCAATGGTTCGGGTTCGACCAAGCCCCCAAGTGATTCTGTGGCCTTAGGCCGATCAAGAGGCATGACTGGTTCAGACGTGACCAAGTCCCCAAGTGATCTGGTGGCTCTCGCCTATCAAGAGGTATTGCATTGGTTCAGACATGACCAAGCCCCCAAGTGATATAACATGATGCTTTTGAAAAGCTAACTCAAGGGGTAAACCGGAGGCCACTTTAGAACAACTCTGTGTAACCACACATGATGTAAAAGAACAGATACCCCGCTTTAGCTGAGGTTCCGGTTTATTATATTTAATCATAATATATACATCATCGTAATATGTACATAAGTAGAGCCAATGGCTCAGGTATAGTAAGGCCGAAGATGAGCTATGTTCCACGGCCTGTTGGTCTCCTCCTCTGATGTACGTGAGTCTTTATGCTCTCGAATATCGATCAGATAGTATGACCCGTTATGCAGATTCTTGCTGACCACGAAAGGACCCTCCCAAGGTGGGGATAGCTGATGCATATCAGTCTGATCTTGGATGAGCCGAAGCACCAAATCTCCTTCTTGAAAGGTTCTGGTTCTGACTCGGCGACTGTGATAACGACGAAGATCCTGTTGGTAAATCGCCGATCGGGCGGCTGCTATGTCACACTCTTCATCCAACAAGTCCAAAGCATCTTGCCGTGCTGTCTCGTTGTCCGCTTCAACATAAGCCGTCACACGAGGTGAATCATGACGGATATCACTGGGGAGAACTGCCTCCGCTCCGTAAACCATGAAGAACGGTGTGTATCCTGTTGATCTGTTGGGTGTGGTATTGATGCTCCATAACACAGATGGTAATTCTTCTACCCAACAACCCGGCGTTCTTTGCAAAGGAACCATGAGCCGGGCTTGATGCCTCTCAAGATCTCTTGATTAGCCCTTTCTGCTTGACCATTGGACTGTGGGTGTGCCACTGATGAAACGTCAAGCCGAATGTGCTCCCGTTTGCAAAACTCCTTCATGGCACCCTTGGACAAATTGGTACCATTATCTGTGATGATATTGTGTGGAAAGCCAAACCGGAAAATCACTTTTTTGATAAACTGAACCGCCATGGACGCATCACACTTGCGAACCGGTTCTGCCTCCACCCACTTTGTGAACTTGTCAACCACCACCAGGAGGTGGGTCTTCTTATCTTTGGACCTTTTGAAAGGCCCAACCATATCCAGCGCCCAAGTCGCAAACGGCCAAGTAATTGGAATCATTCTCAATTCTTGAGCCGGCACATGAGCACGTCTTGAAATCTTTTGGCAACCGTCACATCGTCTGACCAGATCCTTCGCATTAGCATGAGCAGCTAACCAATAGAAGCCATGGCGAAACGCTTTAGCTACCAAAGATTTTGAACCAGTGTGGTGACCACAATCTCCTTTGTGGATCTCACGCAAAATTTCACAGCGTTCTTCGGGAGACACGCAGCGTTGAAACGCCCCTGATATACTGCAATGATGCAACTCGCCATTGACAATAGTCATGGACTTGGACCGCCAGACTATCTGTCGGGCCAGAATCTCATCCTCTGGTAACTCGCCTCGGTTCATGTACGCCAGGTAAGGAAGTGTCCAATCCGGAATGACATGAAGAGCTGCCACCAATTGAGCCTCCGGATCAGGAATAGCCAAATCCGCTTCACCGGGGAGCTTCACCGACGGGTTGTGCAGCACATCCAGAAAAACATTGGGCGGGACCGGTTTGCGCTGAGAGCCCAGCTGGCTTAACAAAACTTATCACCTCGTGGGGAAGTTAATACGACTCCAGCCCCCGAGCCTTCCAATTGCCTGGATCCGTCAAAATGAATGGTCCAATATGTGTGATCCGGCTTTTCCTCAGGTGCTTGCATTTCCATCCAATCATTGATGAAATCAACCAGTGCTTGAGACTTCACCGCTGTCCGAGGCACATACTTCAATCCATGCGGCCCAAGCTCTATAGCCCACTTAGCAATCCGGCCAGTCGCTTCCCGGTTCTGGATGATATCCCCCAAAGGAGCAGAACTGACCACCGTAATTGGGTGCCCTTGGAAGTATTGCTTAAGCTTCCGGCTTGCCATAAAAACTCCGTACACCAACTTCTGCCAATGCGGATACCTTTGCTTGGACTCAATGAGTACCTCGCTGATATAATAGACCGGACGTTGAACCGAATGCTCCTTGCCTGCCTCCTTTCACTCCACCACAATAGCCACGCTGACCGCACGAGCATTAGCAGCAACATATAGCAGTAACGGCTCCTTGTCAATGGGAGCGGCGAGCACAGGCGGATTGGCCAATTGCCACTTTAAGTCCTCAAATGCTTCATCAGCAGCAGAACTCCAGACGAACTGATCCGTCTTCTTCAACATCTGATACAAAGGGATTGCCTTCTCACCAAGGCGGCTGATAAACCGGCTTAACGCGGCAATCCGGCCTGCCAGGCGCTGAACATCATTGATACACTTAGGTTTAGCCAGGGAGGTGATGGCTGTGATCTTCTCCGGATTAGCCTCAATTCCCCTGTTGGACACCAGAAAACCCAATAACTTGCCCGCCGGTACATCAAAGACACACTTGTCCGAATTAAGCATCATCTTGTACGTCCTTAGGTTATCAAAGGTTTCCTTCAAATCGTCAACCAAAGTCCCCTTCTCCCTGGACTTAACCACGATATCATCCACATAAGCATGTACATTACGGCCAATCTGCTTGTGAAGACAATTTTGTACACACCGTTGATAAGTTGCCTGGGCACTTTTGAGCCCAAAGGGCATAGACACATAGCAGAAGGCTCCAAAGGGAGTTATGAATGCCGTCTTCTCCTGGTCCTTAACTGCCATTTTGATCTGATGATAGCCAGAATATGCATCCAAAAAACTTAAACGCTCACCACCCGCTGTAGCATCAATGATTTGATCAATACGGGGGAGGGCAAAAGGATCTGCTGGACAAGCCTTATTAAGATCTGTGTAATCCACACACATGCGCCAGGTGCCGCCTTTCTTAAGGACTAGCACCGGATTGGCAAGCCACTCAGGGTGAAAAACTTCAACAATAAAACCAGCTGCTAAGAGCCTGGCTACCTCTTCTCCAATCGCCTTGTGTCTTTCTTCGTTAAACCAGCGGAGGAACTGTTTCACCGGTTTGTATTTAGGATCCACATTAAGGGTGTGCTCAGCGAGTTGCCTCAGTACACCTGGCATGTCAGAGGGCTTCCATGCAAAAATGTCCAGATTCTCACGGATGAACTCGATGAGCGCGCTTTCCTATTTCGGATCCAAGTTGGCACTGATGCTGAACTGCTTGGACGAATCGCCAGGTACGAAGTCAACAAGCTTAGTTTCTGCTGCCGATTTGAACTTCAGGGCCGGATCATGCTCCGTAGTTGGCTTTTTTAATGGAGTCATGTCCGCTGGATCAACATTGTCCTTATAATATTTCAGCTCCTCGGTGGCACAAACCGACTCTGCATAGGCCACATCTCCTTCCTCGCACTCCAAAGCAATTTTGCGGCTTCTGTGAACCGTTATTGTCCCCTTGTGACCTGGCATCTTGAGCTGCAAATACACATAACAGGGCCATGCCATAAACTTGGCGTAGGCCGGTCGCCCAAACAGGGCGTGATATGGACTTTGGATTTTCACCACTTCAAACGTCAGTGTTTCCAACCTAGAATCATGATCATCTCCAAAGGCCACTTCCAGAGCTATCTTACCAACAGGATATGCTGACTTGCCAGGTACCACACCGTGGAACACCGTATTAGATGGTTTGAGATTTTTATCTGTTAGTCCCATACGACGGAAGGTCTCATAGTACAAGATATTAATGCTGCTCCCTCCATCCATGAGCACTTTGGTGAACTTGTAACCTCCCACCTGAGGCGCCACCACCAGGGCCAACTGACCCAGATTATCAACCTAGGGAGGGTGATCCTCTCTGCTCCATATGATTGGCTGTTCAGACCAGCGTAGATAACGGGGCACGGCCGGTTCAACAGAGTTGACTGCCCGCCTCTGAACCTTCCGGTCTCGCTTGTCCAAGCTAGTGGTAAAGACATGGTACTGCCCACTATTCAATTGCTTTGGGTTGCTCTGGTAACCTGACTGTTGCTGCTGCTGGTTGTAACCACCCTGGTTGTTCTGATTATTTTGACTGTTATGTCCGCCCAGATTACCGTTAAATCCTGAACCGGAATTTCCTCCACCGTAACCCGGCCCGGATCCTGAGCCACAGCCGGAGCCGTGATCATACCGGAAAGCATTAGAATTCTTGAACTCCTGCATAATGAAGCAATCCTTCCAAAGGTGGCTTGCTGGCACCTCCTTCGTCCCATGTCTTGGACAGGGTTGGCTTAGTAGATAATTTAGGCGGTCCGGGTTAGGGTTGGGTGCCCCACTGCGATTTTTCGGTTTACCCTTGCGTCACTGGCCATTGTCCTGTGCGTTGGTATTAGCCACAAAGTCCATGTTACCATCCGCTTTACGCTTGCCTCCACCACCATTGCCTGCCCAGTGATGTTGCTGACCTTTGGAATTGTTGTTCCTCTTTCCCTTCCCTGCCTTGTCATCATCAGATTCGGGATCCTTGGTACTATCAGAATCAGCATACTTTACCAAAGCAGCCATGAGGGTCCCCATGTCAGTGCAATGGCGCTTCATCCGTCCCAACTTCAGCTTTAGGGGCCCAAACCGGCAGTTGCCTTCTAGGGTTAAGACTGCGGTGTCAGCATTGATGCGGTCTGATGAATGCAACACTTGTGAGACCCGGCGCACCCAATGAGTCGTCGATTCTCCTTCCTCCTAGACACAGGCAGCTAAGTCTACTATCGACATGGGCTGCTTACATGTATCCTTGAAATTATTGATAAACCGGGTTCGTAATTGGGCCCATGAACTGATAGAATTGACCGGTAAGCTTTTTAACCAAGTGCGGGCCATTCCTTCAAGCATCATGGTGAAGTATTTCGCACATGCCGCATCATCCACATCCAGCATCTCCATGGCCATCTCATAGCTCTCCACCCATGTCTCTGGGGGTTGATCCACCGTGTAATTTGGTACCTTGCGTGGGCCCTTGAAATCCTTGGGTAGGCGCACATTGCGTAAAGCGGGGACAAGGCAAGGCACCCCCAAAGAGCTAGAAGTAACACCGGGTTCAACCGAAATAGCTGGACGAACCGGCGTAAGCTACCGAGCCTGATTTTGTGCGGCTAACTCGGCCTCCCTGCGTGCTCGGGCCCGGTCCACCACTTCCTGAGCGTTATCAGCACCACCTGCCGGGTTGTTGCCGCGGGGTGCTCCACGTCGTTCATTACTTGACACTGCCAGTTCCTCCATACGCCTGCTATAGCTCCGGCTTGGGCGAGGGGTCGAGTGGATCCGGTCGCAGTTGTACGAGTATGCTTCCTGTTGGTCCAAAGCTGTCCTAAGAAGCTCCTTGACCCGTCGCGTCTCTATCGCCTGCGGTGAGTCACCTTCAATTGGAATGGCCTCCAGCCGTGCAGCAGCGGCGATGAGATTATCCATTGGGTTGGAGTAGTGACCCAGAGGTGTTGAAACAGCCTGAGGTATACCAGTGTTTTGACGAGGCGGATCCATCCGACGAGGCTGAACCGGCGCACCGGTCCAGGAGCTTCCGCCTGGTTTCCCTCCAACAGATTACTGGTTCCTGCTCCCGGGGTGTTGAAAAGGTCTCTGGCCTCGAAAACCAGAGGCAAACGGGATCGGTACTTCCTCCTCATGACTTCATGCGACGCGTTCTGGTCCAACATGAGCCTGTAGGCTTGTGCGTCTAGAGCGGCCCGCTCTGTGGCCATCCTGGTATCCTCAGCTGCCAGGTCCGCCTAGGCATGGGTGATCTGTTCCCTTACCTTTGCAATCTCCGCGTTGTGGACGTCCTGATCCGCCAGATTAGCTTCCGCCATAAGCACAGCCAATGCATCAAATAGCTCTGATAGAACTTGAGCCGGCGGGCGCACAGGGCCTCCTGCCCCGACAGCCGTCGCCGCTGCTGAACCGGAGGTTGTTGCCGCAGCGGTCGAAGAATGAAGCGCTGCTTGTGTGCCGGCCATGAATATTACAACTCGGTTGGGCAGATCAGAGGGGTCTGGAATACTGTCGCCGTCGGAACAGCCCCCAATCCGGCCATCTTGTAGCTGATACAGAGATTCGGTTTCTCCGGTTGATGACTCATCGCCGGAGTAAATGACGGTCTCGCCGCCAGATCCCGATCCATCCTCATGACCTCCTCCATGGATGACTCCCACGAAGGCACGCTTCATGGCCGGTTTAACCCGGGCAGATCGCACACGCTGAGCCGTTTCAACGAGGTCGGTGCAGATATCCGGCTCAGGGCCCGGTTCTCCGATCTTGCTGACGAAAACGTGTATGCCACCAAAGGGGACCCGGTACCCGTACTCAACTGAGCCGGCCTCGGGGCCCTAGCCTGCATCGTCGATGTAAAGCTTGCCGCGATGACTATTAGTCATCCGACCTACGGCTTAGCCCTCGAGTCCTTCAAAGCGGCCCTCCAAGAACTTGAAACCATCGTGCGATAGCCCCACTATGGGCGCCAACTGTCGTGGTTTTGTCACGGCAGATGTCCTAGAGAAAGGACTTAGTCGTGGAGCCATCGCGACGGGTTAGCTTGAAGGGGTTAAAGCGGACACAGGGACGCAAGAGAGTTTATACTAGTTCGGCCCCTTCGATGAAGGTAAAAGCCTACGTCTAGTTGTGATGGAATTGATGGGGTTTCGATGACCAGGGAGCAAACAAGCTTCGCCTATGTCTCGAGTTGTTGTCTATTGTCCTTGAATCGCCGCCGGGTCGTCCCCTTATATACACGGGTGATGCCCGTCGGTTCACAGAGTCCCAATACCGGCTCATAGATGTGTCCGGTTTGGTCTCTACTTATTCCTAACTTACAATACAAGTTAAATACCAATGCTGGTTTACGGCTACAGGCCTTGAACCGACTATGGGCCTTGAACCCTCATCTGCCTTCTTGGGCTTTAACATACTTAACTACTGACAAAGTTAACCCGGCCCAGATAGGCCGGTTTACGCCCAGTAGTGATATTCCCAACAGTCCAGCTGTAGAAGGATTCACAGTGGCTTCATCAAAAGACGGCTCCGAAGGATTTGCTTCATTGTCAATAGGCGGGTCTTTTGGAGCGTTAGTTAATGGAGAAGGCGGCCTAGCCGGGTCAGATGCCAGCACTGGCGGGTCTTCCGCCGGTTTTGTTGCCTTCGCCTTTTTTGGTTTAGCTTGGCCGCTAAGAAAAAATGTTGCAGGAATGTCAGTATAAAGATAAAATTGAACAACTCAAAAGAAAGGAGGATTACTGATTACCCGGGAGCAGTCTTGAAAGCCGGGAATTGGGTTTGCGAAGAGTCGCCAGAGGAACGAGACACCTCCTGAAAGAATAAAAAAGAGTTCACAGAAATACAAGGAGAAGGATCCATTAAGAAGAGTTAAAGACAGAGATAAGTAAACCTCATTCGGACGTTCCTGAGGAGTTTGTTGAAGGATGATAGCTGGTTCATCTTCAAACCCAGCTTCACAGCGGCTTTCATGTTGCTGCTTTTTCAAATGAAAGTTGGGATCCAAGTGAGCTAAAGGGTTAGAAAACCTTACTTTACGGATCACTCATCGAACTTTGTGTCTTGGTAAGGGCTCTAAGTCGGAGGAAATAATAGTTACCTCAGCTTCCCCGGCCTGACTGGCCCCAGTGTCATCCTGGTAAGGATCAGTGTCAATAAGATTGTTAAAAAATTGGCCAAGGGAATCAAGGGCTACCTCTGAGTCAGATGTGTCATCAAGTTTCATCAAATCTTCAGCAGTGGTCTTCTTTTTCTTCTTCGATCTCCAGGTCGTTTTCTTGGCATTCATGGCGGCGATTTTCGCCTTCTTGGCAGCTTCGTGGTCATATTTCACTTTCCAAAAGTCAGAATTGGCCTACAAAGACAAGAGGAAGGATTAGTGCTAAACAATACGGCTGGGCAAAATACAAAGGAAAAGAGATCAGAATATCCTTACTTCTGGTACCGGGTTAAGTTTACAGAAGGGATTTAACCCAACAATACTGCAGTCTTCATATTTCCCATTCACCAAAAGGTTTGACATTGAGACAATGTCTTCTTCAGTTAATTGAACCGGACTATGACGAAGAGAGTCGTCCGGGCCTCCACCATATTCATACATCAATTTCGACCGGTGGCTTAATGGAATAACCCGCCATGAGGTCCAGCAGCGGGTCAGATCAACTCCAGTTAAACCGTTCCCCAACAAAGCGTTGATTCTTCTGATGGATGGAAGCAGCCTCTTGCGTTCAGCAATTGTAAGTTTATCTGGAAGTGCGAACTTGGAGTCAAGACGATCGGGGCGGTAACCCGGCAATGGCTTCTCGTTGGCTGGTGAGATGTCCTGACAGTAAAACCAAGTTTGGTTCCACTCCTTTGGGTGACTTGGTAAAACTATGAGAGGGAAGACAGCACCCTGCCGGTGCTGAATTGAGATGCCTCCAAGCTCTAAGCTAAGGCCGTTGGTGCAATCGTTCTGCCAGTTCAGATAGAAGTATTCTCTAAACAGTTCTACAGTCGGCTCTTGCTGAAGATATACCTCACAGAGCACTTGGAAGTTGCAAATATTAGATATGGAATTGGGCCCGATGTCCTGAGGATGGAGTTTGAAAAAGTGAAGGACCTCTCTGAAGAACTTTGAACCGGGCGGTGAGAAGCCACGGTTCATGTGGTCAGTAAAGACAATCACCTCGCCGTTTTTTGGATTGGGTCGTTCTTCTTCCGGGTTAGGAGCACGATAAGACATGGCGGCTTTTGAGGGCAGAAACCCAATGAGGAAGAACTCTTTTAAACGATCCTCAGTTATGGTTGAGGGGACCCAGTTACAGATGGTGGGTGTCTTTGATGGCATGATGTGCAAGGAACTGAAAAAGAAAAAACAACATGCCGGTTCAGTTTACGGCAAGATTAACAGTTAAAGGATGAAGATGTAAAACAAGTAACGGCGGCTTAACTAAGGGCTAATGACATATAAGGAAAAGAAAGCCGGAGCGGTAAGCCGCCATGACTACAGATTCTTTCAGAAAGCGAATCCAGCTAAGTCTTGGCGTAAACAAGTTTCACCAAGCTATCATTATTATTTTAGATCAAATGGATGTCCAAAAAAGAAAATATTCTAGACCTAAAAATCTAGTACAGATGAGTTCGTCAGCTATAATGAAGCATCTATACAGGAAAAAGGGATCTGCTGATATCAAAAATGGACGCAAAACAACTACCGCGCGAGTTATATTTCTTTTTTGGATCAGAAGAAGTTGCGGAAGAAGAACTACAAGAAGATCCGTGATGAACAAGTGAAGAACACTGATGAACTCGCAACCCTAATACAGATCTAGATGCGTGAGAAAGAAGGAACTTACGAGATGCAGATCTACTGCAAAGAGTTGCCGCATCTCTCTGGATGAACTCAGGGTGGTGCAGCGGCCGACGTTGAGGGCAACGGTGAGTGCTACGGCGGCGGCGGAGCTCGAGAAGCAGGGAGGCAGCGACAGGAAGAAGACAGAGAGAGAGAGAGAGAGAGAGAGAGACAGAGAGAGAGAGAGAGAGAGAGAGAGAGAGAGAGAGAGAGAGGAATGAGGAAGGCCGGGGCAAGCTTATTTATAAGGACAAAATGCGAACAGACGGGCGCGAAAATCAAGGGAGAACCAAATAATGGTTATCCGGCTGTATAGACGCCTCGATTCTCGGGAAGCATTAAAGATAAAAGGTCCGTTGGAAGATGACATCATGAAAGTTTTTTGTGTTTTCGAAAGATGACGTCACGGCGGGTTACAGAGTTTTTCAGATAAAACAAGATGGATTTCATCTAAGTATTGAAGATTGACAAGGAACAAAGTTCAAAGTCAACCTGGGGCCTAATGTTGGGGATATAGCTACCAGGTATGACCCGCCCAGGAGGGGCCGGGTCAACCCCAATTGCGGGTTACGGAAAGAAGCCCAGTAATGTTCAAAGTGATAGTGTATTAAGAATTGTAGAAGGCATAAGCCCAAAGGCGGCTTAAGGCCCAATATTGTAAACCGACTTATGTAAAGAAAGGCATGTAAAAGAAGTCACCGAGCCGGACACGTTTTATGAGCCGGTCGGGGCTTTGTAGGCCGCCAGGCGTCAACCCGTGTATATAAGGGGACGACCCGGCGGTGGCTTAGGGGAAGAAACAACCAGATCGATAACCAAGCCGGCGAGTTGAGCCCCTTGGAGATCGAAACCTCAGCAATACCAATCCCAACTAGACGTAGGCTTTTACCTTCATCGTAAGGGGCCGAACTAGTATAAAAACTCTCTCATGTCCTTTGTCCCGATTAACCCCTTTAAGCTTCCTAGTGCGATGGCCCTACGACTAAGTCCTTGCTCTAGGACATCTGTCGTGTCAACTCCATGACACCTGTCATGTAATTGGGTCAGCCAAGGCCCAAAAACATTTCACCCTGTTAATGGTCCGCCACCCGAATGGGCCTATTTATATTACAGCACGCTGTCGGCCAGTGATTTGTTCGCCACAATTAAGGATGAATCTAGTTTTTTATCCCTAAAAAGCCTATTTAATTCGCCGGCCCAATTAAGGCAAGCAGTTTACTCGGCCTTTTAAAGGCCTGAAACTAATAGTGAGCCAGATTAAGACTAGACCTAACTAATGGCCCAAGATGATTGTAGCCCATGGTTTGGCACGTACTAGCGATTGGCGACCGGCTGGTTTTAGTACAGAAATTATTATTTTATAAAAGTAACTTATTGGCTCATTGCGCATCGACCAAAGATTACGACCTTTTCTCGGAGCAAGGATAGCAGAAATAACAAATAAATTCCAGCATCGTGACGAAGAATAAACCTAGACTATACAACAAAGAAATTACATCATATTACATCCCCTGGGCATCAAAGTTCACCGCTAGTGATAATAAAGGGTAACCAGATAACAGATTCCATAAACTGGGCAGGTCGGCACCAGTAGAAGTTAGTGATAATCCCCAAGTGTAGCAAATCATCGTAGCAATTCCCAAACGTGGAAGTGATAAGTATGGATTGTTGACCCACAAGGAGATAAAGGTAAGATCAATATTCTCTCAAGTCCTATCTGCCACTGATACGACTCTATGTACAACAAACATTTGCTTCCAACTAGAAACGATAAATAAAACTACGTTGTGGGTATGAAGAGGATAACTTTGCATGATATCGGAGAGCTAAAATATAAAAGTAGGTGTTGTTATCATAAATTTAGAATATATTACTAAATATTATAAATAGCGAGTGTGGAATAATGATGGGTTGGTGTGCGGAATTATCCTAGGCAATCGTTAACAAGACCGGTGGTCGTCATTGCAATTTCATATGAGGGAGAGGCATAAGCTAACATACTTTCTCTTCTTGGATCATATGCACTTATGATTGGAACTCTAGCAAGCATCCGCAACTACTAAAGATCATTAAGGTAAAACCCAACCATAGCATTAAAGCATCAAGTTCCCTTTATCCCATATGCAACAACCCCCTTACTCGGGTTTATGCTTCTGTCACTCAAGCAACCCACTATAAGTGAATCATGAACGTATTGCAACACCCTATAGTGGGAATCACTCACGCTTGCACGACACGGAGGGCACAATAGGACAGCACCAAAATAAAACATACAACTCATACCAATCTAGATCATCAATCAACCCAAAGACAAAGGATATCTACTCAAAACATCATAGGATGGCAACACATCATTGGATCATAATATGTGGCATAAAGAAAAGGAGGTTGGGACCTCGGGTATTTATACAGGGGCAGTCATGGGAAAGGGGCGAGGCTCGGGACAGAGTCCCGAATGGATTCAAACTACGGCCGATGAGGCGTGGGCGCACGGGACTGCGGCGCGAGGTCGATGACGGAACCGACAGGTGGGTCCCACCTATCGGTGCTGCAGCGGCGAGCGAGAGGGCAGGACGAGCTGCTGGCGTACTGCTTCGCAAGCTGGACTGGGCCGAAAAGCCGGCTGGGCTGGTTGGTTCGTGCTAGCCCGACGCAGTTGAAACTCTTTTTTCATAAAAAGTAACATTTCTTTTTTTAATAAAATAGAAACGGTTTAGTGCTAAACTAAAATAGTAAACCAACTATAAAAATAACAGAAAATTTCACAAAACCCCCTCCTGATATATGGAATTGGGTGTACTTTTTCCTGGCCTAAAATAAAACTTTTAAAATACAAATTTTTGAAACAAATCAATTTGATCATTTTTTAAATCATTCTAAAACTCCCAAAAATATCCAAATACCTTTCCAACTCATTTTGATATTGAAGAAGTCCTTTTATCTCCTCTCATAATTTCTTTCTTGAGTGAGAAAGGTATTTAAATAGATCCAAAAACATTTTTTTTGCATTTCCAACTCTATTCATTCTGAAGGAGTCATATACCTTCTCTCAATTACAATTTGAGTTGGTTTTCTTTTGGGTTTAGCACAGAGAGGATTTAGAGAGGATGTAGGTCTAAGAGAAAGCACTACCCAGATGCAAATGATGTCAATGAATCTAAATCACATCACTAAATTTCAATCAAGGTTCGCATAATCACACAGAAATCTCAAAACTAATCAAAACGATCTAACTAATCGATTAATATACTCGAATTACAATTGTCTAAATGGTGGTATGCATCTAGCTCTTATCAAAAGAGGACTCTATCATAATTATGTCCGCTCCAGCTTCATCGCCGTCAGTGTCATCTTCATAATCGCTGTCTTGGCTGATGAAACGCCCGTCGGAGTCATCCTTCTAAATGTTTTCTCCCTGATCCAGCTTCTTCTTTGGGTCTACGTATTTTTCCCATAGCACGCTAGTTTCCTCCTCATATCTATCACAGGTTGCCTTGAGTTCATCCTCCAAATCGATATTCTACGTGATCAGCTTCCTGGTGCTCCTCAGGCTATCGTATCTGGTTTTCCAATTGGCGGATGTGTTGGTCCAGATACTGTATGTATGATGTGATCGACTCATCTTCCCTTGTGTGGATTATTTCTCCTTGGTGCTCCCGGCATCCGCATATCCTGTAGGTGGTCTTTTCAATATCATTGTGATATTCCTCACAAATGCGTCTAAAATTGTCGTGTGCGGCAATACTCCTACCTAGGCTCCAGGTTGGCACATCGAAGAAGAAGTTAATAGCCTCGATGGTATCTCCAAAAGTACGTCCGGCAATATGGACATCAATTCTCCAGTGTTTCTCTTCCGGCAAGGTCGCGGTGAAAGTGGGCAGAGCGATGTTCAGGTACTTCACGGCGTTCTTCAGATGTTGTCCGAAGGGCATGGTCTCATCTGGCTGAGCAAACTCGGTGATGAGGGTCGACATCTATATTGTTGAAATAGAGAAGAGTTAGAAATGAATAGAGAAGAGTATAAGACCAACGGATATATAGGGAAATCATAAAATAAGTTCTTACATCCTATGTCTTTCCCATTCCTAGTGGTCACGTCCTACAGTCAGCCTGTGCTCTAATACCATCTTGTAGCGACCTGACTCAAATGGATCGAAGTCTCTATGCTTAAGTGCCATCCCTAGATCGGTATGCTAGCACACACAGTACTCGATGGAATCACTACAAAAAACACTTTCGTGATGATACGTGTTTGTCACAGTAGGTCATGTTCTCTGTCATGCATGTACATCCATGAAGATTTTATGACATAATCAAGATAGTCATACTTGTGTTGTCATATAAGTGTTCCATGACAATACTAAAATTATCATCACGGAAGTGACCACTTCCATGATGATAAATGGTGTGTCATGGAAGTATTTTCGTCAAGGGTAACCGACACATGGCATCCACTATAACGGATCGTTGTTAAGCTATCGAGTCTAGTTTTGGATCCAATAACCCGTTAATAGCAATGACCAATGGCGATTTTCCACGTGTAAAATTCTCATTGGCTGAAAGAACCACATGTCAACTCCGCGTTGGGACAGATGTCATCCAGCGAATGGATGGGATGCGCCTACGATACGTCAACGTGTCACTCGGCCCAACAATGGCCCATTCATGTCAAAAGGCTGGCTCGTTTGACTTGGTGAAAAGATAGCGGGTCGGCCCACAGAAATCTTGTTAACGGCATGTTCGCATATAGCTCATTTATAGGTAGCAGGACCATGGTTATAATGGTCCATATGTTGCCCATGGTTATTGTGGCCTACTTTTAAAAAATAGGTTATTGTGGCCACTATCAAACCGCAGAAAAAGAACTGCAGTGACTACAAGAAAAAAATAAACAAGACAATAAAAAAAATAAGAAAGCAACTTACACTAGGCTATTACTGCTATTACACATATTACACCCATTGGGCATCAAAGTTCGCCACCGGTGCAAATATAGGGAACAAAGCGGCATATTACATACACAGCGCATCTAAATTGGCCACCAGTGCGAATAAACACAATAGCAAAACAAGTCCATAACTGAAACAACTTCAAAAGAGCTCAAGAAGCGTTATCCTGGGTATCCACCATGCTGGCAATAAACTTAGCAAGCTTATTAGCTTTCTCTTGTTTGGCGCTAAAATCCCCCAACACATGTTGTTGCACCAGAAAGTATGCATCTGAATTCTACAGGAATTTCCTCAGTCCTTCGTCTTCTTGTCGCAGCATAGTTGATTGATGTCTTTCAGCTTGTAGTTGAGACTCAAGAAACCGAACTGATTCAGGCAGTGGGTTCGAAGAGCTTGTGTCAGTGGTAGTGGATAACTCGAACAGTATATCAAGACATGACTTTGGGGTTGTCTCGCTGTCATCAAGATACTTTTCTTTAGCTGTTTTATCAGCTTTGTTGGAGACCAACAAGGATGTCTCACTATCCTGAACCTTATCTGCATTACTTCCGATACCATTGCTTAATAAGGTACTCTTCCCCAATATTCTGCCAGCATTCTAAAAGAAGAAACAAGCAGACATATAACAGGTTTAGCATGTAGTATATGATACTCATTTTGGTGAACCAGTTCAATAGTAAGGTGGACAGTATTAAACTAGCAAGTCTTCTATTGCGAAGTAGTACATAATAAAAGCATCAAGCAAACATATATCTATGTGCTATGGTCACTGCATTGTCTTGCTAAATCAAAATAGAGACACGGTTCAGATCATATCAATTCAAGACAAAGCATCATTGAAAGAATACAAGTGTGGGAAACTACATGACACAACAAGATTTCATATGGGTACCACGGGTATACATCTACAACAACACTATTGGCTCTGTTGTGATGCTAGTAATGTGCATGATATGAGAAGACAATTGTATAAACAATTGAAATTGAAATCAATAGAGCAATTTAGAAGAGCAAACTAGTTAAAGAAACATTATTAAACATACATGTTGTGCCATTGGAGTTTCGATTGGATCCTTCAATTTAAAAATAAGTTTGTATGAGTAAATACAGTGATACAAGAGTAAAGCAGTATGCACCATATAGCAATGGAATCTTAAATGGGAATAGTTGTTCTTCATGTTTAAGCATTTGTTCTACACGAACAGAGTACAGTAAGACGCAGGCATATAGTACTTCAAAATAAAAAATGATCTTATAGACCTTACCACATTCTTGGTTCTGGACTAGTACAGAACAAGGCGTTCCCGATCATCGTACCATAAATGTGTCTCAGGAGAAAGTAAGGGAATTTTATGAGTTCCCTTGCCAGTGAAGTATGTTTTCTTCAGGTAATTCCGATACTGCCACAAAGCATTCTTGAAGATATCATAGGTATTAGCACAGGTTGCCTCATCCTGATTTTCCAAATCGGCCCTTTTCTATAGAGAACAATGAGAACATTTGTTGCATTATAACCAACATGGAGGTAGAAAGTATGGGACAAAGCAAAGTAATTGCCATGAATAACATTACTTACACATAACTCATGGACGAACACCTGCAACTGGCTTTTTTCTTCATCTTCAGTATAATATTTCCATGATGGGAAGATATGCACACTGGATTTAACAACATCAAATGAGATAGATGCTAAACTATGAATGGCTGGTTGTGCTTCATCCACAGGAAAAGGTGTACTAACTGGTGGATTTGGGGTTCGCCATGGTAGTCCTAGCGCTTTGGCAGTGGAGCTACCTTACTAACTGCTCTTGTTTGGGAACTCTGTGGTGGAGATGGTGTTATGTCAACTAGAACTGAGTTACTATCTGATAGGGTTGGGGTTAGATTGGGTGAAGCTGGTTTTCTGTCCATCGGAGTAGGGGTACAATCTGCGAGAATCTGGGTTATGTGTGGTAGGGCTGGTTCTTGTGCATGTACAACCGGGGTGCTATCTCCACCAAGAGGTAGCACTGTTTTATTTGAAGACCGTGTTTTTACTCCGCTAGATACTGTCATCACCCCCTCCAATTCAAATGGCTGATAAACAAGAAAAGTAGTTGAATGTACATACCTTGTATGAGAGATAGATGCAATAGATAGTGTGGGAAAAAGAGGGCATGAAATAGTTCACATATATATTGTCTAACTAAAAAGGATAGCATGACATAATTTCACATATATGATATCTATCTAAACTGGATAGCATAACATGACATAATTCAAAGATATGATGACTAACTAAATAGGATGGCATGAGATAATTATATGATGTCTTTAGTAAATAGGTTCGCATGACATAATTCACATACATGTTATCTTTAATCAGGATCACATGATATAATTCACATATGTGATTTATATACTAAGCAGATGGTTGTGTACAATATCTGACATGTTCAGCATGACTATCTGACATGCATACGAAAAAATATAGTGAGATTATGTAAGAAGAGCGTGCAGAAATCTAGAGCGTTGGTAACAACCAGTGGATAGATTCAAAAATAATGATAGCAGGCTGGTGATAGCTTTAATTTAATAAAAAGACAGATGATGATTGTTTTACTATTTGTTTCCCACCCAAGATGAACAACATAGGCATACCCTAGGTGAACCAAATAATAGACATAGATACTATTCATTATTGCCTCGATATGTGCCCCACGAGCATTTTAAAAATCAATTTTAAGCATTAATTAGGACCTGACTTGGAGTCTAAGAGGTG
This sequence comes from Triticum dicoccoides, assembly GCF_002162155.2. NCBI lineage: Eukaryota > Viridiplantae > Streptophyta > Magnoliopsida > Poales > Poaceae > Triticum > Triticum dicoccoides. The sequence goes on along the minus strand of NC_041390.1, from coordinate 520,282,490 downwards.
AACAGGACGATAAAGTAGTAGGTAATATTAAGCAATGCATAACATAAGCAGAAACAAAAGAGTGCGACCTATCTTGCGGATGAGAAGTAATTAGTGTGCATCTGATAGCCTTGAGCCTTTCATCTCCTCTTTTGTAGCTTCCATCACTTAGCTCCCCCCCCCACCTCCCTCTAGAACTATTTAGTTCTAACCGCTCTACATCCAGTGCAGTAGTGGCATCGCGCCACTGGCAGGTGCTCGTAGTTGCTCTCCGTCTCGCTCGCGTAGGGTACTGTGATTGACCTCACAAGACGCAGATGTGCCGGCTGCTTGTCAATGCCAAAGGAAAGTTCCTCTATTCTCTACGCAGAGGTGATTGCGTTTGTATATGAATGGAAGTGATGACCAACAAGGGCATGCAGATGGGAACTAGCGAACATGGTGTGTTTCAACTTGGCATGCAGAATGGACAAAGCGGCATGGCTGAAATGATGTCACCATAATATATTTCGACCACTTTACTCGACTTTAGGGGATAGCTCATTAACAATTGATTCGAGATATATATGAAATGAATGACATGTTGCAAGCAATTGTAACATGTGTGTGTGTGTGTGTGCGTGTGGATGTCATTCGTATCTACGTACTTAATCACCATAGGCATTGATGATATATGCAAAGTGTGTTATACACATCACGTACGTGGATGATACACACAATGGGTGGTGTACATTCAATAAAAATTAGCGAAGGGCATGGATGATATAACAATGTGTGGTATGCATATCTTCGTACTATGTCAAAGGCATGGATGATATATGCAATATGTAGTATACATATGTTGATACTTAATGTCAAATGGCTTGAGAGATATATGCATTGTGTGGTATGCATATCTTCATAGTTAATGTCGAAGAGCATCATGTTAAAGATTCATGCTAGTGTTTGGTTTGTTTAAGCTATTTCTTACTGTGTTCTTGGTTGTTCGGAACTTCGGATATGATATGATGAATATCCTGCCAAACACATTTATTTCATTTTTGTTTAGTGTAAAATAGCATTTCTTACTGACTACTGATATTTGTTTTTTGGATCGATATATCTCAAAGGGGGGAATATAAGCAAGTATTTATGGCATTTTTAACCATTTTTGGCAACTTGGCGTAGATTTTTGTTTGAACATAAAAACTTGGTGTAGGCTCTCTGATGCATGATGCAGATTATCTATCCATCTACATGTCTATTATCACTATGATATTATGAAAAACAAACAACCTACAATGTGCATCCACATGCTCAATTTATTTGCACCGTTTGATCAGTGTAGTACATAACATGTTGATATGCACGCACAAAGACACTGAACCATCATGCTAGTATATTCTTTTTGAGAAGAAAAAACTCATATACTAAAAATTAACTAGTTCGTTTGATTAGCCTACATTTGGACAATAACGGAAGGATATGTAATCAACAAACCTACCCACAATCAAGACGTACATTTACATGCATACGTACATAGAAAGAAGAGAACTAATTAGTGTGCATCTGATAGCCTTGAGCCTTTCATCTCCTCTTTGTAGCTTCCGTCACTTGGCTCCCCCTCTGTAACTATTTAGTTCTAACCGCTCTATAGTGCAGCAATGGTGTCGCGCCACCGGCAGGTGGTCGTAGTTGCTCTCCATCTTGCTCGTGTACGGTAGTGTGATTGCCATTCACGGGACACAGATGCGTCAGCTACTTGTCAATGACAAAGGCAACATTGGTACGTGTCGGTGCTCTACAAACGGTTTTTAACCCATTTTAGCAACGGCATTTGGAACTGTCGCCAAGTGAGCGTGGGCGATAGGGGGTTCCTTCCCACACGACCCAGAAACCGTCAGGGATAGGCCCTCCTGGCACACAGGCTGGGGCAAAATGAGCTCATGTGCGATCGGGCAAGGCATCAAAATCGAATCGTTTCCGTTTGTATGTACATCCCACATGGTGAATCCCAGAAAAACATTTACATTCATATGTATATCACACACAGTCAATCCAAGGAATACGTTTCTATTCTTATGTACATCTCACACAGTCAATCCAGGAAAAATGTTTCCATTCGTATGTACATCCCACACAGTTTTATGTATAGGCTCATGTGTGAAAGGTGTAACTATCACACACGCTCTGCCTTGGTTAACCGTTTGCTTTTATCAACTACATCACACACGATTTGATGAACAAAACTGTGTGGCATTGGGCTATCCATCACAAGCACTTTACAGCTAGAACCGTTTTCAAAGTTCCATGACCCATTTAGCAGGTTTATTAGTTTAAAATTAATAATTCCAGTATTACGCAAATTCACATTTCATATCAAACAGTTATTTGCCAATTTCATATCAGGCATATAAATATATTTTAACATCACAGTACGATAGCTACCTGAAAACGGCACAGTACAGCATATAGCTAGTTCAACTTCATAAGAACAATATTAGAACAATATACATTTCCCTAATCGAGATCATCCAGGAATGTCTTATCCATCTCTGCTTTCAGTTTAGTAAGAACCTGTTTTGCAATGTCGAACTGGGAAAGTGCTCCTCCTTTGTAACACCCATGATGCGGCTATATCTCCCACGTGTCGGAGCATGACTTAGAGGCATAACCGCATTGTAGGCAATGTCGCAAGAGGGGTAATATTTACACATCCCATGTACTGAATAAGAAAAGAGGTACATAGTTGGCTTACACTCGCACGTCACACAATACATAACTATAGCATTACAATCATCTAGATACAATCAAGGTCCGACTACGGAACCAAAATAAAGACAACCCCAAATGCATAATGTCTCCGAATGCCCCAACTGGGCTCCACTACTGATCGTCTGGAAAGGAAACGTAGTATCGTCCTGAGTCCTCATCGAACTCCCACTTGAGCTCAATCGTATCTCCTGGAACGGTATCATCGGTCCCTGCATCTGGTTTTGGAAGTAAACTGTGAGTCACGGGGACTCAGCAATCTCACACCCTCGCGATCAAGACTATTTAAGCTTATAGGTAGGTAAAAGGTATGAGGTGGAGCTACAGCAAGCACTAGCATATATGGTGGCTAACATGCACAAATGAGAGGGAGAAGAGAAGGCAAGGCACGTTCGAGAATGTATGATCAAGAAGTGATCCAAGTCTACTTACGTTCAAGCATAACACGAGACCGTGTTCTCTTCCCGGACTCCGCCGAAAAGAGACCATCATGGCTACACACGATGTTGATCCATTTTAATTAAGTTAAGTTTCAGGTTTTCTACAACCGGACATTAACAAATTCCCATCTGCCCATAACCGCGGGCACGGCTTTCGAAAGTTCAAATCCCTACAGGGGTGTCCCAACTTAGCCCATCACAAGCTCTCACGGTCAACGAAGGATATTCCTTCTCCCAGGACAGACCGGTCAGACTCGGAATCTCGGTTACAAGACATCTCGACAATGGTAAAACTAAACCAGCAAAGCCGCCCGAATGTGCCGACAAATCCCGATAGGAGCTGCACATATCTCATTCTCAGGGCACACTGGATGGGCAAGACGTCGGGTTGGCATAGACCCTGGTTGCCCAGGGGGCACCGGACATCGCCCAGCATGGACCAACACTTAGAGAAGCACTGGCCCGGGGGGTTAAAATAAAGATGACCCTTGAGTCCGCGAAACCCAAGGGAAAAAGGCTAGGTGGCAAAAGGTAAAACCAAGATTGGGCCTTGCTGGAGGAGTTTTATTCAAGGCAAACTTTCAAGGGGTTCCCATTATAACCCAACTGCATAAGGAACACAAAATCAAGGAATATAACACCGGTATGACGGAAACTAGGGCGGCAAGAGTGGAACAAAACACCATGCATAAGGCTGAGCCTTCCACACTTTACCAAGTATATAGATGCATTAAAGTAAACAAGATATAATAGTGATATCCCAACAATAATCGTGTTCCAACAAGGAACAAACTCCAATCTTCACCTGCAACTAGCAACGCTATAAGAGGGGTTGAGCAAAGCGGTAACATAGCCAAACAACGGTTTGCTAAGACAAGGTGGGTTAGAGGTTTGACATGGCAATATGGGAGGCATGATAAAGCAAGTGGTAGGTATCGTAGCATAGGCATAGCAATAGAGCGAGCAACTAGCAAGCAAAGATAGAAGTGATTTCAAGGGTATGGTCATCTTGCCTGCAAAGTTCTCCGAGTTGACGTAAGCTTGATCCTCGTAAGCGTACTCAACGGGTTCCTCGATCACGTACTCGTCTTCCGGCTCTACCCAAAGCAAGAACACAAGCAAAGGAAGACACAATCAACCACAGTGCAATGCGCAAGCAACATGATGCAAAACATGGCATGATATGCGGGGTGTGATATGCAATGCACATGCGTGCTTCGGGAGGGAAAGGTCGAACCAGGCCTCAACTTGGAAAACCAAGAGTGCCGCTGGAAAGATGAGTTGATTTCGGTCGAAATCGATATAAAGATCACCGGAATCGGATGCACGGTTTGCAAATGGCAAGCAAAACAATAATGGCACCAATCTGCAATTAACAGCACGAAGCCATCTAAATGCATCAAGAAAAATAAGCTACTGCACTCTAACATAGCAACAAAGCACATGGTAGTGATCCACTGAAGATGCTTGACAAAAGATGAACACTGAGCTACGGCTAAATCACACAATAGCAGGTTCAAACAAGCATGGCAAAAGTGCAAAAGATATCAGGTTCACCGACTTAGTGAAAATAACGACATGCCAGGATTTAATATCAGGAAGCAATGTTTAGAGCAAGATAACAATATGCTACAGAAACATATCATGGCAAAGCAAGGCATGGCATGAAACTACACAAAGCATATAACAAAATTCCCTTACTGACCATAAGCCAAAAGGGATCAGAAAATACAATGGCAACCATGTGAACATAGCAAGTTTCGTTAACAGATTCAGACTTAGCAGAAAACTGGAACATGGCAAAACAGATTTACGTAGGCATGTTTGCGAACTCGATGCGCTCACTACAAGGCATTGCATGACAAGCTAAGCATACACCCAGCAAGTAGACATGATAAATAATCTAACCATGGCAAGAACACTCTCATAGCATGCATGGATAAACAACAACAACCTCGACAAAATTCATTAACACGTAAACAATCTGCCAGGAACATTTTATAGCAAAAGTAGAGCAAGATTGAGTCATGCTAGGGTGCTCCATAATTGCAAACAAAGACATGGATGGATAGAGCATAACAATATCTCAAAAACATCCTTACTGAAAATGCTCAAAAGAGGGCATGGATCACTCTGTAGCAACATGAATACATGGCATAAAAATATTATTAGGGAAAAGACTTAGAAGAATTCTAAGTCCCTGAAATCAGCAACATCACGAGAGCTACTTTACATGATTGTGCTAGTCACCACAATGATCACAAAAATATATGGCATACACCCCTGTAAATATGGCATGGCATATAACAAAACACATGTAGGGCTCAAGTTCATAGGAGGCACACATTAAACATGGCAAAAATGACAAATGTCCATAATCTGTTAAGAATCTGAAACTAACATTACATAGCACTCTTTCAACGGCATTTAGGGCATCAACATGAACTCAAATGAACATGGTGCAATGGAATGAAATTAAGTGCACATCCAGACAAACAATTTGATATGCTACACGCCCAAAACGGAGCTACGGGTGCAGAGATATCATGCGATGAACAGGAGCTAAAAATGTTGCAAACTGAGGACTTAGTGGAAAAAAACAACCTCGAGATCTAGGGTTCGTCCGGGGCACGTGAACCGAGGCACGGCCGGAGCTTCACCGGAGAAGCTGCCGGAGAGGAGAGAGTTGCCAGCGAGGGTCGGGGCACCGGATCCGGTCCGGCCCGACCGGATCCGCAGCGAGGCGGCGGCGGGGGCGGAGCACTGGTGCGGGGCGGCGGTGGCGGTAGTCGGCGGCCAACGGAGGCGCAAGGCGGCTCAGAGTAGGC
>NC_041390.1:520266931-520276140 GCF_002162155.2 Triticum dicoccoides | reverse complement strand
CGACCCGGGCGGCGGCGGCTTCGGGCCCCGCGGGCCGGCGGCGGCGGGAGGTGGTGAAGTGGTCTCAGGGGCGCCACGTGTCAGCACGCGGTTGGACGGGCGCGGCGGTGGACGCGTCCGGCTCCGGCCGGACGTGTCCGGCGCGGAGAGGGACTAGGTTTAGGGTTTGGACTGCTGGAATTTCGGAGGGGAGCACCTATTTATAGGTAGAGGGAGCTAGGAGACTCCAAATTGAGCACGGTTTTTGGCCACGCGATCGTGATCGAACGACTGAGATAATGGGGGTGGTTTAGGTGGGTTTTGGGCCACTTTGGAGAGGTGTTGGGCTGCAACACACACGAGGCACTTTCGGTTCCTCAGTTAACCGTTGGAGTATCAAACGAAGTCCAAATGGCACGAAATTTGACAGGCGGTCTACCGGTAGTAAACCAAGGCCGCTTGTCAAGTCTCGGTCCAATCCGAGAACGTTTAACACCCGCACATGAAAAGAGGGAAAAGGGGACACCGGAGTACATAGGAGTGCCGGAATGCAAAACGGTCAACGAGGAAAATGCTCGGATGCATGAGACGAACACGTATGCAAATGCGATGCACATGATGACATGATATGAGATGCATGACAAAGACAAAGGCAACATGACAACAAAACCCATCAACGAGGAATATCATAACTTAGTGCCGGAAATGGCAAGAGTTGGAATACAAATATGGCAAGTTACATACGGGGCATTACATCCTTCGCCAACACCATCTTAGCAAAGTCTGATTTAAAAAATCTGAGCTCATTCTCCACCTTCCTCCTTTATCCCGCATCTTCAAATATTCTTCAGCATTGACAACACTTTCTCTAAGCCTACCTCTGTTATCTTCCTCATACATGCTCCAGAGCTTTGCTAGGCACATCTTCAAAGACTGTGGCCACTCTTGATCAACCCACTCCAAGTAAGAACACTTTCGTTCATCCTATAATATTTAAAACTAGATCAGTAAAAATTGTAGGGGAAATGGGTTTATAGCAACATAGAAAATCACCTATACTTATTTTGAAAAACTGAAGAAATAGGTTAATTATGACATATCTTCGCAAAAAGATCAATGTGAAAATGAATTAATTGCTATTGAGACAACAGCCAAATTCGGAAACATTAGAAGTTATAATTAACTACAACAATGCTACAAGTTCTTACTCATATAACTATAAATAACAAATTGAACATTTTTTGAGAAAGGTAAATATAACTGCAACAGCATAGCGACAGTATTTGGATGACAGCAAATTGATACTAACAGGTGTGTAAATGCACAACTTTAATAACATAGAACTAATAGCACTAAGGCCGTCCACTATGTATGCCAAAACTAGTGCAAAGACAACTGTTGCTACATCTCGCACCGGTGCCCTGCACTGGCGAGCCGATGCAGCGGAAAAAATCAGGGACCCGGACTCCGGAGCACCTAGTTGCTCCGATGCCCAGTTCCTTCGTGCCATAAAGATTTAGTATTTTACTGCTTGGCTGCTCGGATGTGTGGACCAAAGTTGGCTGCACAACCTGCTAAAGCGGTGCCAAATAATTTTCTAATGCCACCGTTGATGAGATGGCAACATTTTTAGATACTAGGTATAAACTGTGACACTATCTTAGGATGCGTTTGGTTGAAGGTGTGCTATGAATGGGTTGGGACCGTGACAGTGTCTGAATCACATCTAACAAATGATTTGTAACAACGAAAGAGGGTCTAACCTTCTCTACACATGCCAGAAACTTCCTCCCACTGTCCATAGATTCAAATAAAACTAGATTCACGCATGGAGATTGATGGTGACAATGAGCAGACAGATCTTCAACCACCCCGCTCCATTCGTTGCAGTTGATGGTCCTAGGGACCTACAAGAGGAAGAAATGACTCAAATCGACCGCCGGGTTAAAATCCTTCATTCCAAGTCATAGCCCAAGAGAGAGAAGACAGGCATACCCGGGTGGTGAAGGAGTCGTCGGAGGAGGAGGAACCGCTGGAGAGGCCATTGAAGAAGATCATGGCGACTCCGGCGGTAGGATGCGAGCCGGCGAGAGCGAGGAAGCAAGTGAGGAAGCGACTATAGCTTAGGAAGGAAGGAAGGAGGAAACAGGGGAAATGTGACTTGTGGTCGGGGAGAAAAGGGGTGGGGAAGGGGGCGGGGTAGATATTTTGGCGGTAGGCCAAAATTTTGGAAATGTGGAGGGAAACTTTGCGCGCGGTGCCGCCGGACACCATTCACTTTCAAAGATTGTGTGCATCGCAAAGGATCCTTCTGCTTTACCCGCATGGGATGAGTTTGATAATTCAAATTTTGGTGGAAATTTCCCCGGGTACGTCATTGCATAATTTAACATCGCTTGCTAATTTGGGCACACAAAAGAGCGTACAGCACACATACCACACTTACTGAATCGAGCAATTTTAGTAATTAAACAGAGTCAGTTGACCTAAACATTGCTCTAACAAAAGACCGGCATTAAAAACAAAGCCTAAGTATGCATAATTTTAAAAAATACGCCGTCACACCGGCCTATGCATCGCCGGTGTGAGATGAGACGTCGATGACTTGTCCTGGCGAAATGCCGCCGTGGGTGGACTCCGCGTCCCCCTGCTGAAGTAGACTGCATCCTTGTCCTCGTCCTCAGCGTCGTCCTCAAGGTTATAGTACTCGTAGTAGTGGCTACGCCAGAGCTCGCGTTGGTACTCCACCGCTGATTCCTTGACGGACATACTCTTCTCTACCTCGACCTCGGCCACGCGCAACTCCTCCTCCCGGCGCTCCTCGATCTCCGCCTCCTCCTCCATCTCGAGCTCCCGCTCGGCGATCTCATGAGGAAGCAGGTGCTCCATGGCCAACTTCGCCTTTTCGTATGTGGGTTGCATGCTGGATTCCGAGGTGGCCTGAAATATCTTGGCGTGTCTGTCCTTGATCTTGGCATGGATGGCCTCGACCCGGGCCAGGGCGACATCGGCGGCACGGATGGCAGCTCGAGCACTCTCGGCGTTTGCAGCCACCGTCGCAGCAATAGTTGCAGCCGTCTCGGCTGCTGCAGCTTCCCTCTCGGCTGCCGCAGACGCCCTCTCGGCGGATGCGGCCATGCTCAATGCGGATGCGGCGGCCCTCTCGGCGTAGGCGGTCGCGCTCTCTCGGCGCGGGCGGCGGCGCTCGGGGAGGACGCGGCCATTGTACGGGCCTTCATGAAGCGTTTTCACGGTGTCATCTTTGCAAGAATGGGGTGCGATAATGGGGATCGGGATTCGTGGATTCGGGGGTTGCTGGCATTGAAGCAGACGAGTCGGCGAAGCTTAAGGATGAAGACTTAAATAGACCCAAAATTTCCATCGCAAACGGTTCCTACAAACAAATTGTGTGTGATATTGTGGATATTTTTATTAGCTGTGAAAGACAAATTTGGAGTAAAGTGCCACCGGATGGTGTTTTAAATATACGAGAAATTTTGTAGTACTAATACAACTGTCATGTCAAATTTTGGAAAATTTCAGGGGTCATTTGACATTTTAAGACATTTAAGTGGTTTTCTAGCCATTTAATAACCGTAATTTAAATTTGAACTACATGTACATGCAACAGCTAACCATAACGGTTTGAAAAGTCATATTTTGTGTACTTGTGTGTGATTTAATTCCATGTGCAGTAAATTGGAAGAAATTTTCAAACATATTGGTCTAACAACTATGACACAATTAAGCATGGAGAGTGCCATGGCATTTAAATTCCAAAAAAGATAAAAAACACATGAAATCTTGCTTGATGTAATGTCATGCCACCAAGATGATGTGGTAAAAAATTCGGCATGTTTGACGAAAGTTTGGCCACACACCCCTCACAAATCGAAGCAACTCACTAGAAGGCTCGTGTTTCCGAGTGGGAACAATGCATGTTTGATGTCGAACAGGAGATAGCTTCCCCTTACGGCCTTCAAATTTTTTCTACATTTAACGTGCACTAATACAACTTTCATGTGAAATTTTGGAAAATTTCAGGGGTCATTTGACCTTTTAAAGACATTTAAGTGATTTTTTAGTCATTTAATTATCGTAATTCAAATTTGAACTACATGTACATGCAACAGCTAACCATAATGGTTTGAAAAATCATTTTTGTGTACTTGTGTGTGAGTTAATTTAATGTGCAGTAAATTAGAAGGAATTTTCAAACATATTGGTCTCATGGCATGGACACATTCATGGAGTGACATGGCATTTAAATTCCAAAAAACAAAAAAATGATCAGAAAAACATGAAACCTTGCTTGATGTAATGTCATGCCACCAAGATGATGTGGTAAAAAAATGGCTTGTTTGACGAAAGTTTGGACACACCCCCTCACAAACCGGAGCAACTCACTAGAAGGCTCGTGGTTCCGAGAGGGAACAGTGCATGTTTGATGACGAATGGGAGATAACTACCTCTTATGGCCTTCAAATTGTTTTCTACGTTTCACGTGCACTAATACAACTGTCATGTGAAATTTTGGAAAAATTCATGGGTCATTTGACCTTTTAAAAACATTTAAGTGATTTTCTAGCCATTTAATGACCGTAATTCAAATTTGAACTACATCTACATGCAACGGCTAACCATAACGGTTTAAAAAATCATATTTGTGTAATTGTGTGCGAGTTAATTCCATGTGCAGTAAATTAGAAAGAATTTTCGAACATATTGGTCTCACGGCATGGACACATCCATGGAGTGCCATGGCATTTAAATTTCAAAAAATTAAAAAATAATCAGAAAAACATGAAACCTTGCTTCATGTAATGTCATGCCACCAAGATGATGTGGTAAAAAAATTGGCCTGTTTGACGAAAGCTTGGACACACACCCCTCACAAACCGGAGCAACTCACTAGAAGGCTCGTGGTTCCGAGAGGGAACAATGCATGTTTGATGACGAATGGGAGATAGCTTCCTCTTACGGCCTTCAAATGTTTTCTATGTTTAAGGTGCACTACTACAACTATCATGTGAAAATTTGGAAAATTCTAGGGGTTATTTGACCTTTTAAAGACATTTAAGTGATTTTCTAGCCATTTAATGACCATAATTCAAATTTGAACTACATCCACATGCAACGACTAACCATAATGGTTTGAAAAATCATATTTTTGTGTACTTGTGTGCGAGTTAAAAAATCATCAGATGATGTAAATATCTGGTGTTTAAAAAAGAAAATGTAAAGATCTGGCACGACAACGGGCCCCCACACGATTGGCACTCTATTTCGTGGCTCGAGGTTTTGGTAGGTGAGTGGCGGGGGTCATTAATCCGGCACGGTTCTGTATTGAAAACCGTCAGCTATTATATTCACACACGGATTTTGCTGCGGGAATCGTGTGTAATTCAAACTACAATAAATTCCGGTGACCGGCGTGTGTACTGTTCCCGTCGATCTAGATTCCGGTCGCCGATAAATACTACCTTGCTCATGTCATCACGTCTGCATTCTCATCTACATCCTCCCCACGCTCGCCCTCTCTCTCTGTTTCTATCTTTCTCTCCCTCTCTCAAATCTCTGTCATGGCGCCGCCGGTCTACCCACGCGCCGACGAGGAGTCGCCGCGCCCCAAGAACGCTCACTCGAATAGCAGCGACGAGGACCCCTACGCGCCGCCGGATGAGGTTGCACCGGAGCCCCCGAGTTTGGATTGGTTTTGGGGCCAGTACAATCTTTGTCTGTGGAAGTCGCTGTCGCCGGCTGAGAAAGCCAGGCAGGTGGCGTTCAAGAAAGAGATGGCTGAGGAGGAAGCCAGGTACCAGGCGGCCTGTGAAGCCCGTGATGCCGCCTGGAAAAAGGAGGCGGCTGAGCTTTTGGGGCGGGCGCGTCGTTGTGCGGAGGAGGTGTACGAAGACGGGTACTTCGTGAGGAAGGTCAAAGGCGTTGGGCGCCTCATCACTACATGAAGGTGGGCCGATAAGCTCCAACGTGCCACCGACGAGGAGCTCTGGTGGGCACCCAACGAAATGGCAAGATCGTTCGTGATCATTCGCCAGTAAGAGGCAGATCGGTACATCAAGCGCAGCGAGGCGGAGGAGGCGGAGTACTGCCTCCGCACTGGGAAGACGCTGCGCACCAGGGAGCTGCTGGCGAGGGGCTGCCGGAATACTAGCCCCGGGAGGGATTATTAGTTTTTGTATTGTTTGTTTTCAATTTTATGTATTGTACCTATTAGTTAAGTATCATCACGTATATGTGATGATATTATATATATTATGTGATGAACTAATGAACAATTTACATATATATATTATGACTTCCATGTTCTATCTGTTTTTGTATACTAATTTAAATCTAGTTGTTATCATCCACATATACATAATGAAAAGCATATATACACACATTGAAACAGAACATATAAAAACGAAAAACAGAGTACACACATTGAAACAGAGGAATACTATGATTGATGTGAATACATAGCTATCCACGTCGAAATGACTCAACAAAATAAAATGCGTCCATGAGATCATGACCAGCAGCCCTTGCCTACGGTAGCTCTTGGCTCTGCCTGAACTCGTGCAGGCGTTCGTCCAAGCTGTCAACACGCTCGCGGCACATCTCGAGTGCGATCTCGAGCTCCAAGTTAGCTATTTCATCAAAGATCACCAGCTCAAGGATGCGACGGTCATGTTCCTCTACTGTGCCCAGGTGAACACCTGGGCCAAGGAGGCGGTCGAGCCTACCGACCAGCGCGTTGGCATCGAGCGGGCCGCGAACAAGGCGAACGACGTAACCCATGCGAACGGCGTAGCGGGCGTTCGGTGCAAGTACGGTGCGGCCGACCTCTGGTGCAAGTACGGCGCAGACGGCCTCTGCCCACTCCTGGCGAGGAATGGGGGTACTGACGGGACGTGTACCCAGCTGCGACGCCCTGTCGACACCAGGCAAGCGCCGATGGATCCGCTCTTGCTGTGCGCCACGCCGCGCCTCTCGCTCTGCGCTCCAACGGTCTCGCCGGCAGTGAGCCGCAGCCTATCGGTGCGGACGTGCCTAGCTTGCTCTGCGGCGCGCCATCGATCATGTTGCGCGGTGAGCTGCAGCCTCTCCGCGCTGACATGCCTATCTTGATCCGCGGCGCTGAAGCGCCATGCGCCAAGGGTCTGCTCAACCCTGGCGATGACGCGCGTCACGGCATCGTCCATCGCGTTGCCGGGGAGCGCCTCAGCCTCGACGGGCCGTGGCGCCTGCTCGTTTTCCTTGTCAACAAGGTTGATGGCAGAGGCGACGCTTTGGTGGGTTGGCATGCTTGAAAAAGGTGAATGTGCTATAGGCTACGCTTGTTGCCTCCGTGCATCGTGCGTCACCTAGGTGTATGCGCAATATCGCTGGGTGGCGGGAAACCGGTGAGGAAATGGCGGGAAATTGTGGCGTGTTCATAAAATGCCATCAATTAATGGAAACTTAGAATAGAACGAACATCGAGCTAGCACAAGAAGTAGATGATGATCAGATGATCGTTTATCCTAATTAATTATGCATATAATAGTTTACTTTGGTGTGTGGAAATGTCATGTGTGTACTAGCCATCTGTGTAATTGGATGTTTGCCGCGTATTACACACATCTTGTTTATGTGAAATGTTCCTATTCTCTTGGCTCAACACAAACAGTTTATCGGAATGAACTATATGCCCTCCATTGCACACACCTTGATCTGGTTGAACCGTTTCTGTTGCGTTGCCTAATCGAAAACAGTTCATCCGAGTGAACTGTGTTGCCGTATATCGCACACACTTTAATTTGGCTGACCGTTTCTATTGTGTTGCCTAATCACAAACAGTTCATCCGAGTGAACTGTAAACTGTATATCGCACATGCCTTCATATGGCTGCCTGTTTCTTTTGTTCTGCCACATCGCAAACAGTTAACTGAACTGAATCGTATGTCCTGCATCGCACACGCAACTAAAATCTGAACCGTGTTTGATGTATCCATCATCGCAAACGTTTTGCATCTTTTTTGACGGGTTTTTTACATCATTGTTTGTGATTAATGCATCGCACACAGTTTCGTCAAAGGGTCTCTGATCGTAGTGTCGCGTTAGCAGCAACCTACAGTAGTGCAAGTTCCTCCATTCTCTGTGTAGAGATGATTGTATTTGTACACAAATGGAAGTGATGACCAGCAAGGGCATGTAGACCGGAGCTGACGAACGAGGCGCGTTTTAACTCGGCATGCAGAACGAAAACAAAGCAACATGGTTGAAACAATGTCACCATAATATATTGCGGCCACTTTACTCGACTTTAGGGGATAGTTCATTAACAATTGATTCAAGATATATATGAAATAAATGACACCCCGCAAGCAACTGCAACATGTGTGTGTGTGTATTGATGTCCTTCGTATCTACGTACTTAATCACCATAGGCATTGATGATATATGCAAAGTGTGTTATACATATCACGTGGATGATACACATAATGGGTGGTGTACATTCAATAAAAATTATCGAAGGGCATGAATATTATACACAATGTGTGGTATGCACATACACACAATGGATGGTGTACATTCAATAAAACTCGTCGAAGGGCATAGATGTTATACGCAATGTGTGGTATGCATATCTTCATACTATGTCAAAGGGCATGGATGATATATAATATACATATATTCATACTTATGTCGAATGGCTTGGAAGATATATGCATTGTGTGGTGCACATCTTCATACTTAATGTCGAAGAGCATCATGTTTAAGAAAGATTCATGCTAGCGTTTGATTTGTTTAAGATATTTCTTATTGTGTTTGATTTGTTTAAGATATTTCTTATTGTGTTCTTGGTTGTTCGGAACTTCATATATGATATGATGAATATCTTGCCTATTTTAAGATTCAAACACATTTAATTTATTTTTGTTTAGTGTAAAAGAGCATTTCTTACGGACTACTGATCTTTGCTGTTTGGATCGATATATCTCAAAGGGGAAAATATAAGCAAGTATTTATGGCGTCTACAACCATTTTTTGGAACATGTTTGAATTCTAATTTGGTGTAGATTTTTGTTTGAACATAAAAACTTGATGTAGATTTTTGTTTGAACATAAAAACTTGGTGTATCTCTACTCCTAATGGAGCAGTTGGGCTTTCAGGGTTTTTTTTGTCCCACCTCCCATGGTTTTTTTTGGTACCTCCTCCCATCTTCGCTGGTTTTTTCCTAGAT
>NC_041390.1:520265444-520266767 GCF_002162155.2 Triticum dicoccoides | reverse complement strand
TCACCCTCTCACACAACGAAAAAATCTAAACATATCAGAACTTTTCATACTGGTGCAAGTTATTTAGTAATATAGAATCAATCACGAACAATCTCTAAAGATCAAATCTAAATTAATTAACCTTACCTTAAATCACTCAATCACATTAATTAGAAAACAAATAATTGATTTTCAGAAAAATCGCTCAATCACATTAACCTTACCTTAACTCACGGATGGTAATCAATCTCCAAACAAAGGAAACAATACATCGAGGGAGCAGTAAATAAACTCCCTTTCTTATGACATGTATACGATCTTCCCTTCCCTCTCCATTGTCGAGCATTCTTGATTCTCAAGGTCGATGCTTGGGCTGCGTCACTGGGTCGCGACGGTGCCGGAGGACGAGGACGGTGAGGCCAGATACCGCAGCACCGTGTTGGCCACGGCCGATGAAGGGGGCGAAGAAAGGGCGGCTTCCCTGGCCCTGGTCGTGGCCGTGGCCCTGGGAGTTGGTGCGGTGGAAGCGGCACTTGAAGGACCCGGCGTGGGTGGCCGACGTGCGGACGCACTTGGAAGCGGGCCCATGGCCCGCGCCGGACGGCGCCGACGCCGACCCGGGCCACCTCCTCCGCGTATTCTTGGAGTTGTGGCTGGCCGATTTACATGAAATTAATTCCCTCAGTTGTGGTGGCAAATATAATACACATAATCCATATTATTATGCACTAGCGTGTGTATATGAAATAGATGGATTATGGTCCCGTACCCAATAAAATGAATATGCGTGTGTGTGTGTGAGAGAGAGAGAGGAAGAGGGGGGGAGAGAGTGAGGAAGAGGGAGTGAGAGAGTGTGTGTGAGAGGATTTGATCGTAAAAAAGGTCGCTAATGTCACTTGATATGTATGATAATATTAGTATTAAACTTTTAAAGTTAATGTGGCCTCGTTGCAACGCACGAGCGTTCTTCTAGTGTTCTCTAATGCCTGTCTATTATTACTATGATATTATGAAATACAAAGAACCTACCATGTGCATCCACATGCTGAATTTATTTGCACTGTTTGATCCGTGTGGTACATAACATGTTGACATGCACGCATAAGGATACTGAACCAGTATATTCTTTTTGAGAAAAAAAACATATACTAAAAATTAACTAGTCCGTTTGATTAGCCTAAAGGATATGTAATCAACAAACCTATCCACAATCACAATGTACATAGAAAGAAGAGAACTAATTAACCTAAAGGATGTGTAATCACAATGTACATTGTGTATGTAAGGTCGGTGATGCTAATTTAATATATAGTCAGTTTAATTCAATATAAAGTCAGTGGGGGT
>NC_041390.1:520247990-520265297 GCF_002162155.2 Triticum dicoccoides | reverse complement strand
ATGTCATGGGTTGGAAGATATATGCAATGTGTGGTATGCATATCTTCGTAGTTAATGTCAAATGGCTGAAGATATATGCAATATGCGTTATACATATCTTCATACTTAATATCTTACGGCTTGGAAGATATATGCAATGTGTGGTATGCATATCTTCCTATATACTCCTATGATTCATTAACCATGTGCTACATATTTGGCTTTGGTTCCCTCCTATCCAACTTTTGAAAACCCAAAATATAGTTCCCCTCCCACTCATGGTTCGCAAAAAGTCTATCAAATGCAAAGTTATGCTAGATGCTCGATGCCCGCTTCAAATGGAACCAACTAAAAAATCCAACACAATTAACCAACTTACATACATCAAACCTACAGGATTAGATGCGACATTTGGTACTGCATGCAAATGTAGCATCAAGCATTCATCAGACCAAATAACATAATTCCTATATCCAATATATGCAATAAAAATAAGACAATGTCAGCATAAAAAGAAATGTGCCATCATTGGTGTGCCTCCCAATGCTGACAGAAAGCATTAGACATAAAAATGATGACACCAAAGGAGTATGCGATCACCAGTCATGGCACGACAGCAATCAAACAAGACACTCAAATGATAATTCTCATTGAGTAATGACTATTGATTTTCATTACAATGTCAATCCTTATTGCTAATATTCAGCTTATTAGTATAAGAATTCGACAGCACTTCCCTAATCCCAAAACAAGTAAGCAGCAATGCCATCACTTTGACAATATCCTAATTAGTAATAGCAGTTTCATTCCCAGCAGAATCTCACTTTTTTGGCAACAAGCATGTACACATGAATAATGCATGCATAAAGATGAAGGACCAAACAAGTGTATTCAGCATTTTGTCGTGTGCGGCAACTGATATGCCACCAAAGATCCCTTTTTAGTAGTATGCTGCTTAAAACCCTCAAAGGTTGTGTAGTTTAAATTATGCTACAGGCAGATCACAAAACGCGCCCAAATCAATAAACCATATTTACACTTAAATCGCCTCTTGCCCAACAAAACTAAAATGCAGAACATGGCATTATGACAAAGTGGCAAATTTTGCAACTGGAATGCTAATGTGTATTTTCCACAGAATCGCACAACCAAGTCAGGAACAGGACAATTAACATAGGCAAGCAAATATAATTGCCACAAACATATCTTCATTATTTTGAATTAAAACAAGATTTACAGAGTTCTACTACCTTGCAGAATGCGTGTGAACTGAAAGTAACTATGAAGAACTGACAAATCACATGTCTTCAGCCGTCAATATAACCCAAAGAAACCTTCAGTCCCATAAGTCAATGATTAGTTTACTGCAACAAATGTTGCTTGATTATGAATACACAACGTTTGGCACCTACCAAACTATCATTACATATTTTAACTGCTGAATTGCAGAAACCACCATTAGATTTGACAAACGAACTGCAATAGACTTTAATTCTGGACTGGGTACTAAATAGAACTACTCATGCTGCATGAAACTATCACAAAATCATGCTAGCAAGTAGCAACTGACCGTTACATGTGCTCTAATGTCACATTCATACCAATTCTATGGGGCACCTTATATGAAAATTGACCATTCTATCATATTCATCTATACCTTATGTCATCTGATCATGGGTACAATGCGGCGAATTCCCTCATCTATACCTTACATATTCAAGCAAGTATTATAGTCGCAATTTGGACGGAATGATGTTCACTGTCGAGCGAAGACCAGTTGAGACAATTAAGTTATACTCCCTCCGTTCCTAAATATAAGTCTTTCTAAAGATTCCAAAATGGACTACATACGGAGCAAAATGAGTGTATTTGCACTCTAAACTATGTGTCCATATACATCTGTATGTAGTCCATATTGAAATCTCTAGAATGACGTATACTCTATTTAGGAACGGAGGGAGTATTAGTTAACCAACACTAAGACCAGGAAGTAGGGGTAATCATAAATGATACAGAAAATGACAACACCACAAACAATAACTAACAAATATGTCTAAAACCAAATTGCGGGTGCTGTTCTGAACCAAACCTCCATACCAACTTATCACTTAAGCTTTCTGATTAAGCGAGTAACAGGATTGAGATTTGTTATTTGTTTATCCCAATAACATAAGATGTAGTTTAAAGTTAAACATTTAGCGTCAATTACCATGCCATCGCAGTATAGTAGAGTAAATACTAAATCATTACTGAGTTATCAAAACTGAACAGGAAACTTGATTCAGTTCTAGGTGAGCACGTGCATGAGCCTACAGATAGTAATGAGAACAAAATAAGTAACCTATGTTTTGATGCCGCATTCGTAAAATTAAAATGCATCACCAGAAGATCAGGAGACTAATTATTACTCCCTCTGTAAAGAAATAGAAGAGCTAGTCATCTAAACGCTCTTATATTTCTTTACGTAGGGAGTAGTTTACTAAAATAGTGCTACTTCAGTTTGGAACCTTAACATCTACTCCCTCCATTCCTAAATGTATGATGTTTTGGTAGTTCAATTTGAACTACCAAAACGTCATATATTTAGGAATGGAGGGAATAGCAGCTATAATCAATAACTTTGCTATCGCATGTATGACTGCTGCACAAATGCGGAAGCCATCAGTACTTTACCAAAAAATAGTACTAAAGGATTGAAGACCAGACAATTCAGCAAAAAAAAATTTGTTAATCATCGAGCTATGATGTGATCATGCTTTGACACGGCATAAAGTTGTAACCACTCATAGCATCTGCATCACAATGCCTACCAATGAACAGTTTTGCGGTCATCTCTATAAATGATGACTACATGCCTAAATCCTCACTAGTTTATCCACACGTAACTTTTCACATGTTTTAGTTCCAGATAAGTTACTAACGGACTATGCGTTGAGCCTTGAGCCTAAGGATAGTCATGAAAATAAAACAATGTTACCCCTGTGTTCTGATGCCGCATTTGAAAAACTAAAATGCATCACCTGAAAATCAGGAGACTAATTCTTAGTTTACTAAAATAGCGTTACTTCAGTTTGGAACCTAAAGTAGCAATTATAATTAACAACTTTGTTGTCGGATGTATAACTGCAGCATAAATGCAGAAGCATCAGTACTTCACCAAAACATAGTATTGCAGAATTTAATATGAGACATTTTAGTAACAGAATATTGTTAATCAGCGAACTATCATGCTAACACAGCATAACGTCAGTAATCAATCATAGCATCTGCATCATAATGTCTACCAATCAACAGATTTGCAGTCACCTCTATAAATGATGACTAAATGCATAGATCCTCACTAGTTTATCCAAGCATAATATTCCACGTATTTTAATTCCAGATAAGCTACTAACGGACCACAAAGTTGTGCATGAAGTAATAATGTAGTATTAGCTTAGTACAATAATTGCTGCCCTCCCTATCGAACTGTAATGCGTGATAACGTCTAACATCGACAGCTTTGTCGCCACATCTACAAATGATACTAAATGCAGAAACTCACTAGTCTATCTAAGCATAATACTCTAGATATTTTAACACCAGATAAGCTTTGCCGCCTCCATATCAATGTAACACCAGACAAGCATAATACTCTAGATATTTAAGAGCATCTTCCACATAATAATGTCTAAAATCGACGGCTTTGTTGCCACATATACAAATTATATTAAAGGCGGAAACCGTCAATTGTTTAGCCAAGCATAATACTTAAGACATTTCAACACCAGATACACTTCTAACAGACTACATGTAGTGCATGAAGCATTCATGTCATCTCAACTTAGTACAGTAATGGTATTTCTACATCAAACGGTTGTGCTTAATAACTTCTGCAGAATAATGTTAAACATTAACAGCTTTGTCGACACATATACAAATGATGACTAAATGCAGAAAACAACACTAATATATCCAAGCATAATAGTTAAGTACTATCATTACAGATACGTACTAACAAACTATGTTTCATGCATGACGCAATAATGTGACTGACTTAGCATGACTTTGATTCCAAATGTATACCGTTATCCTGTAGCAGGTAATGTGAAAACTTTCTTCTTAAATACTCCCTCCGTTCCAAATTACTTGACCCATATTTATCTAGACACGGATGTATCTAGACACTAAATAAGTATAGATACATTAGTATTTAGACAAATTCAAGTCAACTAATTTGGAACAGAGGGAGTAGTACTGAGTTCAGAAACCTCTTGTAGCTACAACTTAAAACAGAATGACAGAAAAATGCTGCATCCTTTCAAGACATATAATTGGCTGGACTTCCTCGCAGGGTCTTACTCAGCAAATAGATACAACAGCTCAGCGTTAAATACAGAAAAAAGTAGTACCGGGCACTGGGCAAACATGTTACATGGAAATACCGAAAGGTTCAAGAAGTGATCTAGAAATGGAAATTACCAAACCATTTGTTGCCACAAAAGACCTGGAGAATCCCTATGAAAACCTGAATATTTCTAGCAAGATGGTAATATAAGCAAACTACTTCTAAACGAGAAAATAAAAAAACATGCACGGGCACTAACATATAGGAACATCAATAATATATAGTAAATACTGATGTAACTAGTAAGTAACCACGCTGCTAAGTTGAGCTGGGTAGTAAAATATACAGATATCAAATAATAAGAATTCTAACTAGCAGCATCAAAATAGGATTAACAGGTAACATAACACTATTTAGAAGCATAATAGGAATAACTTATTCACAGAGAAAAATCTGAAAGCAAGAAAAGTAGCACAAAATAATTGAATGATGCACCATATCATTTCACTAGCCCAAGAAATACTTAAACAACTGAACAACCTTGCAGACTTGCAGTTTGAAGAAGTAGAACAACATATGTCACTATAATTTTCCTATCAACAGCATAAGCAAAGCAGGTTTTATGTAATGTTGGACGAGATAACTTCTCCCTCAGAGGAGATGCATAAACCAAGCAGGAAAGACAGCCCAAAATAATTGAATGATGCACCACATCACCATTACCCTGGCGACTGATTAAAATGACTGAACCACATGCAGCTTCAAGAGCTAGAACAAACTATGTGACAATAAGTTTCCTGTCCACAGGAATAGCAAGCGGTTTCCATGGGAAATGAAACCATCCATACAGATGTATATATCATGACATCAAGTACTGAATGCAAAATGTCGGAAATTGACCCAGGGTAAGCCTCAATCTTAAGACGGGCCCTAAAGATGCAGATACCGATAACAGAGTTCAAAACATTGCATCATCCATCACAACCTCCAGACGCGTAGATTAGATTCATAGCGTACGATTCAGAAGTGGAGCCAGGCGAGGCGAGCACCGTCGTCTTCACTCGGCCTTGGCGGCCACGGCCGCCTCCCCCTTCTCGCCCAGTTCGACCTCCCCGTCCGCTCCCTTCTCCTCGCTCTCCACCGCCTCGGCAGGGAGCGGGGGCGCGGACGGCTCGGGCGCGGCGACGGCGACAGCGGGGTCCTTCTCCTCGGCGACGGAGGAGGCGACAGCGGCGGCGACGGCGGCGGTGGCGGCAGCGGTGGCGGGCGACTTGTCCTCCTCGGGGGCGGCGGTGTCCTCGTCGGGGTCGCGGGCGGGGTCGGTGGAGCGGGAGACGGCGCCGCGGAGGCGGTCGAGGAAGGGCTTCAAGGCGGACTCGACGGTGAGCCAGGCGAGGACGAGGCCGCCGGTGACGACCAGGGCCGTCTTCACGGCGCCCCCTCCCCCTCCTCCGGCTGCTCCCTTGGCCATGGCTGCTGCTCGGGTCCCGGGCGCGTGGGCTGCGATGGGGATGGGTTGGATGGGTGGTGTGCGATGCGTGTGGGGGTGGGGCGCCTGGGGTTTGGGGGTTTTGTGCCGAGAGCTTTGTCTTGCTCGGTACTACACGAAAGGGAAAGCAAAGGCGAGGACGAAAGCAAAGCAACGGCGAGGAGGCGTGGCTTTGCGGCTTGCTGGCCTGGGTGGTGGTGGTGCCCGCCGACCGTTAGTGGGCCTGGGCGTTGGCGCTTTCTAAGACGTCGTATTCAGAGGCCCAAACGTTAGAGGGGAGCTGGCCTGCTATTACATGGGCTTTTTCTATGTTTTGCAATTCGGTGGAGTCCATTTCAGAAGAAAATGATTCCTTGAAAAAAAATCAAAAGAAAAAGATTGGCAAATTAGAACCAAGTGTATTTTTAGTGAAACTAGTAAGCGTGCACATGCAAATGCACGTCTCAACTAATACATAAATATATTCTTCGCAAAAAAAGACTAATATACAAATTTTTCTTTCTTTTATATTTTTAGGCAAACAAGCCTGCTTACCTGCTAGGTCTCCATGGCATTCACTGAGAGTGTATTCGGAAAAAAAGGCCTTCATGTAAAAGAACTTGAAAAATGTGTTCAGATTGTAAAGTAAAAATAACTCGTACATTGAACCACACCGAAAAGTGTGTTCAGACTACCCAAATTTCACCAAATAGGGGCTGAAAACAGTATTTTCAAATCTGTTTGCCAAAAAAGTGTTCAACTTACCCAAAATTATCAAATAGTATATTAGACAAAAAACAGTTGGCATCATTTAGGCATTGTTAGACCAACATGGGTATACCATATGTGCAAAAACCCAAAAAATTGACAGAACTTAGTTAGGCCTCACATTACAGAATTGTCACACATAACTTTGGTCTCACAATATATAAGTCTCACATATCATTATCACACATTACAAAGCAAAAGGCTCAGAATCCATAAGTCTCACACATGAGCTCAATCCAATGCCATATTTCAAGCACAACATTGAGCAGAACTGTACAAGATATATGCAAGATCAGAAGAAGGAAAATAGACTCTTATTGTAACACCCCGGATGTAATTTACCCAATATGTACTCCAACTCTTGCTGTTTCCGGCGTTAAGTTATTTTATCTTCTCGGGTTCGGGTTTTTGTCTCCGTGTGTTGTTGTCGTTGTCATGCATCTCTTATCATGTCATCATGTGCATTGCTTTTGCATACGTGTTCATCTCATGCATTCGAGCATTTTCCCCGTTGTCCGTTTTGCATTCCGGTGCTTCGTTCTCCTCTGGTGGTCATTTCTACCTTTCTTTCGTGTGTGGGGATTAAACATTTCCGGATTGGACCGAGACTTGCCAAGCGGCCTTGGTTTACTACCGGTAGACCGCCTGTCAAGTTTCGTATCATTTGGACTTCGTTTGATACTCCAACAGTTAACCGAGGGATCAAAAAGGCCTCGTGTGTGTTGCAGCCCAACACCCCTCCAAGTTGGCCCAAAACCCACCAAAACCTTCTCCATCATCTAGAGCGTTCGATCATGATCGCGTGGCCGAAAATCGCACCTTATTTGGACTCTCCTAGCTCCTCCTATGCCTATAAATAGACCCCCTCCGAAATTCTCGTTCTTCTCCCTCCGAAACCCTAGATCCGCCCCTCACGCTGCACCGGACGTGTCCGCCGCCGCCGGACAAAGCCGCCGCCACCCCCGCGCCCAATCAGGGCGTGACACGTGTCCCGCGCCGGCCTCCCTCCGCCGTGGCCCGTCCCGGCCCAGGGCGGGCCCTCTCCACCGCCAACCAGGCCGCCACCTACCGCGCCGCCTCCACGCGCCCACGCCGCCCGCGCATCGTCCCCGCCGCCGCCTTCTTCCGCGCCGGCCAGCGAACTCGTCGACTGAGCCTGTCGGCTCCGCCCCGCTCCGCCGCGGGCGAGACGCCGCGCCGCCACCTCGCCTCTTGCCGGCGCCGCCAAGTCCGCGCCTCGCCGCGACCTCGCCGGCGTCCTCTCCTCCGGCCGGTGGCTCCATCTCCGGCCAACTCCAGCGTCAAGTCCGACTCCGGCCGCCGTCGGTTACTGTTCCGGCGAAGTCCTCAGTTCACGCGTTGGATCCAGATCTGGATCGTGTGGGTTGACTTTCTCCTGAAACCCTAGTTCATATGCCCTTGTTCATCGCATCGTAACTTTGCATCCGTAACTTCGTTTTGGGCATATAGCATATCAAAATGTTCGTCTCAGAGAGTACATCATTTCATCTCATTGCATCATTTTCATTTGAGTTCATTTTGATGCCCGAAATGCTGTTAGAAGAGTGCTACTTGAGATATTTGTCAGATCTGCTGCTCCATTTAGATATTTGTCATTTTTGCCATGATTATTGTGTGCATGATATGCCCCTGAGCTCTACAAATGTTTTGTTAAGGGTTTTTCCATATTTCCAGAGGTGCAACCCATATATTTTTGTGATGTGTGTGGTGACTAGCACAAGCTTGCAAAGTGAGGCACTTGGTAATGCTGATTTCAGGGACTTAGCATTTCCACCAAGTCCTTGATCTGTTTATCTCATATGGCCATATATTCATGTTGTTTCCTAGTGATCCGTGCCTCTTTTGAGGATGAACAGTAAGGATGTTTTGTTAATCTTGTAGTGCTCTATCCATCCATGTCTTTTGTTGCAATTATGGAGCACCCTAGCTTGAGTCAATCGAGCTCTACTTTTGTCATTTCGTGAATCTGGGCAGATTGTCTACTTGTTAGCGATTTTGCCGATGATGTTGTAGTTGATCCGTGCATGCTATGGTATTGTTCTTGCCATGTCTAGCTTGTATTTTATGTATTCTTGATGGGTGTATGCTTAGATTGTCATGACTTGCTCTGTAGTGAGTGCATCAAGCTCGTAAACATGCCTACTTAATATCTGTTTCAGCATGCTCCAGTTTTTCTCTAAGTCTGAGACCTGATTATGATTTTGCCATGTTCACATGCTTGCAATTGTATTTTCTGGTCCCTTTTGGCTCAAGGTCACTAAGGGACTTTTGTTAAGCTCTTTGAGTAGATCCATGCCATGCTTTACTTTGCCATGTTCAGGTCCTGTAGCATGTAGTTTTGTTGCTCCAAAGAGTGCTATCTGATCTGAAATTCCAGACAAGTGTTAATTTCACTAAGTCTGAGATCTATTTACCATATGCATTTTTGCCATGCTTGTTTGAACCTATTAATGGATGAATTGGCCGTAGCTCAGTGCTAGACTTTTGTTAAGCATCATGAATGAATCCCTGCCATGTATTTGGTGGTCATGTTTGGGTGCTGTAGCATGTTCATCTTGTTGCATTTAGATGACTACTTGTTGTAAATCGCAGAACGTGGTCATATTTGAATCGCTTGCCATTTCCAAACCGTAACTCTGATTCCAGCGTTCTTTATATCATTTTCAAGCGATTTCATCTCATATTTCCAGTGGCACACTTGGATTTCCAAGTTGAGGCCAGGTTCATGCATTCCTTGTCACATCTTGCATATGCATCCCGCATCGCATCCCGCATAGCATACCATCCTTGCATCATATTGTTTGAGCTTTACGCGTGGTTGATTGTGTTTCGTTTGCTTGTTTGTCTTGTTTGGGTAGAGCCGGGAGACGAGTTCGCTAACGAGGATCCCGTTGAGTTTGCTTTCGAGGATCCAGTCAACTCTGACAACTTTGCAGGCAAGATGATCATACCCTCGAAATCACTACTATCTTTGCTTTGCTAGATGCTCGCTCTTTTGCTATGCCATGCTACGATGCCTACCACTTGCTTTCAAGCCTCCCAAATTGCCATGTCAAACCTCTAACCCACCATGTCCTAGCAAACCGTTGATTGGCTATGTTACCGCTTTGCTCAGCCCCTCTTATAGCGTTGCTAGTTGCAGGTGAAGATTGGAGACCGTTCCTTGTTGGAACATTATTTACTTGTTGGGATATCACTATATTGCCATGTTATCTTAATGCATCTATATACTTGGTAAAGGGTGGAAGGCTCGGCCTCTCGCCTAGTGTTTTGTTCCACCCTTGCCGCCTTAGTTTCCGTCATATCGGTGTTATGTTCTCGGATTTTGCGTTCCTTACGCGGTTGTGTTATAATGGGAACCCCTTGACAGTCCGCCTTGAATAAAACTTCTCCAGCAATGCCCAACCTTGGTTTTACCATTTGCCACCTAGCCTTTTCCCTTGGGTTTCGCGGACTCAAGGGTCATCTTATTTTAAACCCCCGGGCCAGTGCTCCTCTGAGTGTTGGTCCAACCTAGAGCACCGTGCGGGGCCGTCCCTTGGCAACTTGGGTTACGTTGGCTCCCGTACGCTTAGCTTATTCGGTGTGCCCTAAGAACGAGATATGTGCAGCTCCTATCGGGATTTGTCGGCACAGCGGGTGGTGTTGCAGGACTTGTTTTACCATTGTCGGAGTTGTCTTGAAGAACCGGGATACCGAGTCTGATCAGAACGTCTCGGGAGGAGGTATATTCCTTCGTTGACCGTGAGAGCTTGTCATGGGCTAAGTTGGGACTCCCCTGCAGGGATTTGAACTTTCGAAAGCCGTGCCCGCAGTTATGGGCAGATGGGAATTTGTTAATGTCCGGTTGTAGATAACTTGAACCTTAACTTAATTAAAATGAATCAACAGTGTGAGTTACCGTGATGGTCTCTTCTCGGCGGAGTCCGGGAAGTGAACACGGTGTTGGAGTAATGCTTGCGCAGGTTGTCCTCTAGTTTCTCGCTCGCGCTTTGCCTCCTCTTCTCGCTCTCTTTTGCGAACATGATAGCCACCATATATGCTAGCCGCTTGCTGCAGCTCCACATATTTACCTTGCCTTACCTATAAGCTTAAATAGTCTTGATCGCGAGGGTGCGAGATTGCTGAGTCCCTGTGGCTCACAGATTACTTCCAAACCAGATGCAGGGCCTGATGATTCCGCTCCTGGTAACGTGCTTGAGCTCAAGTGGGAGTTCGACGAGGACTCTCAACGATACTACGTGTCTTTCCCTGATGATCAGTAGTGGTGCCCAGCAGGGGGTGATCGGGACCGTGTCGCATGTTGGGTTATCTTTTATTTTGGCGCCGTAGTCGGGCCATGAGTGTTTGGATGTTGTAATGCTATTTATGTACTTGATTGACGTGGCGAGTGTAAGCCAACTATGTATCTTCCCTTTTTATTATCTATATTACATGGGATGTTGCGATGATTGCCTAACTTGCGACATTGCTTTCAATGCGGTTATGCCTCTAAGTCGTGCCTCGACACGTGGGAGATATAGCCGCATCGAGGGCGTTACAAGTTGGTAATCAGAGCCTTCCCCGACCTTAGGATCCCCCACTAATTGATCGTTTTTAGCAGCCGAGTTGTGTCTAGAAAAATATTTTGAGTCATTTAGGAATTATATATCGGAGAGTTTAGGAATTCTTTTTACTTCCCAGTCTCCTCTTCGCTCTGGTAAGGCATCCTGACGTAGAGTTTTGACTCTTCTCTTCTCAAATTTCACAAAAAAAAATTTAGGATCACGCGGGTATCTTGGAATCGTTCCGATGGTTTTATGACGAGAACATTGTCTTGGTGCCTCCTGTCAGGGGTTTTGTGGAAGTGTCCCAGGGAGTTGAGCTCTGAGGTGTTGTCGTCATAATTTTATCGTTGCAGTTCTGGTATACCTGAGTTTAGTACGCCGACATCGAAAATCTCTTTTATGCAGTTCGTTGGTGAGATAACCTCGATGCCACCCAGTAATGGGGAGGGAGTTCGGGAGTATCGCCATAACTTGCATAACGGATGCTTTTCGAAGGTTGAGGTAGATGGTTTCCGAAGTTTTTCTCGGTTATGTGTTGAAGGATGGATACAGCTGGATGTAGGAATTGCTAGATTTGGGTGAGATATTATGCTTCCCCTGTATCCCCAACACTTAATTGCATAACTGGAAAGGTTCGGGAGTTTCATAGGTGGGAATTCTTGTAGCTCTAGTTCTTCTTCCACGGATATTTGGTTTGAGATTGGGATTTCTTACCGAGTATTCGTTCTTGATCCGTACCTTGTTGATTTGTTTCTCTACCTAAATTTTAAGTGGATTCTCAATTTATGGATATTTGACCATTTCAAGAGGAATGCATTCGTTCATTTTGTTCGGATGTGAAGACTTTATGTTGCAATTTTCATTCCGTTGGATTCAGCTTCAATATTTGTCTATCAATGTGCTAACGGTGGTCAACCTCTTCAGGATGGCTCCCGCTAAGAGCACCAATCAGAATCAGAATCAAGATCCGCCACCACCTCCCCCTCCTCCGGAGGCATGGCAAGCTGTGATGGCCCCAACCAATGCAAACACACAGTTGATCATGCAAATTCTTCAAGAGCGCAATCAAGGCAACCAAGGGAACCAAGGCAACAATCAGAATCACTTTGCTACACTCAACCAGTTCCTTGCTAACGGGCCAAAAACTTTCAGCAATTGTGTTGAGGCAACTGATGCTGACGATTGGCTCATGGATCTGTGCAAGCATTTCGAGTGCAGTAACGTCAGGCCTGAGGACTTCGTCAAGTTCGCTTCCTTCCAACTCAAAGATCAAGCTGCAGAATGGTTCCAGCAGTACAAGGATTCCAGAGGTGGACGTGCTATGACCTGGGATGAATTCCGTCAAGACTTCAAAGCTCATCATATTCCTCAGAGCGTGGTTGAAAGCAAGCGTGAGGAATTCCGCAACCTGAAGCAAGGCTCTTTGTCTGTCTATGACTACAACAAGTCGTTCCAGAAGCTCGCCCGCTTTGCCAAGCAGGACATTCCTGATGAGAAGAGCATGATATACCAGTTCAGGGGTGGTCTCAGAGAAGAAATCCAGCTAGCTCTTGTTCTCTTCGAGCCCTTGAGATATGATGAGTTCTACAACATGGCACTGAAGCAAGAGGCCGCTCAACTGAGGTGTGATGCTTCCAAGAAGCGAGTCAGAGACACTACGCCTTCTTCCTCTACTCAAGTGGCCAAGCAGCAGAAGTATTGGCTTCCTCCTCCTCCGTTCCGTCAGCCGTATCAAAAGAGCAAAGGTGGCAGTGGACCTTCCCACCCACCCAACCCTAGCTTTCAGAACAAGACTTCGTCTCAAGCTCCAAGACCAAGTGCTCCGTATCACCGTCCGCTTTCAGAGGTCACGTGCAACAAGTGCCAACAGAAGGGTCACTATGCCAACAAGTGTTTCAACCAGAGGCGTCTTCCTCCTCCTCCTCCTGTGAGATCGGCAAGTACAGTTGTGGTCAAGCATAACCCCAAGCACGCCAAGGTCAACTTGCTGAATGCAGCTCAGGCAGAGGACTCATCAGATGTCATCATGGGTAACTTTCCAGTTAACTCTTTTCCCGCAAAAGTTCTTTTTGACACTGGTGCATCACATTGTTTCATGTCAAGATCATTTGTTTCCAAGCATGACTTCGTTTTGCAAATGTTGGGTAAACCTATGGGAGTGGTTTCTCCGGCTAAGTGTATGAGGGCTACTTCAATAGTCTCGGATGTTTCTATCATGATGGGTGATTTCAAGTTTCTGGCTTCCCCAATGGTTCTTGGTAACTCGGATATTGATCTTATTCTCGGGATGGATTGGCTTTCTAAGCACAAGGCTCAGCTTGATTGTGCAGCCAGGCATATTCAATTGACTCATTCGTCTGAGGATGTAATTGTCTTTGCCGCGAATGACGATACCATCTGTCTATTTTCTCTCAATGAGAAGGGTGAACTGGATGCTATCTCGCAAATTCCAGTCGTTTGTGAATATCAAGACGTCTTTCGAGAAGAGCTTCCAGGAATGCCTCCGCACCGGCCAGTCGAATTCGTTATTGATCTTGAGCCTGGCATGGAACCAGTGTGCAAGCGTCCTTACAAGCTCGGACCTGAAGAGTTGAAGGAGCTGAAGAAGCAACTCGATATTCAAGAGAGAATGGGTCTCATCCGGCCTAGTTCTTCTCTGTGGGGTTGTGGTGTTCTTTTTGTGAAGAAGAAGGATGGAACGGACCGACTTTGTGTTGATTACTGTCCATTGAACAAGAAGACCATCAAGAACAAATACCCACTTCCCAACATCAACGAGCTGTTCAAACAACTCAAAGGTGCCCAAGTATTCTCCAAGCTTGATCTCCGTATGGGTTATCATCAGATTCGAATCCGTGAGCAAGATATTCCCAAGACGGCTTTCAGGACAAGCTATGGTTCATATGAATACACTGTCATGTCTTTTGGCCTCGTCAACGCTCCTCCGACGTTCTCTCGCATGATGAACTTCATCTTCAACGCCTACACCAATGACTTCGTTTTGGTCTATCTCGACGACATTCTGGTTTTCTCGAAGAACAAGGAAGATCATGCCAAGCACTTGCGTTTGGTACTCGATAAGCTCAGGGAACACAAGTTCTACACGAAGTTCTCCAAGTGCGAATTTTGGCTCGATGAGGTTCTTTATCTTGGCCATATCATCTCTGCCAAGGGCATTGCGGTGAATCCTGAGAAGGTGTCTGCAATTGTGAATTGGGAACCTCCTCAGAACGTGAAGCAACTCCGTAGCTTCCTCGGTCTCGCAAGATATTGTCGAAGATTCGTTGAAAACTTTTCTTAGATCGCGAAGCCTCTCTTAAATCTTCTCCAGAAGCATGTCAAGTACGTTTGGTCTTTGGAGTGTGACATTGCTTTCAACACTTTGAAAGAGAAACTGATCACTGCTCCAGTTCTAACTCCGCCTGATGAATCCAAGCCGTTCGAGGTCTTTTGTGATGCCTCTCTCCAAGGACTTGGCGCAGTATTGATGCAAGAGAAGAAAGTTGTTGCTTATACCTCTCGCCAGTTGAAGCCCAACGAGAAGAACTACCCCACTCATGATCTCGAGTTGGCGGTAGTTGTGCATGCTCTTTTGACTTGGAGACATCTCTTATTGGGAAGATAAATGGACATTTTCACTGATCACAAGAGTCTCAAGTATATCTTCACTCAGCCTAATCTCAACCTCAGGCAAACTCGATGGGTCGAAATGATTCAAGAGTATAATCCGAGTATCGAGTATACTCCAGGCAAGGCCAATGTGATTACTGACGCATTGAGCAGAAAGGCTTATTGCAACAGTCTGATTCTCAAGCCTTATCAACTCGAGCTTTGTGAAGCTTTCCACAAACTTAATCTGCAAGTTGTTCCACAAGGTTTCCCCGCCAACCTTCAAGTCTCTCCTACCTTGGAAGACCAGATTCGTCAAGCTCAGCTTCTTGATGCTATAGTGAAAAAGGTGAAGATTGGGATTGCCAAGAGTCAACCCAAGTACAAGTGCTACCGCCTTGATGACAAGGATACTCTCTTCTTCGAGGATCGTATTGTTGTGCCCAAAGGTGACCTTCGTAAAGTGATCATGAACGAGGCTCACAATTCTCTCCTCTCCATCCACCCTGGGAGCACGAAGATGTATCACGACCTCAAGCAGGCTTATTGGTGGACTCGAATGAAGCGCGAGATTGCTCAATTCGTGAATGAGTGTGATGTCTGCAGAAGAGTGAAGGCAGAACACCAAAGTCCAGCTGGTCTCCTCCAACCTCTTGCCATTCCAGAATGGAAGTTTGACCACATTGAAATAGACTTCGTGACTGGGTTTCCAAAGTCCAAGCGTGGCAATGATGCTATATTCGTTGTCATCGACAAACTCACTAAAGTGGCTCACTTTCTGCCTATCAAAGAGTCAATCACTGTAGCTCAATTGGCGGAACTCTATACCTCTCGAATTGTCTCTCTGCATGGTATTCCGCAAGTGATCTCTTCAGACCGTGGCAGCATCTTTACCTCCAAGTTTTGGGATTCTTTTCAGAAGGCCATGGGCACCAACATCCGCTTCAGCACAGCTTTCCATCCTCAAACTAGCGGTCAAGTCGAGCGTGTCAATCAGATTCTTGAAGATATGCTCAGGGCTTGTGTGATCTCCTTCGGCTTGAAGTGGGAGGATTGTCTTCCTTATGCTGAATTCTCCTACAACAACAATTTTCAAGCAAGTTCAGGCAAGGCCCCATTTGAAATTCTGTATGGCAGGAAGTGCCGTACCCCTCTCAACTGGTCCGAAACCGGTGAACGTCAGCTTCTCAGAAATGACTTAATCACAGAGGCAGAGGAAATGTGCAAAGTCATTTGAGATAACCTCAAAGCAGCCCAATCCCGCCAGAAGAGCTACTATGACAGTAAGCACCGTGATTTGGCTTTCGAGATCAGAGATCATGTTTACCTCCGCGTCTCTCCAGTGAAAGGTACTCGTCACTTCGGTATCAAAGGGAAGCTTGCCCCTAGATACGTGGGACCTTTCAAGATTGTCAGCAAGAGAGGCGATCTCGCCTACCAACTCGAACTTCCTTCAAACTCTGCAAATGTTCATGATGTGTTCCATGTCTCTCAGCTTCGAAAGTGCTTCAACACTCCTGACCGCACCGTCAACTTCGAGGACATTGAGCTCCAAGAAGATCTCTCTTATCGTGAGCACCCAGTTGCTATTCTTGAAGAGACTGAACGCAAGACTCGCAACAAGTCAATTAAATTCCTCAAAGTCAAGTGGTCACACCATTCTGACCGTGAAGCTACCTGAGAATGCGAGGATCACCTCCGTTCTGAGTACCCGGTGTTCTTTCAGTCCTAGATCTCGGGACGAGATCCTTTCGTAGTGGTGGAGTGTTGTAACACCCCGGATGTAATTTACCCAATATGTACTCCAACTCTTGCCGTTTCCGGCGTTAAGTTATTTTATCTTCTCGGGTTCGGGTTTTTGTCTCCGTGTGTTGTTGTCGTTGTCATGCATCTCTTATCATGTCATCATGTGCATTGTTTTTGCATACGTGTTCATCTCATGCATTCGAGCATTTTCCCCGTTGTCCGTTTGCATTCCGGCGCTTCGTTCTCCTCCGGTGGTCATTTCTACCTTTCTTTCGTGTGTGGGGATTAAACATTTCCGGATTGGACCGAGACTTGCCAAGCGGCCTTGGTTTACTACCGGTAGACCGCCTGTCAAGTTTCGTATCATTTGAACTTCGTTTGATACTCCAACGGTTAACCGAGGGATCGAAAAGGCCTCGCGTGTGTTGCAGCCCAACACCCCTCCAAGTTGTCCCAAAACCCACCAAAACCTTCTCCATCATCTAGAGCGTTCGATCATGATCGCGTGGCCGAAAACCGCACCTCATTTGGACTCTCCTAGCTCCTCCTATGCCTATAAATAGATCCCCTCCGAAATTCTCATTCTTCTCCCTCCGAAACCCTAGATCCGCCCCTCGCGCTGCACCGGACGTGTCCGCCGCCGCCGGACAAAGCCGCCGCCACCCCCGCGCCCAATCAGGGCGTGACACGTGTCCCGCACCGGCCTCCCTCCGTCGCGGCCCATCCCGGCCCAGGGCGGGCCCTCTCCGCCGCCAACCGGGCCGCCACCTACCGCGCCGCCTCCACGCGCCCATGCCGCCCGCGCATCGTCCCCGCCGCCGCCTTCTTCCGCGCCGGCCGGC
>NC_041390.1:520229500-520247762 GCF_002162155.2 Triticum dicoccoides | reverse complement strand
CGCCTCTTGCCGGCGCCGCCAAGTCCGCGCCTCGCCGCCGCCTCGCCGCGACCTCGCCGGCGTCCTCTCCTCCGGCCGGTGGCTCCATCTCCGGCCAACTCCGGCGTCAAGTCCGACTCCGGCCGCTGTCGGTTACTGTTCCGGCGAAGTCCTCGGTTCACGCGCTGGATCCAGATCTGGATCGTGTGGGTTGACTTTCTCCGAAACCCTAGTTCATATGCCCTTGTTCATTGCATCGTAACTTTGCATCTGCAACTCCGTTTTGGGCATATAGCATATCAAAATGTTCGTCTCAGAGAGTACATCATTTCATCTCACTGCATCATTTTCATTTGAGTTCATTTTGATGCCCGAAATTCTCTTAGAAGAGTGCTACTTGAGATATTTGTCAGATCTGCTGCTCCATTTAGATATTTGTCATTTTTGCCATGATTATTGTGTGCATGATATGCCCCTGAGCTCTACATATGTTTTGTTAAGGGTTTTGCCATCTTTCCAGAGGTGTAACCCATGTATTTTTGTGATGTGTGTGGTGACTAGCACAAGCTTAAAAAGTGAGGCACTTGGTAATGCTGATTTCAGGGACTTAGCATTTCCACTAAGTCCTTGATCTGTTTATCTCATATGGCCATATGTTCATGTTGTTTCCTAGTGATCCGTGCCTCTTTTGAGGATGAACAGTAAGGATGTTTTGTTAATCTTGTAGTGCTCTATCCATCCATGCCTTTGTTTGCAATTATGGAGCACCCTAGCTTGAGTCAATCGAGCTCTACTTTTGTCATTTCGTGAATCTGGGCAGATTGTCTACTTGTTAGCGATTTTGCCAATGATGTTGTAGTTGATCCGTGCATGCTATGGTATTGTTCTTGCCATGTCTAGCTTGTATTTTATGTATTCTTGATGGGTGTATGCTTAGATTGTCATGACTTGCTCTGTAGTGAGTGCATCGAGCTCGTAAACATGCCAACTTAATATCTGTTTCAGCATGCTCCAGTTTTCTCTAAGTCTGAGACCTGATTATGTTTTTGCCATGTTCACATGCTTGCAATTGTATTTTCTGATTCCTTTTGGCTCAAGGTCACTAAGGGACTTTTGTTAAGCTCTTTGAGTAGATCCATGCCATGCTTTACTTTTCCATGTTCAGGTCCTGTAGCATGTAGTTTTGTTGCTCCAAAGAGTGCTATCTGATCTGAAATTCCAGACAAGTGTTAATTTCACTAAGTCTGAGATCTGTTTACCATATGCATTTTTGCCATGCTTGTTTGAACCTGTTAATGGATGAATTGGCCGTAGCTCAGTGCTAGACTTTTGTTAAGCATCATGAATGCATCCCTGCCATGTATTTGGTGGTCATGTTTGGGTGCTGTAGCATGTTCATCTTGTTGCATTTAGATGACTACTTGTTGTAAATCGCAGAACGTGGTCATATTTGAATCGCTTGCCATTTCCAAACCGTAACTCCGATTCCAGCGTTCTTTATATCATTTTCAAGCGATTTCATCTCATATTTCAAGTGGCACACTTGGATTTCCAAGTTGAGGCCAGGTTCATGCATTACTTGTCACATCTTGCATATGCATCCCGCATCGCATCCCGCATAGCATACCATCCTTGCATCATATTGTTTGAGCTTTACGCGTGGTTGATTGTGTTTCGTTTGCTTGTTTGTCTTGTTTGGGTAGAGCCGGGAGACGAGTTCGCTAACGAGGATCCCGTTGAGTTTGCTTTCGAGGATCCAGTCAACTCTGACAACTTTGCAGGCAAGATGATCATACCCTCGAAATCACTACTATCTTTGCTTTGCTAGATGCTCGCTCTTTTGCTATGCCATGCTACGATGCCTACCACTTGCTTTCAAGCCTCCCAAATTGCCATATCAAACCTCTAACCCACCATGTCCTAGCAAACCATTGATTGGCTATGTTACCGCTTTGCTCAGCCCCTCTTATAGCGTTGCTAGTTGCAGGTGAAGATTGGAGACCGTTCCTTGTTGGAACATTATTTACTTGTTGGGATATCACTATATTTCCATGTTATCTTAATGCATCTATATACTTGGTAAAGGGTGGAAGGCTCGGCCTCTCGCCTAATGTTTTGTTCCACCCTTGCCGCCTTAGTTTCCGCCATATCGGTGTTATGTTCCCGGATTTTGCGTTCCTTACGCGGTTGGGTTATAATGGGAACCCCTTGACAGTCCGCCTTGAATAAAACTTCTCCAGCAATGCCCAACCTTGGTTTTACCATTTGCCACCTAGCCTTTTCCCTTGGGTTTCGCGGACTCAAGGGTCATCTTATTTTAAACCCCCGGGCCAGTGCTCCTCTGAGTGTTGGTCCAACCTAGAGCACCGTGCGGGGCCGTCCCTTGGCAACTTGGGTCACGTTGGCTCCCGTACGCTTAGCTTATCCGGTGTGCCCTGAGAACGAGATATGTGCAGCTCCTATCTGGATTTGTCGGCACAGCGGGTGGTGTTGCAGGACTTGTTTTACCATTGTCGGAGTTGTCTTGAAGAACCGGGATACCGAGTCTGATCGGAACGTCTCGGGAGGAGGTATATTCCTTCGTTGACCGTGAGAGCTTGTCATGGGCTAAGTTGGGACTCCCCTGCAGGGATTTAAACTTTCGAAAGCCGTGCCCGCGGTTATGGGCAGATGGGAATTTGTTAATGTCCGGTTGTAGATAACTTGAACCTTAACTTAATTAAAATGAATCAATAGTGTGAGTTACCGTGATGGTCTCTTCTCGGCGGTGTCCGGGAAGTGAACACGGTGTTGGAGTAATGCTTGCGCAGGTTGTCCTCTAGTTTCTCGCTCGCGCTTTGCCTCCTCTTCTCGCTCTCTTTTGCGAACAGGATAGCCACCATATATGCTAGCCGCTTGCTGCAGCTCCACATATTTACCTTGCGTTACCTATAAGCTTAAATAGTCTTGATCGCGAGGGTGCGAGATTGCTGAGTCCCTGTGGCTCAGAGATTACTTCCAAACCAGATGCAGGGCCTGATGATTCTGCTCTAGGTGACGCGCTTGAGCTCAAGTGGGAGTTCGACGAGGACTCTCAACGATACTACGTGTCTTTCCCTGATGATCAGTAGTGGTGCCCAGTTGGGGGTGATCGGGACCGTGTCGCATGTTGGGTTATCTTTTATTTTGGCGTCGTAGTCGGGCCATGAGTGTTTGGATGTTGTAATGCTATTTATGTACTTGATTGACGTGGCGAGTGTAAGCCAACTATGTATCTTCCCTTTTTATTATCTATATTACATGGGATGTTGCGATGATTGCCTAACTTGCGACATTGCTTTCAATGCGGTTATGCCTCTAAGTCGTGCCTCGACACGTGGGAGATATAGCCGCATCGAGGGTGTTACACTTGTAACCAATCCTTGCGGTGGTCTTCGAATCCCGAGAGGTTGAACTACAGGTAGGAGGTGGCTGCTGAAACAAATCTTGCTGACTGAAGGGCAAGCGAAGCACAACAGCTATAGTGTTTTCTCGCATCGTGTTACCTTACCTCCGTTATCTTATTCAAGGAGTAGATCAGTGTTGGGAACCTCTCTATAGCCATAAAAATATTACCTTAGAAAACTTATACTAAGAGAAGGTTTAAAGAATATGGTTGTATATAGAATAATAAGGAAGATAAAAATCTGACATGTGATCAATTGAACATAGTGGTTCTCTATTGACACTAGTAGACTGCCCGTGCGTTGCCACGGGCTTTTCATAATTTGTATTGGTTGCATGTAAAATTTCATATAGATAGAAAATATAGCCGAAATAATTGTAATGTACTTCGCTTGCAATGTATTTTGATAATAAAATGTAATTCTACCCTATACACAAAAGGGTTATCATATCTGATGCACAAAGTAAATGTGGTACACAAACATTGGCCTCTTTATTGTGCATTGCATTACAAATGATAATAACACTTGAATGTTTTTTATGCTTAAGATCGATTGTCTCATGAAAGCGTGTGCATTGCTATTCTCCATTAATTAAAATTAACACATGGATGATTTTGTTCCCTTTAAAAAATGTTCCAAGAAGTTACAACCAGAAACTTAATTGCAATGTGCAATTGGCTGGCAAACTATTGCAAATGAACTTAGGCACTTGAAACCATACAATTTACCATTTAGAAACTGCTGCAGCAAAACACATCTTCTAGAACATGCTACTCCTAGCTATCTTGGGAGAGGTAGATACATCAATCTTTGATAACATTTGTTGATTAAAAATTTATTGGCATTTATTTATATTTTTATAGTAATTTTTAGTTTTGTTAGAATTATGTAACTTCAGATTTGGTGTATCGGCTCAAAATGAAATTCACATAAGACTCAAAAGGAAATGTGTGTGTTGTACTATGAACTATGATGTAAAGGGAAGCGACCAACTCCTATTCAAATACCAACCGGAGAAAAACCCTAATTATACATACACTAAGACATTAAAATCAAAAATAAGGGTGAAAGGGCGATTGACATGCAGCATCAATTGTGAATAAGCAGGTTAAAACTTGCCCAGAGAATATTGCTCACGACTCACAAGTTTACAACATACTTTTTTCTGTATTAGCACAAAAGTCGAATAATACATGGTAGGATTGAGGAGGAGAAGGGAGAAGTGCATGGATGAACCTGGGTACATATGAACCCACTTTGGAAAACACATTTTGCAATGTCAAAAAATTCTGAAAAAGGGTGTGCGTGGACATCTTCATATTCTATATGTGTGCAGAAAGTTTCACAGAAAAACAACCTATTTTGTAGCCTGTGCAAAAAAGACAAAATTTTGTGCCGTGAAACGCTATTTACAAGCAGTAAAATTTGTCTTTTTTACTGAGACAAAACAAAAATATTTTTTACACAAAATTTTGTACAGTGGACATACCTTTGCCAACATGTATGCATAATTTTTTTACAAAATTTTTAAACATTACAAAACGCGTAAAAGGTACATTTTTAAAAAGTGGGTGCAGATGCCCCCGTGTGCAGATCGTCCACACTCAAGGAGAAGGTCTATAATATTAGTCTTACCGAGAGGGGGGAGGGAGGGAGAGAGAATCAGATCTCCAAATTGTCTCCATGTGTCTACGCTATCTAAAAACCACCATATGTGAGAAGTAATGGGGTCTGGACGTCTCAGGGCAGCTAGATCAGACCAGATCACATCATGCTGGAAAAAAATATAGTTTTCTAAAATATTGCAAGGCATCCCGAAGATATTGACGTTACAAGTTGCTACGAGCTTAAATGCTTAAAACAATCAACCGAAAATACCAACATACTTCTCCATTTTGAGCTAGTCCACCTAACGAGGACTTCTTCATTAATACCCACAATCGTTCCAGATAGCCAATAGGAGATAAAAGTCAGTAAATGTTGTACTCCATCTGTTTCTAAATATAAGTCTTTTTTGAAAGTTCAATAAGGACTACATACAGATGTATATAGACATATTTTAAAGTGTAGATTCATTCATTTTGCTCCGTATGTAGTTCACATTGGAGTCTCTAGGAAGAATTATATTTAGGAACGGAAGGAGTACAAATAATAATTTCAGTTGAGTTGAAAAACTTAAATTAAAAACCAACAAATATATGCAGGGTTATTTCATACTGTTATTTTAATGGGCACCAATAACGTTCTTTTCAGCATCATAATATATAATCCAAAATCATATTAACAATTTTGGGGTAACTTTGTACTACTTATGAGTATAAATAATATGATTAATTAACAAATCTTGAATTGTAATAGATCTGAAAAAACATTTATATGTTTCAAAGAGTCATATGGTGTGAGTATCGTCTGAAAGCTTTCTGGATAAATAAGGATATAGAGAGTTGTTAAGTTCAAGAAAACAGAATGGCTCTCCTTACGCAACGTCTAAGTTCACCACCATTAGATTTATAAATGGGGAAAAGACGCTATGAATAAGAGAAACAACAAATAAAGATAGAAAGGTGTTAAGTTCACCACACTCTTTATTTGCTAACTGGGTTGAGTAGATAACAATATGTTTTAGAAGATGATGACTTCCTAATACTTTAGCACATAACTGTACTCTACTAAACCGTGGGGGACGAATCGGAGGTACAGTAGAAGAATGAACAAATAGATTTTATTTATATTATCCACACCCTACATGTACAACACTGAGAAGCTCCTCGTGAAACAAGCTTACAACAGTGAGCATTGAACAATCATACTCTCTTCTTGTTAGCCGGTGCTGAGAACACTTGTGCAGCAATTAGTATATCAATGTCCTCGTAGATAGGTTGATGAAGACTGCCAGCAATGAAAATATCATCCAGTACATAGGCCTGAAAATTTCACCATTGGCACTCATGGGAATTAGTTAGTACTAAAAAGAATGGTATAGCTCTCACAAGAAATTACATACAGCTCCATTGTTGGTTCTTCAATGTCAAAATTTCAGCATATATGTGAACATTAAAAAGACTTCACATACCTAAATAAATTATGAAAAACGCTCATGCTGCAGTGCGGCTCCCATGTCCTCGTCGGTTTTGACGCACCTACCACGTACTTGCAGCTTGGGGCGTGACCCCTACATCCTTGGTGGCGGCCACAGCGCCCACATCCACCTACATCCTCAAATTTCCATTATACCATAATGTCTAGCTTAGGGATTTTGTTCTGTATCTTCTTATTTGGCACTACACCAATATTTAGCATGACGTCAACGACCACATAACGCCTTCATCACTGGTTAGTGATCTGATCATGTCTCTTACTACCTGAAAGCACAAATATTAAATTCTATTGTTAAAGATATATTCTTAACATGTCAATAAGAGGGAAAAGCAATATGGCAATTCAATGTCTCATCGACCCTGCAGTTGGCAACATCCCAAGTGATGATCAATTTTAAACATAATATTTAACTACAAGAATGACTACAATACAATTCATCATTTCTTTGTTCTGGGCATTCTTGCCCTTGAATACGTGATAATACAAGGACAAACTTAAAGTATGCTGATACGATGTAGTGCCATCAAGCATGGATAATTATGCAAGGACAAACTCATGTTCTAGGAATTTTTTACCCTAAACGATGCATGAAACGACCAATAATAAACATATTAGAAAAATTGTGCATCTCTTTTTGTCCATAATAAGTTCTGTTGCTTCTTCCAAGTCAGTTTATTATTTAACCATATCGTTCGGCCACCACTCTGTCCATGTAGGGCGAGCGCTAGCATTAGTAGCATTTATCTAAACTCTGATTACCAACACGTACAATGATTAACACGCTTGTTGGTGCAAATAGAACTCACTTGTGGTGAGAACTGAATAAGTGTTGTCGAAGGGTTGAGGGAGCTCGAAGGGGTTGGTATCACTGAACAAGTTGTTCGTCAATACAGCCCCAAGAAAACTTTAGAAAGGATGTTTCTGCCCACCCACATAAATAAAGAGATAAATCTGTGATCGTGCGGCAAGCCTGATAAGCCACATAAATAAAGAGATAAATATGTGATCGTGCATAAAGTAATTAAAAAACCCGGTGTTGTTCTCTTATGTCCACGGTCCGCCCGCTCCCCACCCCTTTTCTACCTCACGCCCCGTCCATCCGCTCCCAGCTTACTCCCTAGCTTCATGTTGCTCATGCTCGCCCATGTGTGCGTTGTCAGCCAGCTGGTGGCCCCAACTCGTTCGGCTCCGTCCGCTTGGTGCTAGATGATTAGCACATGGATGCATCCGCCGGCCATACCACCTGCACATCAATGAACAGTGGATTAGTACGTCAACAGGGATAGAAAAATATAAAACTCACACAAACGGAATTTATAGAAATCAGCAAACACTAATCTGAATACCTTCTAAATCTCACGTAGTGCAGGGGGTGCTCTGAAAGTCTAAATATCATTTTTTTACAGAAACAATGTTCCTTTCTCACTCTACTGGGTGCCCTTAGACAGGGCCACCTCATTGTCAACCACTCCCGCATCCCTCACCCTGTCAAACCGGGTCGCGGCTTACTCGGAATTCATGAATGCCCATGTGGCGTCATCGAAAGAGCTAAGCAAATTCTCGCCAACCGCGTCGCCTTCCAGCAGATGGTCATTACGAAGGATCGATGCCGCTGCCCCTATTCCACTTTTAATATGATGCATCCAGATTCTTTTTATAATAATTTCTCACATGTTTCAATTGAATAATTTGATTATCCGAACCAATTAATGAACCAGAGATGGTATCAGTGGTGCTGTTTTTTCTTTAGGCAGCTTGCAGAATGAATGATGAAGTTTTTTGGGCCTGCATCGCAAATGGGTTTGGCCAGATGCTCGACTGGTTTTACGACCAACTATAGAAGTGTATTCATCATTTCCATTGGCATGACCGTAATTTGTGAATCAGAAAAGATAGAAAAGCAAACTTTAATGTTAAATATAAAACGAAAGAAAAAAAGAATCCTAGTAATTAGATTTGTAAAAAGAAATGCATTTGAGATGTTTCAGCGATACAATAAGCACATCAGTAAGACATTATAATCATGGTATAAACTTGCTTCCTTTTTTATGATAGATACACGCATACTGGAAAATTTGCAACAACAATAGATAACAAGATTATTTTTAGCTCACCTTCTGATTCCATTGTCGCTTTATCATCAGTTATCAAAAGTGAAATTAGCCTATGAAGATAACCATGTATACTGAACACACGAGAAAAACACAAGTTTAATCCATCGGCTTTAGAGATCCTTGATAGATGCCATCAGGTTGAGAAATTTGATGTTATGAATAAGGCATGAAGAGAATTGTCTGTTGGTCAACATTTGCAGGAGTAAGCTGGATCAAGGATGAGTTTTCGCCATCGGTAAACAGGGACCTGTTCATGTACAAGCTGTAGGAATAAATTTTAGCACTAATTACTGAATAGCATACAAAATTGTCTAATGTACTACAAACTATAGAGAAAAATCACATCCCTGGTGTTGAAACACCAGTGGCACAAGGCACTTTGTCCAATTTGTGCTTCCAAGGGTAGTCTCCGAACTCTGACACGGTGGCACCATCACCAACTTACACTTGCTTGTCAGCGCAGCTGTGATGGCCCTTGCTGGGGGTCATACCTCCGAGTCGTGCCCCTCTTTCCAAAATTTGTCCAAGGTGCCTGAAAAAAACTTAATTAACCTCCAATGAAAATAATAATACACCATGTCAGCATGGATAGCTATATGACTGTATTAAAAATTACTCTAATGTGACACAATGGTTTGAGTTGCTAGATATTGTGGGTCATCTAGTTAAATTCAGGTCTTACTTCCTACTTGCTGCACGAACTTCCTCAGTGGTAAGCATCGCAGTCGTCAGCATACAGGTTCACCACCTGAACTTACGCGCACAAGACATGACCTGATGCCCGATGTAGCCACATGCATAGCAGAACCACGGCAAGCGCTCGTACTGAAGTTTAAGCCCCACCCTTGTTCTCTTTTCCTTGATCCTTGCTATCATCGCAACTGAAATTTCCAGTGCCCGCTATATAGAGGAAAAGCAACCCGTACACAAACAAAGTTTCCTAACTACTCTCCCATCACGTAGTTCAATTTGGAGGATTGTTCTCATGTCCTTGCATAGAGCATATACCATTACATCTGTTCTCCAATTCATCGAGACATCAAGAATGTGTACCCATATCCACAGCCAAAGTGCACAAAGTAGTTATTGCCTCCCAAAAACGTGAACGTTAGATCCTCTTTGTCCTTAGCCTCCAAGCATCTTCTAGCTCATCAAACAGAAAACATATTTGCAGCGAAAAGTGATTCAATATATGAGCAATTAGGACAAGATTAGTGCTTTGGGAATTGAGAGAGTTGTCCTCCATACTCATCCTTATGATAACATGCTTTGGGAATTAGGCAA
Organism: Triticum dicoccoides; assembly: GCF_002162155.2. Classification (NCBI taxonomy): domain Eukaryota; kingdom Viridiplantae; phylum Streptophyta; class Magnoliopsida; order Poales; family Poaceae; genus Triticum; species Triticum dicoccoides. Next base: position 520,237,861 of record NC_041390.1, on the reverse strand, counting down.
GCTCGGGATTCTGTGGAGATGTTCGATAACATGCTTCTAGAAAGCGTCATGTTACACCACGCCCATCCTAGACACCACAGTATGATGTGAGGTTGACTCGTGCACCACATTTTCCACCTGGTCTGGCCGCCCTGCAACCCAAGATCGTTCCAAGCCAATATTTCGCTCGGTGTTCTGAAGATCTGCAGAAGAGGTTGTAAAAATCATCAGGTGTGTAACCTGCATACAGAAGAAAGATTGATACGTGCATGTAAAACTGAGAAACAACAAATCTGATTCAAACACAAAAGAAAAAGGGCAGGCTTAATTATGCTATCCTGCTGAGCCACGGCCGGCACTACCCCTCGTCGTTTCAGGTGGAACAGGAGAGCACGAGCAGAGGATACTGATTCAGGGGATGAGAGGGGTGGGGTGGGGATCACGAGAGCTTATCCATGTCTTGGGGCGGCCATCCATGCCGAGCGGCAGCAGCGAGGTGCCACCGTGGTGGTGACGGGTGATGCATCCAAGGCGCCGGTGGCGCCGGCGTTCTCGTGATCCATGATGGCCGCGTCTGCCCGGATGGTCGTGTCCGCCGAGGTCGGACGGACAGGGCCGCACGGGCCTTTGTACAGGGGGAGGGTAGAGGGTTGGCGGATGGGGAAGGGAAGTACCAGGGATGTGGTGCCGACTCGTTGGTCTCAGATCACCGCCGGTCGCCGGTATCCGAGGCGTCGCGACGTATCCGAGGCGCGGCGGTGGATCAGTTGTCAGATCGGAGCACGAGGAGTGGGAGGCAGCGGATCACCATTGAAGGCCGAGGAGTGGGACGGGTAGAGATGAAGGTCGGAGGGAGGGAAGAAAAAGGGGTGGGGGTGCGGCCGTGCGTGGAGGAAGATGTGTGGCAGCCATGGGTCATGGAGTTCGGTGGCGGCGGCGTCTTCCGGAGTTCGGCGGCAGGGACTGAAACCGCCCTGCCCTGGAGAGGCGGCGACGGCATCTCCCGGAGTTCGGTGGTTGCGGGATTCAAACCGCGCTGCCTTGAAGAGGCGGCGGCGGCTCCCCCTCGACGGCGGCAACGATAGATGGGATCGATGGGATCGAGAGGACGGCGGCGGCAACGGGAGGACTGCGGGCGGGGTGGTTTTCTTGGGGGTGCGTGTGTGGGGTGGGTGAGATGGGGTGGGCAGGTGACGAAAAAAACCAGCGAAAAAAAAACAGGACAAAAAAACCCGGATGAAAGTGGTGGGACGAAAATTAAACCCGGAACGTGACCTACCAACTGAGACATTAGGAGTAAAGATAAGGCAACCTTGGAAGGAAAGGACTAAAGAGTGGACTAATGCCCAATCAGGCAAGTGTTCTGAGATGAGCACACCAATGAGATGAATAGTACTGATAATTTCCGTCAAGTTTTCTGAGATGAGTAGTACTGATTATTTCGGGTAAGTTTAAGCAACTGGTCTATAGTAATTCAACTAATTGTGTACTAATTCTATAAAATATAATTCTCTATACAATATATTAATTTTATAATTCTGTAAAATATAATTCTATAAAGCATTAGGCATTGACACATGTACTAATTGTGAAAGTATGAAAGCACATGGCCGGTACTAATTCTGTACTAATTCAACTCATTTGTCAAAAATCATCAAATATAAATATAATAAATCTTTAGTTATACATCAGTCATAAAAATAAAGCACCTGGTCTGTTATCCTCATAAGTAATTGCCAGCCATGCCCAGCAACGATCTCACATTCTGCATCACTGCAATAAATTCAGCATCACAGAGGATTCATTGAACAATTTGGATCATCAATAGACAAAAAATATATAAATACACAACAAAGGTACAAAAAGTAAAACACAACAATGGAAACCAATTGCATAGTCTAAAATTAGGTGAAAAGGTAGTGGAAGCATGAAAGTAATGATCCGCAGTGGAGCTTACCAAATATAGATCCTATGTACTGCCAACAAGTGGGAGCACACCAAAAGCTGCAATTAGAAACATATAATGTTAATCCAAAGTAGTTATCATATGTACGGTGGGTTCTGACCTATTGAAGGAGCATGTGCCCGTGCTACCTGCGCATAATTAACACTACCCATGGTTGCAGCCTTCTTTGCTGCTGGGCGACACTGCGCTTCTCGAGGAATTCCTCTTTCTTCTCATCAAACATTCTGGCATACCAGGATTGACTACTTCTCTTTTTAGGTTTCTGAGTATGACTACTTTTTGCATTCCCATTTACAAATGAGTTTGTTAGGTCCTCCAACGGGACGATCCCCTGACCCATCTTCATTTTGAAAGCATAAATGTTAAACAACTTATAACGGATGAAAAAATAGAGGCAAAGGAGTCTCAACCCTGATCCGACATTGGAACCATGATCTAAATATATGACAGTAAAGAACTGCAATTTCCATCTCTCTCCCACACACAACATGCCATGTACACTCGACATGCCATGGGTACAACATGAATAACTCCAAAAAAATAGTCAGAATTTGAAAACAATTAATTGAAAGTAGAGCACAAATAGTATTAGAACAGAAGCAATGCAAGAACCAAAAATTGCCGAGGGTTAAATACAAATGGATAATACAATAATGAAATATTATTTTTTAAGTATAGCACTTTCACAACAACTGGAAATTACATGGGCTTAAAATAGACTATGATCACAACCAGACAAACAAACAGAAACAACGGAACAATTTTTCTTTCTTACGTTATCTCTGCAACCGAATTTGTATTCTGCTCTTTCCAAGTGCTAAACAAAAGCTACAGAACGACTCACATTACTGCAATAATTACTTTATCCATAATTGAAAGCCATATTTAAACTGACCAAAATTGATCTTCAATGGTCATATTTAAACTGACCAGAATTGTAAAAGGAGGTAAATAATTGCATATTTAAACTGATAGTTGAAGCCAGGAAGCATCGGTAAATTACCCGTGGTCAGAAGGGGGGAGCAAGGTGACCATCGTGGTTGTGGGCGACGGCTTGACTTGGTCCAACTGGAGGCAATCTGGGATCTGAAGAGACTAAGAGCATCTCCAACAGGCGCCGGACGCGCGGCGCGCAAAAAACAGATTTGCCGCGCGCGCATTGCCTGGTTTGGCGCAGCGCGCGGTGCCCGCTCCAGCAGCCGCGCTGAAATGCAGCACGCGCGCGCCGCTCCAGCAGCGCGCAAAAATGCAGAGCGCGCGACTCGCCGGTGCATTGCATATGGTATTTTCAACACAAAATGATGAACGTTTTCAACACAAAATTTCACACAAACAAGTTGATGAAAAAAAGTTCATGCCCATAAGTTCATTTAACCAAGTTCAAAATGCAAATCAAGTTTAATACACAAATGAAAGACACATCATTCCTCGTCCTCGTCTTCGTCCTCGTCCTCATCTTCGGAAGACGATTCTTCCGCCTCCGAAGATGAATCTTCCTCCCTCTCTTGATCGCGCACCGCATCACGTGAAGCTCCGACGGTGTTGGCAAGATCTTCAACGACATCTTCATGGAAATGTGTGCGAGGAGGCACATCGAAAGACATCCCGCCCATGGCGGCCGGAGGTGCACCCATGCCTCCCATGAGAGAAGCAAAACTCATGCCTCCCATGGTGGCCATAGTGTCGGGGGGAGCTCCAAAGCCACCCAAGCCACCCATGCCACCCATGGCGCCGAGGCCACCGCCACCCATTGCATGAACCATGGCTCTTTTTTGGATCAAGACTTCTTCACGGGCTAGATTGACATACTCCATTTGCGCCACATTGAGGTTAGATGTGTCCAAGAAGAACAAGTGCTTCTCTCATTCCAACAATTTAGTACGCTCATCATTGCTCACCTTCCTCTCCTCCAAAGCCACCTTTCTCTCCTCGGCCGCCACCCTCCTCTCCTCGGCCGCCAACCTCCTCTCCTCGGCCGCGGCATCTTGGTTCCTTGCCATTTTCCTCACCTCATTGGCTTCTTTTCTTGCCTTCACAATTGCTTCCATAGCATTTTTGAGCTCATCATCTCCTTTCCTCTTCTTCTTTTCAGTTTTGTCTTTCTTGCACCCATCCGGTCGCTTTGGCTTCGAGTATGAAACCGAGTTGGGTGTGGGGCTTCTCTTGCCGTCATCATTTGATGCATCATCCTCATCCTCATCATCATCATCATCGTCATCATCATCCAACTTAATTGTTCGCTTTCGTTTGTTGCTCAAATGCAAATAATCCAAATCTTCACGCTTCTTCCATTTCTCATCATCCTTCAACACTTCATAGCAATGAGGCAAAGCAAATACCCTTCCTTTCTTGATCTTCCCCTTCTTGGTTTTCCTCTCCTCTTCTTTGAACAAGTTTTGCACAATGTTGAACTACATGAAAACAAAGCAAGTTAGCACCAACAACAAGTAGATGAACATGTATGATGAACATGTATGAAATGCCACTTACTCTATCGTCCTCATTTGTGCCACTTGGATTCAACTTGTCAACCGCCTTTTGATAGGCCGCCCACCTTTGACAATCCGAGTTGATTGTCGGCCACCAGGACCTAAGTGATCGGCCGGAGCGGTCAATTCCACTCACGTTGCGAACATCAAAGTGTTCCTTCATCCGAAGCCAATAAGCATCTCTACTTTGATCACCTCCAACGGATGGATCCCTCGACACTTGCAACCAAGTATTGCATAGTAAGATGTCATCGGCGTTGCTGTAATTGCCCGCTCTTCCTTTCGGTGCGTCGACAATGCCCTCACCCTCCTCGTCCACCTCAAACTCATGGTTTTCGAAATGCATGTCATTGGTTTGAGACCAATGCGAATTGTTGGAGCCAACACCCATCATGGACATGTATGCATCATCATTGAGACTACAAATTTTTTTGTACAATGCAAATAAGCTATCTATATGTGAATGCATTCAAAAAATAACAAAAAAATGAAAAGTTAGAATTTTTTTACCTTGGAGGCATTTCGTCGAACATGTTGTGCACGCCGGCCGCCGGCTCAACGAGTGAGCACACCGGCGCTTCGGCAACCGCCGCGCCCGTCGCACGCCCCGCAAGCTTCTTCCTCCTCGCCTTGGAGGTGCCGGAGCCGTCCTCCGCCTTGTTTTTCTTCGCCGATGTCTTGCCCTTCTTTGGCGGCGGCACATTGGGGAGCTTTGAGGAGGAGGGGGCGGCGGCTCGGGCCGGCGCCGGCGCGACGCCACCCGCCGCCGAGGTCATCCGCGGCGGCATGAAGAGGCCGCGCGCGAGGCCGATGGTCGGAGGAGCTCCGGCGGAAGTGAGGCCAACGCCACCCGGGCTAGGCTTTGCGCCGCCATCGCGGCGGCGGCAGCGGGGGCGGGGGGGTCGCGGCTATAGGACGGGGTGAGCGGGATGCCGGCGCGTGCGTCCATGGGTGCGGGTGGTCGGCGCCGGCGCGCGCGGGGCTTTGGAGCGGGAGAAGACAGAACGAGCGAGTGTGCCGCGCGCGGAAGCGGGCGCCGCAAATACACCGTGCGGGGTACCGCTTCCTGCCGCGCGCCCAACTGCTTATACCGCGCGCGCGGTTATTGCGCGCCCGCTGGAGCCATCCGCCGGGTTGCGCGCGCGCTAAAGTGGGTTTATTTACGGCGTGGCGCCTGTTTAGCGCGCCTGTTGGAGATGCTCTAAACATTTAGCATTTGAGAACATGCAACCTGAGAATATCGCAAGCACTCGCACATGCCAACTTGAGTTCATTCTGAATTTCTGTTACACACAAATCACCATGGCACGACCGAAGATAACAATGATATGTCGTAACAGGGCTGGGTCGAACGAAAACGAAGTATACAGATAAGGGAAAAAATTGGCACCATCAGATCGCTAATTGTCACCGATTTTGCTAAATCCCGAAACATTCAGATCGCTAACTGTCACCGAAGAAAATATACAACATGAAAAAATTGGCACCATCAGATCAGAACCCACGTAAACAGACCTGAAAAATGCATCACAAGTTGTATGCTCGCCTTGTTGTGCTTCTCTCCCGATGGACCAGACCCCCTGTTCTGGCCGATGATGTAAAACATCACGCATGAGCATGAAAATACGTTGAGCATCAGAGAAGCGCCAATAACGACGATGATGTCGTCGATCCTCCCACTCCCGTCGGGATCTCCAGGCGCGTCAGCTGATAACGATAATGCGCCGCACGAGGCTCCGAGGCGTCTGATCGCGGGCGAGGCTCGCGTCCCTGGTCCTCAAAATCTCAACATTGCGCAGGCGCTTGGATTGACATTGACAAGTGTCCTCCGCCCTGACGTCCCTTGCCCAATCGAAAGCCGAGGAGCCATGGGCATAGACGAGAGGAACCCGTCGTGGACGATGTTGCTCTAGCGAGCTTTGGCGCCGACCATGGCGGCCGTTTCCTCCGGATGAAGTTCTTGGGGTGGGGCTGCATCCAACCTCGAGCAGGTGAAGTTTGGTCGCCTACGGCCGGTGCGCGCCGACCAAAGTTGATGCCCACGTGCCGAAGAAGTGCTTCAGGATATTGCTACCCGCGTCCGACAACAAGCGGCGATAGGAGTCGGGCGGCGAGGCGAGCGCCATGAGTGATCAACAACGTGGCACTGACAAATTAGATGAATTAAGAAACGTAAACACGAACTGGATGCATCGGATTGTTGGTCTTACCGGAGGAAGCCCGTTTCTGCTCATCGTCTCCCATCCCGATGGCTTGATCGCCATCCGGCATCGCACGAAGAGACGTCGTCGTGCATGACCGTCGCTGGCCCTGGCGTCCTTGACGATGATGCCGCAGCAGTGAATTTAGTCGTGTTGGCCTGCTTGCTGCCCCTTGACCGTGCATGGTGGCGTCGAAGATTCGGCGGCGTGATGGTGCCAGTTTCCAGAGGCGGGCCTGGCGGCGGCCATGAAAGCTAGCGGAAGAGAGGGGTGGTGGCGCAGGAAGGGGCTGGTGGGGGATGAAACTACCTGGTGGTTTGGGAGAGGAACGGGAGATCGTGGGCAGGCATGACGGTGCGAGGGGATCGGGTGTTCTGCCTAGACGAGGCCTTTTTTAGGAGCGACAAACATGGTTATAACCAATGACAGTGGTGGGTAATTAGAGTGTTAAACACGTTTGATGTTAAGAGACGATTTGGACTATCAGATTAGCATGGTTCAATGGTTGAGATGATTTGGTTCTCCGCCCTTTCGTGCTTTTGTAGGGGTAGTAGATAGATAGTAGATTAGAACCAAGTGGTGGGAAGCGAGGTAACGCACACCCCTCGTTTGCCCCGGCGCGAGTTTGGGCCAGCCATTGTGGGGCCGGGGTGTCCCTTTTTTTTCTTTTTTTCTTTGAAAAATCTTAATGATTTCAAAAAAATTGAATTCAAAAAATGTTCTTGAATTCGAAAACAATGTTCTCACATTTGAAAAATGCTTGCAGACTCAAAAAGTGTTTGTAATTTTGAAAAACTATTTGTGAATTTGAATTGTTTGTGAATTCAAAAAATGTACATGAGATTGAAAAATCACCGTGAATACATAAATTGTTCGAGTGTTACAGAAAAAATTCATGAATTCAAAAAAATGTTTGTGATTTTGAAACAATGTTCATGATATCAAAAAATGTTCGTGACTTGTAAAAATTTTCATGAATTTGAAACATATTCATGATTTCAAAAATTCTTCATGAATTCGAAAAAATGTTCACGAATTTGTAAAAAGTGCTCACGGTTTCAAATTTTTAATTGTATGAACACTTTTTGAATTTTCTAAATATTTCATGAAATTCATGAACAATTTCAAATATGAAGAACATTTTTTTGTTTTGATGAACATTTTTGTATTTTCTGAATTTTTTTAATTCTATGAAAAAACTGAAAAAGTTCATGATTTTCAAAAAAAGAAATGAAAAAATAAAAGAAAATAAAAACAAAGAAGAAGAAAAAATAAAAGGAAAAAAACATGAAAAACAAAACAAAACAAGAAAGAAAAAACTGAATGAAAAACAAAAAAATCGGTCTGGAAACCGAAAAAGTGATTTGCGCTACCTGGGCCTGCCCAAAACACGTAGCGAGCCGGCCGTATGCATTTGGTCGACAATTATCGACGTACACAGGGAGTAGGGTTCTCCATTAGAACCCCTTTATTAACACTGCTCAAAATTCCCTTAAAACACTATTCAAGGTACAGAGGAACTAAAACATCTCAATATTGTTACATTATACTCCCTCCTTCCCATAATATAAGAGCGTTTTTTTATACTACACTAGTGTTGAAAACGCTCTTATATCATGGGATGGAGGGAGTAGTATACAATGTAAAGCCAAAGCAAAAAACACATAATAGATTCTTTTTGGCTTTTAAGCCGAAGTGCAAAAGCCATGAATAAGCTGAAAGATCC
>NC_041390.1:520185397-520229299 GCF_002162155.2 Triticum dicoccoides | reverse complement strand
TGGCATTTTTCAGTTTGATCGGCATACCATGCCATTTGGAATTATCAGTTTGGAAATCAGATCTCTAACAAGCACTCGTTCGAAGCTTCAACATATAACAATACGTGGAAAGGGTTATGGAACTTGCATTGTCTAGCCAAGATTAAAATTTCCCTCCGGAGGACACTGAAAGGGCCGATCCTTTGCCATGCTATCTTAATAAACATATAAAGGTTTCTCCCCAATGCCCAATATGGAAATTATTTGCCGATGACGTGAAGCATCTTCTCTTTGGATGTGTGTCGGCTACTCAAGTATGGAGGTTGTTGGGTCTTGGTGATGCTATTGATAGAGTTTGTGTTGTTGATCTGGCTGGCAAGGTGATTCTGGAGTATCTATTGAATGTCTCTGGTCATGAGGCTCTGGTCTTAGGACAACGTGAAATTACTACTACAGCTTGGTACTTATGGCGGGAACAGAGAAAGTTTTGTACATGATGAGCCAATACAAACACCGAGTCAAATTCAACTTGCAATGTGAGCTTTGGATGCAAAATTCACATTAGCTAGCAACCCAAAATCTAAGATGAAGTATGGTGTTGGACCAAAGCTCAATTTGGATGCTAGCTTTGCTCCATACACACTCCAAGCTCCTGTTGGGGCTATTCTTTGTGATGATACGAAAATTTTTATTGCAACGGGGAATGATCACATTGATATTTGTCTTGATGCTCTGATTGTCGAAGCCAATGCAATGAGATTTGGGATGGACGTGGGTCATAGAATTGGATGCAATACAATAAAGCGATTACGACAATAATTGCAGGGGGTTCATCTTGGGCTTCCCGAGTGCCTTAGTTACGAAAGAGCACTGATGTACAACCGACATTTTGTAGACGACATGCACACGACTTTTCCATCCAGCCATTTGTACTTTTGTTCCTAGAGCATCTGACGGTGCAAAGCAATTATCGGCTAGACGTCGTGCACAGAACATCGTGTGTACATCAATTCCGTTTACGAAAACTGTCCTGGAGAGGCCAATGTAGTCTCACATGAGTTAGCTGGTCTAGCTAGATCTTCTTCTACTAGCTAGTACTTGGATGGATGATGCCCCTGGGCAACAATTCCAGTCCCTGTGAACGATGTATTGCTACTTGTGAATGAATGAAACAAGATCTTAAGTGTCAAAAAAAGATTACATAACATCAAAGATCCGTCCATCCGTACGCTGAAAACATGGGGTAGTGTTTAGTGTTTTTCTCTATTTGACGCACAAACATTTCGTAAAAACTTTGGCAGAGGTACCCTGAGGCCCGAGCCACACTTCCCTGCGCAAGGCATGCCTCCTTTCGATCGATTGACAGCAGCAGCTGCATCGCCGCCGTCCTCCTTCCCCGCAATATTCGTTGGATTCAGAACACAGCTAGTGAACTCACATTTTGTTGGATTCGGAACATAATGAGCTGGTGCATACGAGCACGTCAGCGACCATTAGTACTTTCTATCTCCATCAGAAAGCTGTAAGCTAGTACCAGAACCAGTAAACCACAAGTACACTGCCTGAATTCGTGTGTGCCATGCTTCCAATCATTCGTTTCGTCTCTGGTGGCGCACATGTCACAGATTTGGACCTTCCACCTGTTCTCCTCGTCGCGACGCTTCACCTATGCTCCCAACCGCGCCTACTCCTTGGTTACTACTTTCTGCTCTAATGTCACTTTTTGGAAACACCCTAAACACAAAAAACGCTCGAAAAGTCTCCTCAAAAACCGCTGAAAAGACGGTAGCTCAAGAAACATACGCCAAACTCCTGTAAAAGAATACGCAAGATTCGTGTGTGTGTCGTCTCCTTTGCCTCTTCTTCCTCCTCCTCCTCCTCCTTTTTATAATTGTTTTTCTTCTTTTTTGCTAATATAATACACCGACACGTTCTTATTATTTTTCTTCTGCCTTGCTGATGCACCGACACTGCATTCCATCGGAGCACTTCCATTATTATTTTATCTGCCTGAGCAGCACTTCAATCATACGGAGCTGCTTTCTATAATTATAATATAATGCGTGTCATCTGTGGTATTAAGCCTCTAAGAAAGGAAAACAAAACCCTCGTTAGCTAGCTCCACCAGCCATTGTGAGCTGCATGAACCATTAGCTGGTACCAACTGGAAAGATGGTTCAGCTCCTCAGATCTGAACGAAGCACTACATGGCATCTATATTATCAAGACGAATCACGAATCTGCATTAGCTTTTATTTACCGCAGGAGGCAAAAACATAAGGAATCGATCCACCAACATTTACATGGCACCCACGAACCCAAAAGAATGGAAAGAACCACCACCATACACTCACTCGGTATCTATCATACGTAGAGACATCAGATCTACCCACAAAAAAGAAAAGAAAGCAGCACGGTAAACTACTACGTAGTACAATTCTATATTCCCAGATATAATTGTGTTGCATCTTCTTCTTCCCCGTCGATCTCACCCACCTGAGACCTGAATCTTCTCCTTTTTCCCGTCGTATCTATGTGGATCCCGCGGACGACACCGCCAGATCCTGGTCTTGTTCCAACCAAAGAACACAAGATATGTAGCTTAGTGCGCCATTGCCTGGCCGTACTGGAAGCTCTGGGTGTATGCGAACTGCGGCGCGGGCTTGCAGTGCTGGCGCGCGGAGGAGGACGGGGGCAGCGAGGCGCCCCTGAGGCGCTGCGAGGTGGGCAGCGAGTGGTCGGACGCGACGAGGCGGCGGACCCCGGAGCGCACCTTGTAGAGGACGTGGGCCCAGGTGCCCCGGCTTTGGCGGCCGAGCGCGGCGGCCTCCTCCTCGTTCATCTCCAGGTCGCCGGCGAAGCCGAGCTTCTTGGAGAGCAGCCAGCCGAGGCCCCAGTCCCACCAGCGCTTGAGCGGGCCGCCGGCGAACTCGGCGGCCAGCGACGGCGCCGACCGGGTGCGCCGGAACGCCCACTCGGCGGACGCGGAGGAGATGGGCTGGATCTTGCCGGAGAAGCTGGAGAGGCGCTTCCGCAGGCCCATGAGGTGGCTCTCCTCCCCCTTGCCGCCCCCGCCGCCCTGGAAGGTGGGCAGGTCGTCCCGCAGCGGCCTCGTCGGCAGGAACCGCGCCTTCTGGATGTTCTCCAGGATGGTGGCCATGGCGACACCAAGCGAGGAGGGAGGAGACGGCGGGGAGCTAGCTAGCAATGGCCTTCCGCTTCTCCCTTCTCCAGATCTCTTCTTGGCGCTCTGGGGAGGAGTTGGGGAGGAAGTCGTAGGACGCGCGTCTGGGCGTGTATATGTGGGTGGCGGGCTGGCGCCGCGGTGTGTGTCGAGTCGCGGCTGGACAGGCTGGCTGGCTGGCTTTTGGGCATCGGGGGCCACGAAGTGCAGTTGAAGGCTTCGTACACCGCCGGAGCGGAGGCTGATGCGTGTTGTTCCAGCCAGGGAGGCGACCGTGTTGGCTGGCAATGGAAGGCAAATGATGGGCGTCAGCTGCCGGTGCGGTTGTGCCTGCCTGTGCTGTGTGTACCACCTGGCAACCGCACCTGCTGCTCTGCTTTGACATCCACCACCACGTGGCGACCTGTCTGACTTTGTTCTCCATCGTGCTGGCCTAGGCCCTGGTACGTGGAACGCGAGAAAGTTTTTCTACTACTAGTTTGACAGTGCAGGAGATGAACGGGTCGTGTGTATGCCTTTGGGGCGGTAAAATGAGTGGACATTATCGCTGATGTTGTCCTCGGATCTATCAACCGGACACCTGGTTGCAGTTGCACTGCGCTGCGCTACTTTGAGATCATAATGAGAGGACGGCCCCGTTTGCACTTGTTGCTAGCTTCGCTGGAACCTTTGATGATCCTCTCTCAATGATGGATGGATGCTTCACATAAAAAATATCAAAAATACGTGCTTGATTAGTAGTAATAAGCAAAAGGATGCTCATGAGAACATGGGGGGTTGGATTAATCATCCAAATCGCCAGTCAGGTCGCCCACGAAACAATGCTCCTACCACACAGAACAACCAACTGTTTCTTTCACACACAAAAAAAAAAAAATAGAACAACCAGCTATTTGTCACCTTCCGGCCACACTTCAACGTACCAGGCCTTTCCCACAAGGACAATTCTCCTTTTTTTCTTCTCGTACGTAATAATAATATAAGGGCATCTCCAGCCGTTGGCCCCCCAGGAGGGGCAAAAAATCACCCCCGGGACGCACCGTCGCTAAACCGCGCACTGGGGGCATGATGCCCCCCAGTCGCGGCTCCCCACGGGTTTTTAAAATGTTCAAATTTTGCGCAAACACAACGCAAACACGGGCGAGTTCGTTCAAATTTAAACATATTTTATAAAAAAAAGGAAAAAAACTACCGCCGGCTACCCCCGCCGTCACCCTCGCCGCCCGCCTTGCCGCCCGCGCACGCGATTCTACATGATGAGGAGGCTGTAGAACCGCGTGTAGTCACCGCCGCCGTCGTCGTCGTCGTCGCCCCCGCCTACGCCTCCGCCGTCCCTGCTGCATCCTTCCCCCGGTTGACGCGGTGGGTTGGACGGTCCTGAGGCGTCGTCGTCGTCGCTATCGAGGATGACGACACCGTCCTCGTCCTCGCGCCCACGTTTGCTGGCGGCGATCTCCTCCAGGGCCCGACGCTGCCAGATCATCTCCTCGCGCAGGTAGTCGTTGCGCGACCACCGCATGGCATCCTCGTCGGAGAAGCCGCGCCGGAGCTATCTCCTCGTACTCCGAAGGGAGGCTGGACTCCACCTTGGGCTCGACGAGGGCGCCGGAGCTGCGGGTGCGCGTGCTGACAGGCGTGTCCTGGGGCTCCGGCTTGACGGGGCGGAGGTGGAGGCAGGGAGAGCGCCGGAGCTGCGGGTACGCGTGCTGACATGCGTGTCCTGGGGCTCCGGCTTGATGGGGCGGAGGTGGAGACAGGAAGAGCCGCCGGAGCTGCGGGTACGCGCGCTGATAGGCGTGTCCTGGGGCCCCGCTTGACGGGGCGGAGGTGGAGGCAGGGAGAGCCGCCAGAGCTGCGGGTACGCGCGCTGACAGGCGTGTCCTGGGGCTCCGGCTTGACGGGGCGGAGGTGGAGGCAGGGAGAGCCGCCGGACGAGGAGGAGGACACCCCGGTCTTCATGCGCCTCGGCGTCCAGGAGCTTCCCCGGCGGCGGCGTGAGGAGGACGGGGGAGCGGGGTACTCGAGGCGCGGCGTGTTGCCGCCCTCGATGTACTCGAGGACGGATTCCAACGTGCGCCAGGGCACGCCCCACCACCGACGCCGGCCGGCGGCGTTGAACCTGCCGGAGGGCACGACGCCGTTGGTGGCCTCGAGCTGCTCGCTGTGCCGGCGGCGGAAGTACGGCTCCCAAATTGGGCTGTCGAGGACGTAACGGGGCCCCTCCCTCGCCGCATGCGGCAGGGACGAGCGGATGCGTGCGATCTCCGCACGCCGCGCCGCGCCGGTGGGTAGCGGGGGCACCGGCACGCCGCCAGCGCTGATCCTCCACGCCCCGGGCACCCGCATGTCCGGCGGGACCGGGTACTCGGCCTCGAAAAGGAGGCGAGCCTCGTCCTCGTGCAGATGACGGCGCCCGAATCCGTTCGGCGCCGCGCCGTCGCCTGGGAAGCGCTCGACCATGCTTTCTCAACTGGTGACGGCGAGAAGAGGAAAGGGGGAGAAATGAGCGCGTCGTCGGTGGATGATCGGGGTGAGTCCCTCCGGCGCGCTTGCAGTCGGCTTTTATAGGCGGAGACGCCGCGTAGTAGGCTTGACCGGCGCGTTACGCGTGGCGTGATTGCGTGGTGGCCGAGGGATGCGTCGCCCAGCCTTCAGTGCGCCGCCCGTGAGGCACCAATGGAGGCTGACCGGCGCGGCAGCGCGCGACAGCTTTGGCATTGATTCGCCGCGGGAAACGAGGCGATGAGGACGACGAAGGTGCGAGAAGAAAGTAGAGTCGCTGACGCGGCGGGCCCACGGCTCTTCGCGCCAAAAACGATTCGTCCGGCGCCCCGAGCGACCCCAGCGCGCCGGGTTCAGGTTGGGTCCGCCGGCGCTAATTTCGACCCGAGCCGGCGAAAACTAGGATTTTAGAGGCGCGACTGGACCGACTTTTTGACGCTGGCGAACGAAAACACGCTTGGAGGGCCTTCTTGGGAGCGCGGCTGAAGATGCCCTAACAACGCGTGCCGCGTGCGTCTTCGCGAGCATCACCCGGAGGGGCGGTGTAAAACCGAAAGCAATCCCAACGGCCGCCCTGAGCGTTTCAGCGCGTTTCACGCCGGAATCATGCGGCGGTGGCGTGCAATCCGACGCGGGAAAAAAGGTCGGAAGCCACCGGACACACACCGGTGTTGATGCTCCGGAGAGATGTGTGGCTCCGAAGAAGCGGGCACAGGAGCCGGACAGCGGACAGCGGCGGCGGTTCACAAGTCCAACTCCGATACGACGCCCGGGCCCGCCCGCCCCTACTGAACGACCACTGTTCTCTCGGTCTCGATCGTCGGTTGCTTCCTCCCGCCGACACCCACCTCCACCTGCGTGCGCTAAATGAGACGGCGAGGTAGGTTGGTTGGGCTGCCAGGTGGGTGGAGGAAGGAATCACCCGAGTGGAGGGCGTGGAGGGGCGCAACTGCTGCAGCTCCTTTGTTCCTTTCTTCCCTCATCCCAGCGGTTTGACTGAACCATCACGACGCTGTAATATACCTTTGATTTTTTTTATTAGGGGTATATATAATATGAGTGCAATTTTTTGCTGGAGCCCGGTATTTTGAGCAGAATAATCGAAAATCGTACAATAAAAAAAACCTGTGGAATTATACGTTTTCACTATAGGTCTGTGAATTTTCGTTTAAAAATATAGTGATTTACAAGCTAACAAAATCCCAGCCCAACAACAACAAAAAAGGGCCCACTTTCATTTACATATTTGTCTTTTTGTGTGTTGTTATGAGAATTTGCACCTCCGTGGTATACATGTATTGTGCATGCACAAATTTCCCACAATTTTTTCGTCGTGTACTACAAATACGGTACTTGAATACCGGTCTCCCTGGGTCCGCCCTCCATTAGGCATTTTCGTGTATACATAAATATGCCTTTGTTCCGGGTAGGTAGCGCCGTAGTGGTAGCTCCAAGCAAAACAAAGCAGGGACAAATCAGGGACAGCAACAATAACCTAGTTCCTGCTACGTACCGACTCTAGTACGTAAGAAAAACGAGCTGTGTCTAGCCCCCACATATTAAACAGCTCAGTGTGTAGTCCTACTACTACGGCCCTGTTTGGATACTCTAACACAGTTAAAGTTAGAGTTATTTTCTAACCCACTCTTAACCCAAATAAGCACCTCTCCACCAGAATAATTAGATTAGATGAAACTAACCCACTCTAACCTTTCCTGTTTGGATACTTTTGCGTTATTTGAGCCTCCAACTAACCCAAACTAGCTCTAACCTCATGATACAAACAGGGCCTACATCGGTGAAAGCTTTAGAATTTGTGTCGGTTGAGCGGTCACATTTGGCCTGACAGACCGACAGTGATTGTTACAACCTCTCAAAACAAATGACATTTGATACTTGAGTGTCACAGGCACGACCCGACCGACCATGTGTCCATGTGCGGCAACCTCCGGTTCAATGCCAAACTCGAGTAAAACATGGCAAGGCGACGGACATGCACGCCTGATAGAGTACAGTACATTACAGAAACCTCAGGGTGGGCATTTTACACAGCACCGGGGTTTACAACCGCTGGGGAATTTCTACTGGAATCCATTGTTACTGAATTCCCAGAGAGTAGGTGAAGCACAACACACAAATCACGCTCCCGCTCCCGCTCTCGCTCTCTTGAGCAGAAACCGGAGGGAAAAGAACCCCAGGGCAAAGGTCTGCCAAAACCACCCCGTCGCGTTCCTCGGGTCGACCTTCTTCGCCAGGAACCAGGCGTAGACGCCTTCGCCCGCGTGCGCCGCGACCGCAGCCACAAAGACTATCCGGATCGCCAGCACCGAGCGGAAAACGAAGAGATGGACGGCGAGCACCCATTTGAGCGGACCGATGGGTGGAAGGAAAGCGGCGGAGAACACAGCCAGCATCCCGATTATTACTGCAACCCAGGTGAATATCGTCGGGCCATCGAGCTCTCTCCTCTTTCGCTCTTGCCAATAGGAGATTGTTGCGGCCAGGCCTTCCTGTGGACTCGTCACAGGCACGTAGCCGAGTTCCTCTTTAGCTTTCAGATATGAAAAGTAATGTGTAACACCTACCTGTCAATATGAACTACCAGCATTAGTTTATGATCCCTGTATACAGGCAATGATTTGTTGCCACACATCAGTCACTTGTCAATAGTAATATTATATTATAGCAAGTCTACTTGCCTAGTAGTAAAGCATAAGTAGTCAGTACAGAACTACAGATATCCCTTGAAAATGATAATTTTCAAAATATTGTTAGCTCTTTGATCAAAAAAATATTGTTAGCTCTGATTACTGCAGACCTGTCGTGGCTATATTAGGTGGAATAGGTTCAAGCTCATAGAAAACCAAAGAAAAAAAAGGATCTATAGTTATTCATGCCTCAGCATGATGAACACGGTTGCCATATGAAGATAGTATAAAAAATTATGATCAAAATATATCCACCTTGCACAAAAAACAGAAATATAGTGTTCCTTAAGGGACAAGCACTAGGGCAACAGAGATATCTAGTGTAACTCGACCAATAGACTTACCTTGTATACTTCAGCAGGAAGAATAAGAGGCTGAGGAATCCATTTACTATCTAACCATGGATAGAGTAGTGTGGACATGAACAAAATGATTCTTGAAATTGCGAGGGCAACAGAGGTATCTAGTGTAACTCGAGGAACAGCATAGCCCAAACTTCGAAATAAGGGACTGATGATAAAATCGAAACTATTAATAGGCGCTCCTGAAAAGAAAAGAAAAACCAATAAGGCAATGCCATATTTATCTTGAAGTACAATCAGTTACTTCTAGTCAAAATACCAATTCTTTATTTAAGGTTGTGGGTATATTGAACGTAAACAAAGCTAAAATAACAGTAAAACATCAGGTACATGCTACAATTAAGTTTGTACTGTAATAGTTAAGCTTTGAACTTGGAAGGAAAAGTAGAAAAATACTTCCTCCGTCCCAAAATAAGTGACTCAACTTTATACTAACTTTGTACTAAAGTTAATACAAAGTTGAGTCACTTATTTTGGGACGGAGGGAGTAGTACTTTCAGGCCTATGCAATGTAGTGCCATCTGAAAATTTCTGAAGCGCTTTTAGCAGATGAGTTACGTGCTTTTTCCCCCCTTCTTGAGGAAAGGTTTGCCCCCGATTTTTAATTAAAAGAAACTAGATACTACAAGGTTCACAGCTAAAACACGCACATCACTACACAACGTTCCCAGATTCTGGTAACAAAACAGCCACCGAACAAGTTATGTGGCAGTGCAACAAGTAGAATAATATACATCCTTAACAGTGGCACTATTGCGAAGATCAAGGGATGAAATAACTGATATTCTTTAAGTAGTTCTATTAGAGTAACCAACTAAACATGTTACATGTACGACTAGTTGAAAGTTGAAACCACAAAGGTTGCACTGATATGCAGAAGATAGTACTCCCTCCGATCCATATTACTTGTCGCTGGTTTAGTTCGAAGGGAGTATTAAAATTCAGAACATAGTACCATGACTATAAAGTTATAACTCAGAAACTGTATATAATGCTAATAATACTAGGACAGGAGCAGAGACCATGCGGGCACGTCTTAAATATTCAGAACATAGTACCATGAGTATGAGTTTATAAGTCAGTAACAATGTATAAAGTCAATAAATAATAATGCCAGGACAGGAGCAGAAAACATGCGGGCTAACAAGGATTACCATCACATATGAAGTATGCTTGACCAGCTGCTACAGGAGTTCCCTTCCTGCCAGGAATGTCATCTAAAAGGCCCATACTTGCCAATATCAGTGCAAGAACAAGATTATCAGCATAGACCCAATCTGTCTTCACATTTGGAGCCCCAATCCTGAAAGATGCTAATCCCAATTTTCCAAGAGACAGGATTCTTGGAAGATGACGCTCTTCACCTGGACCATAGATAGCAGCCGGGCGTATTGCACATGTATAAAGACGGGTACCTTTATTACTCCTGTAGGCAAACATCAGATCAGTATGACACTAAGACAGCCTGCATGGTGTCAAGTACTACCTACCAAAAATGCCAATCTGAGTTCAAAACAAACCAAATATTTGTTTTGAACAAATATGGTTGTACTAGAGAATAAACCCATCATCACTAGAATCATGATATCATATACATGGCATCGTTGCAGAGGCAGACAAATACGAATCATGACGAAAAAAGAAGTTATACTTACTTAGCTTGCCGACCATTGCTCTTCAGCACCAACTGTTCAGCTATCGATTTGCTACGCCCATAAGCATCAACATGGTCTTCGATGGGAAAATAAGGCAACGTCTCACTGCCATTGACAATTGGCTTTCCCCCAAACACCACATTGTATGTGCTTACATACACAAGCCTTCTGACACCATGCTCATGGCAAGCATCCAGTACATTGCACGTCCCGTTTATATTGATCTCATCTGTTCGTCCTGCCTATACCATTTCTTTCCCTGACATGCCATATGAAGCAAGGTGGAAGACACAGTCCACGTTGCGGAAGACCTTCTCCACATCCTCCTTCTTCCGAACATCCCCTGCAACACAAAGTAATCCAGCAGATACTTTATAATTCAGCGTACATCTGGCGTTGATAGACAATTCAAGCCATGATGGTATAATAGATGCTGTTA
This sequence comes from Triticum dicoccoides, assembly GCF_002162155.2. Classification (NCBI taxonomy): domain Eukaryota; kingdom Viridiplantae; phylum Streptophyta; class Magnoliopsida; order Poales; family Poaceae; genus Triticum; species Triticum dicoccoides. The sequence goes on along the minus strand of NC_041390.1, from coordinate 520,218,470 downwards.
GAGTTACTATTTCAAGAAGTAAGCATGCAAGAACCCTCTCTACTTGAAGCAAAACAAACACACCAAGGAGTACTGATGTAAAATCTCCTACACATTTGCAGATGAATTCAGAGCAGTACAGTTAGGCAATTCAAGGCACGATGGTCTAATTGATACTGTAAGTGTTGCTATTTTAAGAAGTAACCATGCAAGAGCCCTCTCTACTTGAAGCCGAACAAACACACCGAAGAGTACTGACGGTAAAATCTCCGTGGAACAGACACTAAATTTGCAGCTTGATTCAGTGGTAGAACTATATCCTAGTAAGAAAGAGTAGCAGCATAATGTATCATAGTCTGGAAAGCAATTGTGTCAAAGATGTGCGTCTAAGAGCAACCTGTCTGGTACATGAACTCCATTAGACGGGGACATTTACACTGAAGCAAAAACCACAGTAATTTGAGCGAGCGAGGGAGAGGGCAACCTTGGAAGAAGCGGACGCCGGCGTCGAGGAGCTGCTGGGACCAGGAGGAGGAGGCGCGCAGGTCGAGGGAGCGGACCTCCAGGGCGCCGCGGCGGATCAGCTCCAAGCAGAGGGCGGCGCCGACGAAGCCCTGCCCGCCGGTCACCGCGAACCGCACGCCCTCGATCCCCTCGTTCTCGCTCAGATGCATCTCGGCTCGGCTGCAGGTTCGGGCGTGGGGGTTGCGGGGCGGAGATAACAAGGCGGAGCAGGATCCGGCGCCGCCGACGATCTTGTTGCCGCTTTAAATTCTTGGTTGCCTCCCTGTGGGCAGAGCTGCCTGGCCAAGGCACAGGCAGGCAGGTTTGTAAATTTTGCAGATCAACAGCTAATTACCACACTCAAATGCCCTTGGGAGGATTGGAGTATTTTTTTTTTAGCATGGTTTTGTGTGTACATACGCGATATTACAGGTTGTACTTTTCATTATAAAAATTGTCCTTTTTTCACTAAAGAAATTGTACTTTTCAATATCAACTTGTACATAGAAAAGTCTATGTCGATTTAGCAGTGAGTGGACCAGAATAAACATGAGGTTGAGATTCTTCTGATTTGTTAGATTTTTCATATTTACTGTTAGTCTAGAATGAGATGGTTCTCGGCCTTCTGCTATTCACTTTGACTATTGACTCGTTAGGCGTCCTCTGCTGCACCATTGCTGTTATTGGGTTTTCATAATTTTTCTCACTCCCTCTGGCTTAAAATATAAGGTGTATTAGTTTTTTAAAAAGTCAAACATATTTAAGGTTGACCAAATTTATAGAGAAATATATTAATATCCATAATATTAAATTTGTATCATTAGATTCATCCTTAAATGCATTTTATATTTTATTTAGTTTGTATTATGGATGTCGACATTTTTGGATGTCAATTGATTTGAAAAATCCTTGACATGGTCAAAATCATGAACTAAATCAAAAATTAAATACCTCAATCAAGTGGGGTATAGTGGAGTAAAAGAATTGAATGAGAGAACTCCTAGAGAAAAATAAAATTGTTAGCCCGGCCAAAATCGGGTTACCCAATTCTAAATTGAATGCCTTAATTGGGAGCATAGTGTATTTATAGATTTTGATTTCGATTATGACATTAATTGACATCGAGGGAGCATAATGTCGATGAAAAATGAGCCGGTCATTTATGAATTACCGATTTCATAGCACTCTGATAGAAATGATACCATGTACATGTTCTCTATAGTCCTCAAATGGGCCTCAAAATCCCCATCCCCTTCAAAGCCCTATCTAACCCCAAATCATGAGTTTTATCTTCCGTCGTTATCCTAAATCCCACCCCGCCATTGTAACGCCCCGAAACCGATGTGCCAGGTGTCCTTCAGTTATTCGTTGTTGTTGCCTTGTCATTGCTTGCGTGTCATGCATTGCATATCATATCATCATGTGCATTGTCATATTCATGCATACTGTATTGTTGCATGCTCCATGTGTGGTTCTTGCACCATCACTCCTCCTTCCTTTCCTTTCTTCCATTTCTGCAAGTGTCATTTTCCCTTCTCTTTTGATGTTCATCTTTTCCCCAATATTCTAACACCATGTACCTAGCCTCTCTGTCAAATTTCATCTCTATTGGAATTGTTTTGGTTAGGGTTTAAAACGGTTCAAGTTTAAATTTAATTCAAACTTGAATTATTTTTACTTCCTTTAAAAATCTTCAAACCAATTTTGTTAAATAGAGCACATTTTCAGGATCATGAGAATATTTTTTTATATTTCTCTAGCTCCTCTCCTTTTTCCCTGCTCTTTCCTTTTTGTATTTCTGTCTAAAGAAATGGAAAAGAAAAGAAAGAGGCAGAAGCAGTACACCAGGCCAGCCCAGCCCGCCAACCACCTCCCACTCTGGTAATTCCACCTCCACGTAGCATATTTTTTTACCCTGGGCCCGCCTGTCAACCTCTCTCTCCTCACCTTTTCTTCCTCCTCTCAATTGCTCTCCTTCTCACAGTAAAAGAGGGAGGCAGCACCCACAAGGCCACCGTGGCCACCACGGTGCCCACGCTTCCCCTATAAAGCCAGCGCTTCGCCCCTAGGGTTTCCCTTCTTTCCCTCTCCTCCCTCCGCCGCCGCCGCAGGTGAGCCACCCAACAAAGCCGTCGCCTCTTCCACCAGAGAGCTCCCGGAGCAGTTCCATGGCTCCGCCGCGGCCATAGCCCTCCTTCGCCATTGTCTTCGCTCCTGGTCGGCTCGCCTACGTCGTCTTCTTCGTCTTCAATCAAGGCCAGGAGCTGGAAGAACCCAAGGCCGACGCGAACGACTCCCTCCAGGCCTCCACGACGTCATCTTCCTCCGCTTCATCTTCTTCATGGTCCAGAGTAGCGCCAAGTTCAGCGAGCCCTGTCATCCCTCCGTCCATCTCTCACCGAGCCGAGCACCTGAGCGTGTTCGTGGTGAGCATGCGCACCTTCCCAGTCATTGTTTCTCCTCGATTGCATCCTGTTACGCGTGTTCCATGTGATTCCCGAGCTCGACTCCGTCGGACCTCGTCACCGGCGAGGAGTCCGGCCTCTTTCCGTCTCGAGCCTGACGTAGTAGGTTTCGCTTGTCGCGTAGGGCTCATTCAGCTTAGATTTGTGCCACTTCGACCTTTGTTTCTTCGAGTTCAAGTATGGCCTCTCCGCCTCTGTTTCCTCAACGCCGGCGACGCCTCCATCGTCACTTGGTGCTGTGCGAGACATGCGGGAGTTCGGGTCCCCGTTGCGGTTCATTTGCGCACCTCAGCCGTAGCTTTTGGTCGCCGGAGTTTCCTCCGACGAGCTCCTTCGCCGTCCCGCTCGCATGCGCCGGAGGCTCCCTTGTTTTCTCTGCTCCTCGCTTGCACACACGCCCACGCGCATCTTCTCTGAACCAGCCGGCAACCATGGCCGTAGCCATGTCCAGCTAGTCCGGCCTCACGCGAGCCCCTGCATGCATCGCAACCTCACCAAGATCCGCACCCCCGCCGCCGCTCTCTAGCCTCAACCGTCGCTGCTTTGCTCGCCATCGTCGCCGGCGATCTCCGTGCTGCCATGGAGGGCCAAGGTCCGCCCTTCTTGGTGGTCTTATGATGTTTATCTGCATCTAAGCCAAACACACAACAGTAGCGCGGTGGATAAGGCCACAGACTTCTACCAGGGAGACCAGGGTTCGAACACCATGAGGGACATTTAGCCCCCTCAATTGTTGCCTTTGTTGCCTCTATGACAGTGGGACCCCACTCGTCATCCTCTCTATCCACACACACCCCTTTCCACAGCCACTTGGGTCGCTGCACTGTTTTGCTTCTCCGCCGCGTATGTGTTTTTTTACAGGAAATGCCACTTCTTTAAGATGCTAATAACCAAATATCCATGCATCTAAATCAAACATTTCATATATGTAAAATGCCTAGAATTTTGTCTAGTTTCATAATATGCAACTTTTATCCATGTTTAAAATGCTGTTTGTGTATTTTTTGTCCATATGCCATGCTAAAATGCTTTATTTCATAACTAAATAACCGTAACTCGGAATTTCATAAACTTTATATGTAATTGGGATGGAAAAATGCCTAGTTTGTCATGATGGCTTTACTTTGCATGTTTAATAACTCTAAAATTATGTTTAGGACAGATCAGTACAAAACCTAATATTTACATATGGGGATATACCGGAATTGTTGTTCGTTGCTTCCGGCCTCATTTAAACTTGCCTAGATAGGTAGTTTTCATTTGCTTCACTCTCTTGCCATGTTTAACAATATTTAATATTGTTGAGTACATAAACAAGATTGAACTAAATAACCAAATGTGGTGTTTCGTCAATATGCAACGGAGTTGCATAATGAGCTCCACTTAATTTGTAGGATTGTTTGTGCACTTTGCCATGCCATGCTTCATTAAACCGGACATGCATCATATTTGTTTGCGCATCGTGCCATGTTGATGTGCTGGTTGTTTACTATGTTGTTTGCTTCTTTCCGGTGTTGCTACTTCTCGGTATTCCGGTAACGTCGCGTTTGTGAGGATTCGTTCAACTACGTCCGTTTGTCTTCTTCATGGACGCGTTCTTCTTCTTTGCATCTAAATAAAACATTTCATATATGTAAAATGCCTAGAATTTTGTCTAGTTTCATAATATGCAACTTTTATCCATGTTTAAAATGCTGTTTGTGTATTTTTTGTCCATATGCCATGCTAAAATGCTTTATTTCATAACTAAATAACTGTAACTCGGAATTTCATAAATTTTATATGTAATTGGGGTGGAAAAATGCCTAGTTTATCATGATGGCTTTACTTTGCATGTTTAATAACTCTAAAATTGTGTTTAGGACAGATCAGTACCAAACCTAATATTTACATATGGGGATTTACCGGAATTGTTGTTCGTTGCTTCCGGCCTCATTTAAACTTGCCTAGATAGGTAGTTTTCATTTGCTTCACTCTCTTGCCATGTTTAACAACATTTAATATTGTTGAGTACATAAACGAGATTGAACTAAATAACCAAATGTGGTGTTTCGTCGATATGCAACGGAGTTGCATAATGAGCTCCACTTAATTTGTAGGATTGTTTGTGCACTTTGCCATGCCATGCTTCATTAAACCGGACATGCATCATAGTTGTTTGCGCATCGTGCCATGTTGATGTGTTGGTTGTTTACTATGTTGCTTGCTTCTTTCCGGTGTTGCTTCTTCTCGGTATTCCGGTAATGTCGCGTTTGTGATGATTCGTTCAACTACGTCCGTTTGTCTTCTTAATGGACGCGTTCTTCTTCCTTGCGAGATTTCAGGCAAGATGACCATACCCTCGAAATCACTTCTATCTTTGCTTGCTAGATGCTCGCTCTTTTGCTATGCCTATGCTGCGATACCTACCACTTGCTTATCATGCCTCCCATATTGTGAACCAAGCCTCTAACCCACCTTGTCCTAGCAAACCGTTGTTTGGCTATGTTACCGCTTTGCTCAGCCCCTCTTATAGCGTTGTTAGTTGCAGGTGAAGATTGAAGTTTGTTCCTTGTTGGAACATGGAGATGTTGTTCCTTGTTGAAACATATTTACTTGTTGGGATATCACAATTTATCTTATTTAATTAATGCATCTATATACTTGGTAAAGGGTGGAAGGCTCAGCCGTATGCCTGGTGTTTTGTTCCACTCTTGCCGCCCTAGTTTTCGTCATATCGGTGTTATGTTCCCGGATTGTGCGTTCCTTACGCGGTTGGGTAATAATGGGAACCCCTTGACAGTTCGCCTTGAGTAAAACTCTTTCAGCAATGCCCAACATTGGTTTTACCATTTGCCACCTAGCCTTTTCTTTCCCTTGGGTTCTGCAGACTCAAGGGCCATCATTATTTTAACCCCCCTCGGGCCGGTGCTCCTCTGAGTGTTGGTCCACCTGTCAGCTGCCGGTGGCCACCAGAGGCAACTCTGGGCTGGCCTACCCGTACCTAAGACAATCTGAGTGTGCCCTGAGAAAGAGATATGTGCAGTTCCTACCGGATTTGTCGGCACATTCGGGCGGTGTTGCTGGTTTAGTTTTACCTTGTCAAAATGTCTTGTAACCGGGATTCCGAGTCTGATCGGGTCTTCCCGCTAGAAGGAATATCCTTCGTTGACCGTGAGAGCTTTGCCTTCTCTTCTCGCTCTCTTTTGCGAATATGTTAGCCACCATATATGCTAGTCGCTTGCTGCAGCTCCACCTCATACCTTTACCTTACCCATAAGCTTAAATAGTCTTGATCGCGAGGGTGCGAGATTGCTGAGTCCCCGTGACTCACAGATACTTCCAAAACCAGTTTGCAGGTGCCGATGTTACCGAGCAGGTGACGCAACCAAGCTGAGGAGGAGCTCGATGAAGATCGTGTTCTTTGTGTTGTTCCGTTTTCAGTTGATCAGTAGTGGAGCCCAGTCGGGACGATCGGGGATCTGTGTAGCATTTGGGGTAGTCTTCTTTTATTTTGGGTTCCGTAGTCGGACCTTGATTGTATCTGGTTGTTGTAATGCTTTATTCATGTATTGTGTGAAGTGGCGATTGTAAGCCAACTATGTATCTCTTTCCCTTATGTATTACATGGGTTGTGTGAAGATTACCTCAATTGCGACATTGCTTTCAATGTGGTTATGCCTCTAAGTCGTGCTTCGACACGTAGGAGATATAGCCGCATCGAGGGCGTTTCAAGTTGGTATCAGAGCCTTCCCCGACTTTAGGAGCCCCATTGCTTGATCGAATTAGCGGACGAGTTGAGTCTAGAAAAATGTTTTGAGTCATTTAGGAATTATATATCGATGAGTTTAGAAATTCTTTTTACTCCCTAGTCCCTTCATCGCTCTGGTAAGGCATCTTGACGTAGAGTTTTGACTCTTCTCTTCTTAAATTTCACTAAAAAAATTTAGGATCACGCGGGTAGCTTGGAATCGTTCCGATCAATTTGTGACGAGAACATTGTTCTTGGTGCCTCCTGTCATTTAGGGGTTGTTGCAGTGTCCCGGGGAGTTGAGCTCCGAGGTGTTGTCGTCACAATTTTATCGTTGCAGTTCTGGAATACCTGAGTTTAGTTTCGCCGACATCGAAAATCTCTTTTATGCAGTTGTTGGTGATATAACCTCGACGCCACCCAGTACTGGGGCGGGAGTTCGGGAGTATTGTCATAACTTGTATAACGGATGCTTTTCGAAGGTTGAGGTAGATGATTTCCGAAGGTTTCTTGGTTATGTGTTGAAGGATGGATACAGCTGGATGTAGGATTTGCTAGTTTTGGGTGAGATATTATGCTTCCCCTGTATCCCCAACACCTGATTGCATAACTGGGAAAGTTTCAGGAGTTTATAAGTGGGAATTCAAGTAGCTCTTTGGATATCTTTCCGACAGATGTATGATATGAAATTGGGGTTCGACGTCTAGTGGTCCGCCTATTCACGATCGGTTTTACAGTGGTCTCGTTGTGTCTTAAAGAGTCCTTGGCTATGCTGACTCGGGGACGCTTCGTATGTCATGTGCACTACCTTGTACATGATGGTGTTGTACGATCGAGCCCGTGTAGGCCCCACCACGAAAACTTCGGGCAAAATCTCTATCATATGTTTGTTCCGGCTTATTCTGCAAGCCAATCCTCTGTTTTGTTTTGAGTTGTGGTATCCGAGTTGCTTCGAAGTCAAATGTTGATTCCATACCTTCTCTAAACGGTGTTCTCATATTCCTATGGGAATACTAATCCTTCATGATAATCGAGATTGTCATGCTAATTTCTTTTCACCGGCGTGTTTCTCTTCAAGTGGATCCGATCATTTCAACAACCGCAAGATCAAGTATCAGTTCTTCTCAACGGTGTTTGTTTCATCCGTCTCCAAGTTGCCTTTGTTTTCCCGCCCACCCACCCTTTTTCCTCAAGGACTCGGATTTCTTAATCAAGTATCCTTTTATTCTTGTGAAGTCTCTCCATCCTTTTCCGTCAATATTCTTATCTGGTGATTCTCATGAAGATCCTAACGGAGCTTCAAGTTATCATTCTTTGTTTCTTCTCTTCTCCGGTGGATTCAAGTCAAGATTTGTCGATTATATCCCCTTTCCTCATTTCAAATACCTTCTCTTGACGGTGCTACTCATATTTATTCATTTCTCGCTATTCAATTGTTCCGGAGTGCTCAAGATATTTCGAAGATTCATGTTACCACTCTGCTTTCGCTCAAACTCTTTTGAGGATGTTATATCATTTAAGCCTTTTTAATTCAACCGGTGCAATCTCTCTTTTCAAGTAATCGTTCAACGGTGTATCTTTTGAGTGGGCCCTAACCCACAGGTCTTTTCCCAGGATCTTACCTGACTTTTCTTATTTTTTCCGGAGCTATCCTCAAATTTCTTTTCGAAGTTTGACGTAAGAATGAATTATCATAAGTCTTATGTTTTCTCCAAGATCTACCGAATTCTTTTCATCGTTGGCTCAACCTATTCGTTTTGATTCTTCCGGAGTGTCTAAACGATTCATGGTGGTGTTTCTCGTCGTAATTCTCAGATTTTGAAGACCGAAGAAGAATTTTCTCCATATCTTGCTCCACTCTCTTCAAAGTTCGTGATTCTAGCTTGTTGCCATCCTCTCATAATTATTTTTCGATTGTGAGAATTCTTTTCACCCATCCGGAGCATTTCATGAGTTGTTTTCCATTTCTTTTCCCCGAAGCCCATCATTTAAGAAGACTTATTCATACTCAGCTTTCAGCTATCATTCTCCAATTTTACCGGTGCTTCGTTCAAGTGAGCTTTAATCGGCTCGTGATCTCTTTGTTCTCATGTATCTAAATCCTCTCAAGCATCTTTGTTCATTTTCTAATTCTTCCTGGTGTTTCTCTATCTTTTCTTTGTTCATTTCCAATTAATCCGGTGGTTCGTTTAAGATCTTTTCCTTGGTTATCACATCAATTCATTCGTTCTTCCAAACCCTTCCGGTGGTTCGTTCAATATCTTTCCAAGTTGGCGCGATATCTATCTTAATCTTTCTACGAGGATAAGTAGTATGTCAAATCCATTGCTTGCCATCAATTTGAATTGGTGAAGGATAAGCATAATGTAATTCTTACTATTGTTTCATCCAAGTGATTTAATTCCTTATTCTGGAGGTTCATCAAAATTCTTGATTTCAGCTGTTTCATCTTTTCTTTTCCGGAGTTCCAAGTTTTTCTGCATTATATCGTCGTGAAGCTCCATCTAAATCATTGCAAGGCTTCAACCTTATTCTTTTCATCCTTCATTTCGTTTGATCATTCTTTTGTTACCGGAGTTCTTCATGAAGGTTCTACATGATGGTTCATCAAGGATTTTATCCCTTCTCGAAGTTTTCATCGAGATTCTTTTCTAAGGAGATCAAGTATTCTTCATCTTGCAATCCGGAGTGCAATTCTTTCTTCCGTATCAATAGAGGTGGTATTATGTCATTCTTGATAATTTGAGTTCATGTTCCATGATTCACATGTTGTTAAGAATAAGATATTTTAAATCCATCAATTTTGCCATTGGAGTTATCTTGGGTTATATTTCACCTAAAGCTTTCCCTAAGGATTGTGGCTATTTATGGTGCTTATAAATGATCCAATTTCTTCATTTTTCCTTTCCGGTGCGATATACTTTCTCGTCAATTTGCTCATATCAATCCAATTCTTTTCCCGTGAGTGGCAAGTTGTCACCTCATAATTTAAGATGTATTCCATAAGACCATATCAAGCTTATTTTTTTCGTTGTTGATAATCCAACAACTCCATTCCAGCATTTGTTGTAAGCATGCTCTCTCAAGATCTTGTTCCTCTCCGTCCATCCCATTCCGTTCTTTCATTTCTTCCGGAGGCTTTGTGATGTTGCTCTTTTCAGTCATCATCTCGAATTGTGAAGATCATGATTTTTTCATGCTTATCCTTTTAACCGGAGTAGTTTCAATATATATCTTTCCCTTCAACCTCAAGGTTTTCGCAATGTTCTTTGTCCCTCTTTTCTAACGGAGTGTTTTCGACTTTGTTCACCTTCCTTGTATTTTTATTTTTCTCAAATTTGTTCAACCTGGCAAGGTTCTTTGGTTTCACTCGTTTGTCAAAGGAGCAACTTAGTCTTACCTCTTCTCTTTCTCTTCCGTTGTCCCTCCGGTGCCATTCTAGATCTCGGGACGAGATCCTCTCGTAGTGGTGGAGTGTTGTAACGCCCCGAGACCGATGTGCCAGGTGTCCTTTAGTTATTCGCTGTTGTTGCCTTGTCATTGCTTGCGTGTCATGCATTGCATATCATATCATCATGTGCATTGTCATATTCATGCATGTTGTATTGTTGCATGCTCCATGTGTGGTTCTTGCACCATCACTCCTCCTTCCTTTCCTTTCTTCCATTTCTGCAAGTGCCATTTTCTCTTCTCTTTTGATGTTCATCTTTTCCCCAATATTCTAACACCATGTACCTAGCCTCTCTGTCAAATTTCATCTCTATTGGAATTGTTTTGGTTAGGGTTTAAAATGGTTCAAGTTTGAATTTAATTCAAACTTGAATTATTTTTACTTCCTTTAAAAATCTCCAAACCAATTTTGTTAAATAAAGCACATTTTCAGGATCATGAGAATATTTTTTTATATTTCTCTAGCTCCACTCCTTTTCCCTTGCTCTTTCCTTTTTGTATTTCTGTCTAAAGAAATGGAAAAGAAAAGAAAGAGGCAGAAGCAGTACACCAGGCCAGCCCAGCCCGCCAACCACCTCCCACTCTCGTAATTCCACCTCCACATAGCATATTTTTTACCCTGGGCCCGCCTGTCAACCTCTCTCCCCTCACCTTTTCTTCCTCCTCTCGATTGCTCTCCTTCTCACAGTAAAAGAGGGAGGTAGCACGCACAAGGCCACCGTGGCCACCATGGTGCCCACGCTTCCCCTATAAAGCCAACGCTTCGCCCCTAGGGTTTCCCTTCTTTCCCTCTCCTCCCTCCGCCGCCGCCGCAGGTGAGCCACCCAACATAGCCGTCGCCTCTTCCACCAGAGAGCTCCCGGAGCAGTTCCATGGCTCCGCCGCGGCCATAGCCCTCCTCCGCCATTGTCTTCGCTCCTGGTCGGCTCGCCTACGTCGTCTTCTTCGTCTTCAATCAAGGCCAGGAGCTGGAAGAACCCAAGGCCGACGCGATCGACTCCCTCGAGGCCTCCACGACGTCATCTTCCTCCGCTTCATCTTCTTCATGGTCCAGAGTAGCGCCAAGTTCAGCGAGCCCCGTCATCCCTCCGTCCATCTCTCGTCGAGCCGAGCACCCGAGCGTGTTCGTGGTGAGCATGCGCACCTTCCCAGTCATTGTTTCCCCTCGATTGCATCCTGTTACACGTGTTCCATGTGATTCCCGAGCTCGACTCTGTCGGACCTCGTCACGGGCAAGGAGTCCAGCCTCTTTCCGTCTCGAGCCTGACGTAGTAGGTTCCGCTTGTCGCGTAGGGCTCATCCAGCTTAGATTCGTGCCACTTCGACCTGTGTTTCTTCGAGTTCAAGTATGGCCTCGCCGCCTCTGTTTCCTCAACGCCGGCGACGCCTCCATCGTCACTTGGTGCTGTGCGAGACATGCGGGAGTTCGGGTCCCCGTTGCGGTTCATTTGCGCACCTCAGCCGTAGCTTTTGGTCGCTGGAGTTTCCTCCGACAAGCTCCTTCGCCGTCCCGCTCGCATGCGCCGGAGGCTCCCTTGTTTTCTCTGCTCCTCGCTTGCGCACGCGCCCACGCGCATCTTCTCTGAACCAGCCGGCAACCATGGTTGTAGCCATGTCCAGCTAGTCCGGCCTCACGCGAGCCCCTGCATGCATCGCAACCTCACCAAGATCCGCACCCCCGTCGCCGCTCTCTAGCCTCAACCGTCGCTGCTTTGCTCGCCATCGTCGTCGGCGATCTCCGTGTCACCATGGAGGGCCAAGGTCCGCCTTTCTTGGTGGTCTTATGACGTTTATCTGCATGTAAGCCAAACACACAACAGTAGCGCGGTGGATCAGGCCACAGACTTCTGCCAGGGAGACCCGGGTTCGAACCCCATGAGGGACATTTAGCCCCCTCAATTTTTGCCTTTGTTACCTCTATGACAGTGGGACCCCAGTCGTCATCCTCTCTATCCGCACACACCCCTTTCCACAGCCACTTGGGTCGCTGCACTGTTTTGCTTCTCGGCCGTGTATGTATTTTTTTTCTGCTCTGTGATTTTAGCATTTTTCAGTGCATACATATTTACAGGAAATGCCACTTCTTTAAGATGCTAATAACCAAATATCCATGCATCTAAATAAAACATTTCATATATGTAAAATGCCTAGAATTTTGTCTAGTTTCATAATATGCAACTTTTATCCATGTTTAAAATGTTGTTTGTGTATTTTTTGTCCATATGCCATGCTAAAATGCTTTATTTCATAACTAAATAACCGTAACTCGGAATTTCATAAACTTTATATGTAATTGGGGTGGAAAAATGCCTAGTTTATCATGATGGCTTTACTTTGCATGTTTAATAACTCTAAAATTGTGTTTAGGACAGATCAGTACCAAACCTAATATATACATATGGGGATTTACCGGAATTGTTGTTCGTTGCTTCCGGCCTCATTTAAACTTGTCTAGATAGGTAGTTTTCATTTGCTTCACTCTCTTGCCATGTTTAACAACATTTAATATTGTTGAGTATATAAACGAGATTGAACTAAATAACCAAATGTGGTGTTTCGTCAATATGCAACGGAGTTGCATAATGAGCTCCACTTAATTTGTAGGATTGTTTGTGCACTTTGCCATGCCATGATTCATTAAACCGGACATGCATCATACTTGTTTGCGCATCGTGCCATGTTGATGTGTTGGTTGTTTACTATGTTGCTTGCTTTTTTCCGGTGTTGCTTCTTCTCGGTATTCCGGTAATGTCGCGTTTGTGAGAATTCGTTCAACTACGTCCGTTTGTCTTCTTCATGGACGCGTTCTTCTTCCTTGTAGAATTTCAGGCAAGATGACCATACTCTCGAAATCACTTCTATCTTTGCTTGCTAGATGCTCGCTCTTTTGCTATGCCTATGCTGCAATACCTACCACTTGCTTATCATGCCTCCCATATTGTGAACCAAGCCTCTAACCCACCTTGTCCTAGCAAACCGTTGTTTGGCTATGTTACCGCTTTGCTCAGCCCCTCTTATAGCGTTGTTAGTTGCAGGTGAAGATTGAAGTTTGTTCCTTGTTGGAACATGGAGATGTTGTTGCTTGTTGAACATATTTACTTGTTGGGATATCACAATTTATCTTATTTAATTAATGCATCTATATACTTGGTAAATGGTGGAAGGCTCGGCCGTATGCCTGGTGTTTTGTTCCACTCTTGTCGCCCTAGTTTCCGTCATATCGGTGTTATGTTCCCGGATTGTGCGTTCCTTACGCGGTTGGGTAATAATGGGAACCCCTTGACAGTTCACCTTGAGTAAAACTCTTCCAGCAATGCCCAACATTGGTTTTACCATTTGCCACCTAGCCTTTTCTTTCCCTTGGGTTCTGCAGACTCAAGGGTCATCATTATTTTAACCCCCCGGGCCAGTGCTCCTCTGAGTGTTGGTCCACCTGTCAGCTGCCGGTGGCCACTAGGGGCAACTCTGGGCTGGCCTACCCGTACCTAAGACAATCTGAGTGTGCCCTGAGAAAGAGATATGTGCAGCTCCTATCGGGATTTGTCGGCACATTCGAGCGGTGTTGCTGGTTTAGTTTTACCTTGTCGAAATGTCTTGTAACCGGGATTCCGAGTCTGATCGGGTCTTCCCGCTAGAAGGAATATCCTTCGTTGACCGTGAGAGCTTGTGATGGGCTAAGTTGGGACACCCCTGCAGGGATTTGAACTTTTGAAAGCCGTGCCCGCGGTTATGGGCAGATGGGAATTTGTTAATGTCCGGTTGTAGAAAACCTGAAGTTAACCTTAATTAAAATGCAACACCCGCGTGTGTAACCGTGATGGTCTCTTCTTGGTAGAGTCCGGGAAGTGAACACGGTGTTGGAGTTATGTTTGACGTAGGTTGTTCTAGGATCACTTCTTGATCATAGTTTCTCGATCGTGCTTTGCCTTCTCTTCTCGCTCTCTTTTGCGAATATGTTAGCCACCATATATGCTAGTCGCTTGCTGCAGCTCCACCTCATACCTTTACCCTACCATAAGCTTAAATAGTCTTGATCGCGTGGGTGCGAGATTGCTGAGTCCCCGTGACTCACAGATACTTCTAAAACCAGTTTGCAAGTGCCGATGTTACCGAGCAGGTGACGCAACCAAGCTCAGGAGGAGCTCGATGAAGATCTTGTCCTTTGTGTTATTCCGTTTTCAGTTGATCAGTAGTGGAGCCCAGTCGGGACGATCGGGGATCTGTGTAGCATTTGGGGTAGTCTTCTTTTATTTTGGGTTCCATAGTCGGACATTGATTGTATCTGGTTGTTGTAATGCTTTATTCATGTATTGTGTGAAGTGGCGATTGTAAGCCAACTATGTATCTCTTTCCCTTATGTATTACATGGATTGTGTGAAGATTACCTCAATTGCGACATTGCTTTCAATGCGGTTATGCCTCTAAGTCGTGCTTCGACTCGTGGGAGATATAGCCGCATCGAGGGCGTTTCAGCCATCCACCAATCTCGTTGCCATGGTGCGTTGCAGAGTTCTTCGTTGCAAAGGCCATCCACAATCGATGGTTCCGTGGTGACGCATGGAGTACTATACCGTTAGCACATCCTTGCCATCATATGTCGTGTCCGCGTTGCGCCCCATTATGTTCCTCCCGTTGTCGAGACCCTCCTCCGACTATGGGTTGGATGGCAATGAGACAGAGGCACTAATATGACGACATCCTGCTACCTCTAAGCCCCAGACGTGGGAAGAGGATGACCGTGCACTAGAGATGGAGTGGAGACGGAGCTCAAGGCGCACATCGTCGTTGAGGTGCAACTCATCGCGGGAATGCGCGGACAAGGATGTGGTTGTCGTTATCTATGTCGGTGCCCAGACCCTTAAGGAGCACTTTGCCACCAAGGGCTTCATCGAAGCCGCACGCTGCTGACATCCAAACTGCATACAAGACCAAGCAACAAGAGTGGGCAGAGTTCTATGCCTACCTCGATGTTGACTCCTCTTCCTACGTTAACAAGGGTGCGCCAAAGGGCACCCATGATGCCAAGGCGTTGGGACCCAGCAAGGGGCCTAGCCCATCGTCATCTCCTCTGATGACAAGAAGTAGATCGTCTTAGGTTAATTACATCATGGGTATGTCTAGAGCACATCTAGATGTGCCCTACCTATTGCACATACAAGTGACTCAATCAAACATAAAAAAAAATACACACACAAATCTCCGCGTAAAATCAGTGACATAAGGCTTAGATGTGCAATACTTAGGGCACTTCTAGATGATGTGCTCTACCAAAACCATTAAGTCATAATTTAAAGTAATTAAGTTGTAGTTTATTTTAATTAAGCATTGCTTAGTTCAATTTGTGGGTGATGTATAATTATGCACCACTGATGAAAATCATGTTTGAATGGGCAAAGTTTGTGAATTGTTTGTTTGGGTAGTAATTTTTAGGGGAATGACTAGGTGCTTGAAAATGTAGGTCACCAACAAAAATGGAGAAGTTCAGTTTAGGGAGGTGGCTTGAAGAGTTAAAATATGGGAGAGGATGGAAATGTTGTGACCTCAAGAGGCATGTACGATAATCCACCGTTAAGATCATCCACAACGCCAAGAAGAGATGATGTCGAGAAAGGGAAGAGGGGCGATACCGAGGGTCTAAGAATTAGGTTCACAGAACGACAAGGGGTGTCCTATGGAGCTTCACCTGGTATATTTGTAGCATTGGAAAAGGTCATAATAAAGTTCACGAAACCAATAGTGACATACAACTTGTTGCCAAAGGGGATGAGTGGTACATGAGAATAGCCATCAGTCGTTACTGGTCTTCGAAGGATCTATTTGAACTCGGTTTTTGTTCGTCTTCGCTCGTGTGGTTATAGGTTTGATCCTTCTGATCTATGACACTCTTCATCGGTGATGCTTGTTGATATGGTGCGCCGGTCCTTTAAGGTTTTAGCACGAGGACTTTCCGGCTGTCTACAACAACAATCTGCCCAGCTCCGGTTAGATAGGGGCGATAACGGTGACGCGCCTTTAACTCGCTCCAATGCTTGTAATCGCTGCTAAGTGGTCCATGGATCTGCTTTAATTTTTATTACATCTAGTGTTTTCGTACTGCCATGATTGATTGTGAATAGATCGAAAATTTCTCTCAAAGAAAGAAAATGAATCATTTTTTTCAAGAAGGAGGATGACCCCCGGCCTCTGCATGTGGGATATGCATGCATCTATTTTATTAATTATTCATAAAGATCTTACAAAGTAGTACATCAAGTAGTCTGAAGCCACCGTGTTAACAACATCTGTCACTATTTCTATCCACTTGATAAAGCGGTGCCAATAATCGAAGCCTAATACCAAACAGAAGAAAAGAAATTATGCATGTGATAAAGACTAGACTCGTTCCCTTGATAACTTGGCAGTGATTGGGAAATCGTAGTATGTCCGTCAAATTGTATAGATGCCACAAAAATGAGTTACAAATGCAAGCTGCTCCTTTCATATCTCCTTCTGCATCACTCTAAGAAACGTTGTAGCATGCGAGCTATGTCTAGGCTCCAGTCCAGGATGACCCGAAGATGATCGATGTGCTCGTATTTTTGTAATTCTCTTCAATTCATGACAAAAAGTAACATATTTTTTGCGGTACCTATGTCTTGGGCTGCTCGGCTCAATACCTCAGCAATTACCATGCAAGTAGTCGTATGCAAAAAACAAAAAAAACAAGGTCCTATCGAGACTTGAACTCGGGTTACTGGATTCAGAGTCCAATGTCCTAACCACTAGACCATAGGACCTTTGGTGATTAGTTAAGACGAATTGCCTTTTTATTCTCTTTACATTCTTGTTCTACTCGCCCCCTCCTGCGCTGGACGGCCCGGGACTTGCCAGTTGCGAGAGGTTGGTCTCTGTCACACATGTAGGAGTATGTCTGGATCCGACAGGCTCAATCGACATTGCCCCGTCCCCTTTCCCCACTGTGTTTGCCGAAAATAGAAGAGCAATACAACAACTGAACTGAACTGCCGACGAACAACCAGATTTTCTCACCGGAGCCATATAATTTACAGACTACTAACTTGTTTGACTGCTGATGCTTCGTGTTCGAGAGAAAAAAAAGGGGGATGCTGCATCCACGTGCTAGCACTTGGAACGAACTATGAACGAATGAGTTTCAGAGACACCTTATGCCGCCGACAAAATCAGGCCCCCCACCCCCAGCCCGTGCCGTTGTTCTTGGTAGGGTAAGAGGCGATCCTGTAGATGTCGCAGACGCCCTCGGGCCTCCCGGTGCCCCTCTTGATCCTGAAGTAGCCTTGCTCGCCCCAGCCCCCGCCCCACGAGTTCTTCATGATGATGTAGTCCTGGCCGTTGGATGAGCCGTATCCGACGGCCGTCAGCGCGTGGTCCAGCTGAGTGCCACAGGTTCCTTCAAACACCCCCTGCAGCCAAGCCACGCGCACACAAAAACAGATAAGATAATTACCAGGGTAAATAACACGATCATTTTGTATCATCTGCTCTATTATCATGGTAGATAAGGTAACACTTGATCATTTTGTTTACCCCTTTGTAGAACTGGAAGTCTCTGCTCCCTGCGGCGATGCCCACGCTGACGGGCTGGTGCGCCAGCGCCTTGAGCAGGCTCAGCTCGCTGTTCTCCGGCACGTCCTCGTAGCCGCTTATGGTGACGACCTTGGAGTGGGGCTAAGTACGAGATCAGATCAAAGTAATCAATGTCCATCAGATTAGAGTAACAAAATTCCTTTGCAGCTGAAATTCATCTGAAGAGTTCGTTAGCTTGTTGTTGTTCCCTGTGCCAAGTGCCAACCTGATTCTCCCTGCAGTCGCCCTCCTCCATGAGGTAGGGGTAGTCGGCGTCGGTGTGGATCCCCTGGTTCCCCACAATGTAGGCGTAGGCGAAGTCCATGAGGCCCCCTCCGCAGCCGTGGTCGAAGGTGCTGTCGCAGTCCATCAGCTCCTGCTCCGACAGCGACTCCAGCTTGCCCGTCACGATCTGGTTTATCCCTTCCACCGCCGCCACCGTCGAGAAGGCCCAGCAGCTTCCTGCAACACAATTTCACACACATGGCGCGCAATGCGCTAACTGAAATCCTGATGTGGGTCATGGACGTGCAATGCAATGTTCAGAGATCGCCTTGTCTCCTTACCGCATTTCCCCTGGTTCTTGACCGGCGTGACCGCCCCCTTCTTCCTCCAGTCCACCTCCCCGGTCAGGTCCACGGCGGCCTCGTACCGGAACGCCGTCGTCGGAGCGCGCGGCCGCCCGCCGGCGCTCAGCCCTAGGTAGCCGGCCTTGAACTCCTCGTGGGCGACGTCGGCGAACTGGTTCAGGCCCAGCCAGTAGCTCCCGTTCCTCCTGTTGGTCTCCACGATGTGCTTCAGGTTCTGCCGGAACACCTCGTACCTCCGCACCTTCTCCTTCGGGGTCACGTACACCCTGCTGTGCTTCACCGACCACGAGCTGAAGAGGTCGAGGATCCTGCTCGGCAGCGCGAGGTCCTCCTGCGAGTACCCGACGACCGAGGGGTCATGGTGGGTGGCGCTCGAGGAAGAGCAACAACACGCTGCGAAAACTATCAGCAGGAAGAACACTGTTGATAGCTCTGAATCCATGGCGACGGATTAATCAGCACTTCTTCTTGTCATGGAACTGCCGGAAACAAATGGACACCTTTATATATACTGATCAATCGCTAGCTAGCCATGCATGTTTCTTGCAAGCAAGCGATTCATCCCACCTCACCTGATATGGCCCTTGTGGCTGAAGATTTATGAGGAGGAAGATGCAGTTGTAGCCTTGCAGGTATGCTCTTCCTTGCTCATGTTTAAATCTTTGGTTTAGGTAGCATATGCATTGGAAATTTAGAATAGTGAGTAGCCGATGCTTGCAGCCTTGCGCACCGACCGGCTGGAGGTAACTTGTTCGGCCGGACCAAGCAGCTAGCTGCAGAATGGTTATTCACAAGGATGGACAAGTATCTTTTGCTCATCTGCTTAAGTCTTCACCAAACGGGCGTACCTCATGCCATTCTATAATGTGATGGTATCAAACTACTTGCTATGTGTTTTTTTTTCATGTTCGAGTTTGGTGCGCATGTCCATTGGCTTGCAGAATATATAGGAAAATATCAGGTGAAATTTTGAAGGGCTTGGACCTAAATGTGCCCATTCTTGACAAAAGGGGCACCAGTTTTTTATTTTAGGGTGTGGCTGGACCTTAGTTGACTGAGACTTAACCAAGTCTCATTCAAATGACACAACATTCCAAAAAGAAGAAATAAAATTTTGCACAGATCTCCACGTAAGATCTCATGAATAAAGCATCGACTAAGACTAAGATTTGGCACTCCCGTTTATTTTATCTCGGATCACTTATCATTAAGGGTGCTAGGGCAACTACTCTGTATTTGAGATTCTCTTTAAGCTTGTACGCCCTATTTGAGTGAATTTCGCCTTTTCGACATGATAACCAAGTTCAAATTATCTTTTGCAAGATAGGTTCAAATTCCTGGATGTACCATGTGACTTTATCTGAAGTGTATATGCAGACCCAGTTTTTCAGGCTAAATTTTCGTACCGTCAGAAACATGCAATTTGACATTCACATGTCAGCATATGTTATTCCCCTGCACTGTCAACTGTCAACAGCAAAAAATGCAGCTGCAAGCTAATAATGCAAGTTAATTGACATCTGTGCGCTCTAGTGGTGCACTCCAGCTAAGTTCAATGTGTCCAGTACGCAAGCTTGGCTGCTGTTTAGAAGTACCAATCCTGAAGACCATTGTGTGTTACTACTGCTAGTTAGTCGCACGTTGCAGTCGCCATCTGTTTAGGAGTACCAATCGTGAAGAATTAAATAATTTATCTGTAGGAATGACAGTGTTTGCTTCGATTCCTTGGAAACATTGCTCTCACTCCGCGCATTACGGCTAACCATAACACCCCAAGGGTTTATCTTTCAACAAGAAGAAAAGGGAAGCAAATAATAAGACTACAGGTTTCAGCTGATGTATCCCTATTAGGGCAATCTGATGGCAATTCAGTAAGCAGGAGGTTGAAACCTGACCTGGAATTTCAAGATAATTTCAATCAAATGCAAACACTCAGGTTTCAGCCTTCGTACATGTCATGTCATGTCAGGAAATTAAAACGCTAGACCAGTCTAGAGCATTGGAAGCGAATACAGAGAACCAAACGGGTGAACATCCGATGCCTTGTTTTATTATCAAACCATGGGCTGCTTATGAAAGCTTCAGACAAGACACAATTAGATAACTCGAACTAGCTCCACATTATTTGTTTCGCTGGAGCTGGAAATGTAAGCTCTACATTCAGGAGCAGCCCATTTCACAGTCCATGTTCATATCTGAAGGGCATCAGCGATCGAGCTAGCAAGGCTCAACACCTCAAATGGAGATTGTTGGCTGATGGCTTTCACCGTCTGAGGGCACGAATCCGTGATCCAGAAGTAAGCAAACTGGTCACCTGGCCCAGCTGCCATAAAATTAAAACAATGAGCAAACCAAAGTTTGAATAGCTGAAAAACAGGGGAAAGGGAGAATCGCCAATTACCAGAATTAGCAGTCATGAAGCGTTCATATGACTGATTGGGGAACACAGCATGAGTTACATAGGCGCTAACTTTTGTAGCACCATGAGCAGCCAGAACTTTCTGCAGAACACAGTTGAACAGAACATAAATACTCATGGAAAAAAGGGGAACGTAACAGTATATGCAGCTAAAAGTCCAGACTGCATCATACTTAATTGGCACTTGAAATATGTTACTTCTATTTCGCTGTACAATGACATGAAGTAAATATGTCACACCAAATCGACCACAGCGTGAAAATTCACATGCCACTGACTCTTGCTATAACCAGGTTTGCCGAAGGAATGGAATTGAACTTATTAGCTTTACATGACTTAGCCTGCTGGTAGTACTATGAAATGTGGATTCAGGTAAAATTTGCATTGTACAGGGCATTACGTATTTCGGTTGGACAACTAGAAATGATGCCACAAGACTGTACCCATCAGCAATTGCAACAGAATGAGAGATAGTTACCTGGCACTCTCTAAGAGTTCCACCAGATTGCACTAAATCATCAACAATAACGACATGTCGCCCTTCAGGGTTCCCTTCTTTAATCCGGACTATCCTCTTGTCGCCTTCACGGACCTTCGCACAGACAACCTATATAGTCAAACAGCTCCATCATCAAAAGGGAGAGGGATCCTCTGACATGCAAGAGGAAAGTCAGGGAGCTACAGTGGCCTCTTTGTGTAAAATATGGAAGGCAAGTTAGAGATCCGACACTGCCCAGGAATCACTGTAGATGCACAAATTACTGTGGACAATCACTGTACATAATCGTTGTGTTAAATTGCAGCTTATGAAAATCTAGAGAAGGGAAGTCAGGCTACTGTAGCTTCCCCTGACTTCTCTTCCTAAGTCAGAGGATCTGAGGCCTGAAAACTTAATACCGCGTAATCTCTCTGTTTATCACAAACAGAAAGGAACATGAAAATTAGACACATCCAAGCATTCGCACAGAAGAGCAGACTGACCACCGGGAAGTTGGCCAACGACTTGTGGAAGCGCTTCCACGCCCCATCATCTGGGAAGGCAATGGTGACCTGCAGCACACGAGGAGTCAGACAAGCAGCAGCAGCAACAACAAGGATTCACAGCACAGTTGGAAATTAGCAGGAAATGGCTGGGGTCGCACATTGTCGGCGTCGGGGAGCTGGCTGAGGCGCTGCAGCAGGAGTGGTATGCCGGTCTCGAAGCAGGGCAGGACGTCGTCCCCGAAGTAGAACCTCTCCTGGAGCGCGTGGATGTCGTAGATGACGACGCTGGTGGGCCCGCCGCGCGACTTGGGGATCATGGAGAGGATGCGCGCGAGCGTGAATGCGGTGGCGACGTCGCCCTCCTCCTCGACGCGCTCGAAGGTGCCCGTGGGGAAGAAGGGCAGCACGAGCGTGAAGGAGGCGATGAAGAGCTTGGGCAGCGCGAAGATGACGGAGATCTGCTCGAAGATGATCGCCGGCGAGCTGAAGGAGGCGAGGAAGGCCACGTGCTGCCCCCGGATGTCGTGCGCGTTGTTGATGAAGAGGTTCGGGAACCCGTCCGGGAAGTTCCTGGCGGCGCCATGGAGTCGGGAGGGGTTAGATGAGAGAGGTTGAACAGAATCGAGGAGGAGGGGAGGTAGGGGGAGGGGGCGGCGCGCGTGGCGTACCTCCAGTTGATGGACTGGAGCTGGATGGCGTCGGAGGCGGCGGCGACCTTGAGGG
Organism: Triticum dicoccoides; assembly: GCF_002162155.2. Lineage (NCBI taxonomy): Eukaryota > Viridiplantae > Streptophyta > Magnoliopsida > Poales > Poaceae > Triticum > Triticum dicoccoides. The sequence goes on along the minus strand of NC_041390.1, from coordinate 520,196,042 downwards.
CGAGCTCCTCGCACTCGGCGCAGTAGAAGAGGTTAATCTGCTTCTTCACCTTGTGCCTCGGGACGGCGACGGCGGCGGCGGCGGCGGCGACCTCCATCTCGTCCCGGCAGGGGGCGGCAGCGGCTGCGGCGGGCGCGGGGACAGGGGAGCGGCGCGTGGGAAGAGGCTCTGACGGCGACGAGGTAGGTGGTATCGAGACGCGCGCAGCCAAGCAGGTCGTCCGGGGCCGGGAGTATCGATTCGATTCTCCTCTCGGCCTCCCAATTATTGCCGCCCGGCTAAACCCTAGACCCCCAGCCGCGGCGCCACTGCCAGGACAATACGAGTACGTGTTTGTCGCCGTGGCACTTGGTAGCATGGGATGGGATTGGTTGGGTTTAATGCTAGGCGAGCGAAGCAGGGAAAATGATGGCGAGTTTGGATTTCCATGGACGAAATCGCCTGGATTTTTATGGGCGAGAGAGATTGTTTGGGCTGGGGCGGCATGGCTGGAGCCGGCGTGGAGCGCGCCGCCGCCCGGACGGCGACCGTCGTGAACCACGCAGCCACCCCGCGGCGCCGTTGCGACGTCTCTTTCTCGCCCAGAGCACTGAGCACTTCACATTTCAGGTGTTGATTAGTAACAATAGGTTTGCTGGAAACCGGCACAAATTTCACAGGAATCTTTGCATTGCAGATGAGGTCGAAAGGCAGTAAAAATTACTGGAGATCACACCATTTCTTTTACTGGAAATTGCGACAAAAATAGGAGTAAAAAGCTTTTTTTTTACGCTGAAAAGAGAAACTAAGGACAACACTGGGTATGAAAGTTTGTAGCAGCAGAGATGTCCGTATGGTTAAACACAAGTTCTACAGAAACAATGAACCTGAAGATAACAAAAAACTTCTGCTACTGAGAGATATGGGGCTCACTTATTCCCCACTTGCCTGGTGGGGCCTAATTTACATACAGCACCAACGCGCCATGTCTACTGTGTGCAACTATCCTTGAGCCAAAAACAATGTATAATCACAAGTTACAGGCATATCTGGTCTATCCAAAAGGTCTACAGAAACCAATATTCAAAACAAGGCCAAAACTTCGGCGCCGTGCCGATCACCACTCTGACAACAGCATTTTCGCTTCAAGCCTGTTCAGCAAGGAGGTGAGACTGAATCACCAATAGCTTTCTCTTTCCAGCGGCATTCCTCTGCTTGAACAGCCAAGGGGGCATAAGGAGTGGATTGCCGGGTTTGTGAGAATCTAGCTCACGCATTCATCGGATATGGGGTGGCTCTTTTCCAGGTTGAATTTGGGCTCGCTGGGATAGACAAAGACGGATGTGGCCGAGGTTGGAGGAGTCAATGCAGCAGAGTACCTCACCGAAGTTACCGTTATCCTCGGCAGCTGCTGGGAGCCGGAACCAAGCGGCACGAGCTTGTGACTAACGGTATGCTCGGTTTTCGGCAGAATGAATGCGGCATGATTGTGTGCCCCAGAGAAAACAAAGTTCTGGGAATCAACAAGAGAGTACTTGATTTCCTGGAGTAAGGATGTTGAATTGTGGATCTTCACATAGAAAGTGAACGGCGTCCCGAGGATAGCGTAGGGAGGGCACTCAATGCTCACAACAAGCGGCGGCTCCTCGATATGAACCTCGGGTAATCTTTGCTTCATGGTAACACGCCTATCTTGATTCTCTCCAAGGACTAAATCTCTTGACCAGTTCAGGCAAAGTTCACCTAAATAAAAGTCCGGATTGCTGGCCCTTGGATTGACTGAAAATATTGCCTTGTATTCTGCGCTAGGAGCAACAACTGCGTATTCATCAGATAGTCCGCTGATTTGTTCCACTGGGCACAGCTGCTTCCCATCACCATCAGATTCAATGGCTATCGAGTGCAAACGCAAAGGGACCTCGGTGCAATTTCTAGCACTCACAATAAGCATATTGGACTCGTTCATAGCAAGTGAATCTTTTTTATTGTCGCCGCTTGAGGATCTGATCCTAGATAGCAACAAGGGTTCTCGCCTAAATGGTCTCAAAAACTGGTGACCAACTATCATGGGGATCTTTCCTTCAACTTGCAAGCTTCTGTGCACGTTAAGTCTGTGTAGTGATGCATCTTCACTCGAGTCTAGAGAATAGCCAAGTGAAACATAGAGCATGAGTGACTTTGCTCCATGCCATTTAATTTCCAATTTGCAGGACCAGGAATCACCCGCAACTAGCGTGGGAACTGATACGACCCCAAATGAATATTGAATCTTTTTAATGTTATCAACTTCTTCCTTCGACACTTCATCCCCACTTGCGGTTGAAACACCAAGAAGTTCAACGTGATGGCTTTCAGATTCGTCTGCTTCCCCTGGACTCATCAGAAGACCACCGCCTTTGGCATCGACGAGATTAATTTTCAGCTCACCAGAATGAACTGCGTGCCCTTTTGATAATATGGTTACTGGGACAACAAACAACTCTCCAACCAGCGCAGGGCCAGTAGAATCTAAGACAAGGTCAACTTGAGTGTCTGGCTCTTCGACTTGAATCAATTTCTGCCCGGAAAAGGCAAGTGCAGCATCCTTTGTAGGCAATGTCTCCACTTGATCCTCAAATTTCCACAGCGGAAAGTCTTCCATTGAAGCAGGACTTTCAGCCTGGCAGCAAACCAGAAGGTGCTTATTTATTGTTGCCTTCACCGATAAACATTCCAACTTTCCACTTTGTCCTGCAGAAAGTACTCATAGTATTACTTCAATTTTACAACTCGTGGTAGGAAAAAAGAATATCAGCACCAACAGATGGAGAAGAAAGCTTGATATTCCCACACCAAGAAGCAAATAGGCAGGCTATAAATTATGAAAAATGAACAGGTCAAAATATAATAAGCTACAGCTACAGTATCAACTTTCGGATATGGCAGAAAATTGGCTGTGCTCTTTGTATCATCTAATCATGAAAAGCCCTTTTTTTCTGTCACAACAAGCCAACTAGCCCACACAATCGCATGGTTAATAAATCCCAAGTTAATGGTTAGAGTTTGTTTCCTCAACAATTTTCAATTTTTTCTGATTAATATTTACTGTTCCAGTTGTTTATTTGCCAAGTTATGTGAAGGTATGCATTGTACATCCTCGGTCGCACCCAATGGAACTTGCAACTGCCACACACCTTTATCTACCCCTATCCTCACGTGCTTCTCTCTCCTTATCTCTTCCAATCCCCACGATACAACTGCACCGCCACACCTCTCTCCTCCGCTCTGCTCTCCACCAGGCAGCGTGCTGCCACAAGAGGCCATGATGTCGGTGCCCAAGCTGTGGCATCGCAGACTGAGGCAGAGGAGGCGTTGCCGCGGTTGCCCGATGATGGTGAAGGCTGGAACGAGATAGGAGGCGGCAGCACTGGCGGAGGCGAGGGCGAAGCTTAGTGGTGGGATGGGACAATGCCAGCACCAGGCTACAGGGATGGCCTGGGCAGCGGCAGACTGACGGTTGGTACATATGGGGCAGGGGCAGCGCCGCTGGCCACAAACGGCAGGGGACAACTGCATGGGCAACGGGCTGGCCAGCGGCTCAACGAGGAAAAACTGTGATGGAGGTGGTTCCTCGACGACGAGGCGGGAGGATCCGGCAGTGGAAGAACCACTGGAGATGGAGAAGACGATAGCTCAGCTGTCAGACTTGACCATGTAGGGTGCTTGACCGCGAATTAGTCATCCCTTAACCAATGTGTGCTCTGGAGCATGGAGTCTTTCAAAGGAATATCACAGCTATTATAATTGGACTGTACCATATAACAAATGGATTAGATTATTTTCCTTGTCTCCAATTCAACATGAGATGTTCCCCCTTCTATCATAATTAATGGGACAACTTCTAGGATTTTCTTCTCCAACTCATGTGGTGCATCGGTGCATCCAATCTCGCCATCTGTGTTTGTACATTATATATAGGATAGTACTCTGGTCTCTGGCAATTAACATCAAATGCTGCCTAGCATGGATGAAAATTTAATGAAACAAATAGCGCATAACTGCTAAGAGAGTACCTGATTTAATTTCATGCGTCAACCGCATCCATTTATTGCTGAACAATGTAAGAGAAGTAGAATGGACAACTTGGCCATGAACATCTGAATTCAACGTAGAAGAATTTTCCTGTGCACTAACCATGACAAAGTTACAGTCAGATTGGTTGAACTGAACCTCCAATTGATCAATTGCAACTGGAGAAGGAAGATGAGACAACAATGACACGCTGACAAGCAGAGGTGAGCCAGGTTTTACAGATTGGTCATGAAAAGCAACAGATGCAACAAGCACTATTCTTAGAGGACTTATTTGATCAATAACTAGTTGAGTAGATTCTTCCGTCAATTGAAGATTAAATTCATCATCCATAACTTGGGATGTATGTTTTCCTTCAAGAATATTGACAACTTCTTGCTGTATTTCCTCTCTCCTGGAAATGGTAGGCCAACCTGCTGGTCCATTACTTTTATTTTCAGAGTTGCCCTGTACACTGCCAGAGAATAACGGTAGTGCAGCCATCTCTAGTGAATAGCTGATAAAATTCACCAGAGAATTAAGTTTCTTTGAGCATTCTCTCAAGTAACCCAGGTTTTCCCAAAGCAAAGTAGTCCAGCCCTCCTGACGGTATAGACCAGCGACGCCATCAAAAAGTTTTTTTGCGTTACCAAATTCCCCAGCTGCATAATATTCTATAGCCATTCCAGCACTACAGGAAGAAGCCATTCTCGTAGCCCCTAGACTCAGAAATGATTCATAAGCTTTTCTGAACAATGCAATTATCTCGTACGAATCTTGAAACCTTTCAGCTTCTGACAAAGCATAACTGGTATATTCTGTATCAGAAAGGCTGCAATCACAGTGTGAAGTATAAGTATTAATCTTAAAGTTGTATTATCAATTAAAAACAGGCATCAAGAAAACTTACGGAAGCACAGAAATGGTATCTCCTTCCTCAAACAGGCGGACATACTGGCCAACATATACAGAAGACATTACTGAGTCAGGTATTTCGCTATCACCGGTAAGATTTGCCCTTGACGGAGGACACTCTAAAGCACACCTCTTCTCTCGGAGGTAATTTGCCGCTAACTGCCAGAAGGAAATGTATGATAGATTAAGTGTGATCCAGTAAAAGAAATGTGGCTCTCAATTACAGTGCTGTGTACAGAAGATTTAAACTGAACCTGGTAGTAGTAAGCTGGCTGAAATTCCCACTCAGTCAATGCATTGTCAGCAGTACCAAACCGAGGGGATATTGTATCTGGAACAGTTGTTGATGTTGTCTCTATTAGCTCACCAAAGACAAGGAACTGCCTGCTAAACCATTCCCAATGAAGAAAAGCGACTTCTGGTGATCCAACAACACGCTCAAAGCTTCGGATATGTTTACGGAACCATGTGATTGCTTCTACGACCTTCCCAGCATGAAGTAGCAATGTTGATATCTTAAAGTGAAATTGATCGGCGACTGCTTTTATCTCAACTAGGCGTTGGGTTGGAGGCAACCTTGTTGAAGTCCCAATCATCTAAATATGAGCGCATTGCCAATGGAAAGTGTCAAAATTAATAGAAACTTTATAAGCAACGCTGGCAGATCAATCAAACTGTAACAAATTTAGAAGGCAATGTATAAACATAAATAGGGAGGATGGAACGAAGTGTTGTTTGGACTACTTTTAGTGAATGCAGAATGCTATATAAGGATATCAGATGCTTGCACAGCTTTCTTTTTAGTATGAAGTGATCAAGAATAGCATTACACTTCCCTAAAAAAAAGAGAATAACATTTACACAATGGTGCTTTTCTTAATTCTTTCCTTAATTACTTCTAAAATAATTTGGCATGCCAACCATTGATTTACTTAATTATGACTGTTGACAAGGCTATATCAGTTAAGGCATAGGACTGCCGGTCACACCTCACGCAAAACACGAACTCCTTCCTCGTAGAACTTCAATGCTTCTGGCCAATCCCGTCTAAACTCCGCATAAACAGCAACCTGGTGTAAGAAATCAGAAACATCAGAATAATGCAAATAAAAAGGTAGAAAATTCATTCACATGTTCTGGTTAACAATCAAGTCGGTGTAAGTGAAAGGCTTTCTTTACAGTACTTCTACAATCATAATCTAAGTAAGAACCAGACTGATGATCAAACCATGAGTCTGGCGTTTCAGGTTTTCGCCGGTCAGACCGCCGGTTCACCAGTTCGATTGTCGGTTCAATAGGTAAAAAAACAATTTGAACGTACTAATATAATAGGGGAGGAACGTTAAATAATGTAACTTCTTTCAATTTGACACCTAGCTAGCCTGTCTCGGTTGGTTACTGGGCTGAGATTAGTACTTCGGCTTCGCTTTTGAGGGCACCTGCGTTCGAATCCCATGCAACGCAATAAAATTTTAGCACTCACGCCCATCAACCGGTCCAACTGCCTGGTTTTATTCCCCGGTTTATAGAAAAACCGTCTGGTTCAGCCGATTTTCTGCGGTTTGATTGCAGGACGGTCCATGAAGCTCAAAAAACCGCCAGGGCTGCCTGTTCCGGGTTTTTTCGGTCGGACCGGTCTGGTCCGGTTTTTAATACTATGCCTACAATGGTACTTAGGAACACTTATTAATAGCACTAGAATGGATGAGACAGGGATCCTTACCTTGAAGCAGTAGCGGACACTCAGCTCCACAGAAGAGAAGTTCCTCTTCTCAATGCGGGCTTCTATCCTTCGCCCTTCCTCCTTATAGTATGTGGAACACAGCTCCGCAAAAATAGTCCTCAATCTGTCAACAAGGTTGGAACAGCAGATGAATTATGAGATGTACTTTCAAGGAAATTATCATAAATAAAAACTGGTGCAAGCTTTTTCACTCTCAACTTGAGGAGAAATAACATGTCTGAGAAACTAACTTGAGGAGAGATGCGTTCCGTTCTGCTTCATCACTCTCAACCAACACAATCAGGTGCTTAGAATCAATCTCCGCACGTTTTCTCAGGGCAACCATAACTTCCTCACCCAGCTCATCTGCAGGATATAATTGTGTGTTTGCTTAAAATCGTTTTCCTAATTGGCATGTCACTGATGGGAGGTTTGACCCACTAATATCAAGCAAGTATAGGATCCTCTTTGTGAGTAGGCACATGTCCTCCATTATCATGGTATATAGGGCACAAGCCCTGCAGTGTTCTGACTAATGGTCGATAGATAAAAGAGACCACTAGGGGTGGACAAGACGTTACTTACCACCAGCTTGAGTCTGTACAAGGATCACCACCAATTTACTATGTCTTCCCTGGATTATAGACCTGCGCAAAGAAAAGTAAATCATTTGACATTTGTAATTTCAAGATGGACTACACTTGCTACTGTTCCAAAGGGTCCAACAAGTTCCTAATCCCGACAGATGAAAAGATTGCTCATTCGCATTATAACATTGATAATTATAAATGTGAAACTGCACGTGTCGATTTGGGATCAATGCTAAAGGATGAAGAGGAGGTACTTGAGGTTCTCGAGATCGGAGCAGGCCTGGAGCCACTGGGCGGGGTCGCCGGTGACCTGATCGGCCCGGAACATGGCGGCGACGGCGGCGGGCACCCGCGTCCGGTGCTTGAGGAGCCAGTCCTTCTTGAGGATCCCCGTGGCGGCCTGCGGCGGCGCGAGCGGGTCGCGGCTCTTGGCGGTGCGTGAGAGGATGTTGGCCTTGGCGAAGTCCGGGAGGGCCAGCGTGTTCATGGGCGGCTGCTGGGAGCTGAGCGCCGCCGAGATCGTGGAGTGCATCTCCGGGCACCCCACGATGGACACCAGCGACACCGGCGGCGTCCGCAGCTCCTCCGGGTAGTCCTCCATGACCGCGTCCGCCCCACCCCGCGGTCGCCGCGAGGCTGCCGGGCGAAAGGTCTCCGATCCCGGAGCCGCGCGCGGCGGCGGTCGTCGAGGTAGGCGGACGCGAGCTCGGATCTGTGATGGCTGGCTGTTCCGTGCGTTCGGAGGGACGGGGACGAGGGGGACGCGGAAGTATAACAGTGAAACAAACGGGTGCTGGTCTGGCTTGGCTAGGTGTAATAGTGTGCATAGTTTGAGTGCTTCTTTGTAAAGTTTTGGGGGATTTCGTGCAGTTTTTGGGCACGTTCTTATTTGTCCTTCAGATTCGACCCTTTCATCTTCTGGCTGGATATAAGCAATACAATGCAATGCAACATGTCAAAGCATCTCTAACATCATCACATAGCATCTGTTTCGATGGTGAGCGAATGCGGTGGGTTTTCTGACAGTGCATGCGTTCAACTCGCTCCCCCCCCCCTCGTTCGGCAATGGAGAGGGGATTGGCCCGGTTTAAAAAAATCATCTCTCGATCGCTTATAATTCGTTAGGCCATCTCCAACGGCGGCCCACAAAAATCCTCCCGCATCCGTCCGGGGACAGGGGGGAGCAGTCCGCGGACACAGAGACGGCATCCAACCATAGCTGCATACATCCTGCTTTCCTTATTTTTTTTAAGTCCGCACGATCAAATGGCCGCACACAAAGGGTACATACGTTAAAATGGCCACATACATCACTAGTTCAAATTAAAAAAAATTCAAATATTACATCCCAACATTGTTGCCCTTTCACCGCCCACTGATGCTCAATCAGATCTTCCTTCGGCTGCTCGTGAGTTAGTCGATGCCGAATTTGTTGATGCATTTGAATAAACTCTTCAAATGTGACCGGATTCTGGTCTGGAAGTTGGATAGGATCACCCATGTTCTCAAATTTCAGAGATGTGGCAGCATCGTCACCCTCATTCTCGATGATCATGGTGTGCATGATCACACAACATGTCATCACCTTCCATAAGGTCTCCGGATCCCATTATTGTGCAGGTCCACGAACAACTGCAAAACAGGTCTGCCACGGTATAGTGGCAAGGAGGAACTTTTCCTCCAGTCAACCTCACAAACAACGGCGATCATTGCAGCACATTGATGTCATTGTGAGACCCGAGCATGCCAAAGAAAATGTTCTAAATCCAAAGATCCTATGATGCATCTGCTTCAAGAATGATTGTGGGCTTTTTTACATGACCCTGATATTCCCCTTGTAAATTTATCATCAAATAAAGTCAGGACATCTCCAAGCCCACTTTTATCAAAATTTTCATAAGATTGATCATTATCCAAAGTAGTGGGATCATTATTACCTAGAGTTGACACTTTTCCAAACTCACTTTCAATATTATTGCAAACATATTCATCATGAGGCTTAAAAAATTCAAGATCATAAGAAGCATTATCACCCCAATCATGATCATCGCAATAAGTAGTGGAAATAGCAAAATTAGCATCCCCAAGCTAAAGGTTTTGCATATTATTAGCACAATTGACATTAATAAAATTTATAGTAACATCATTGTAATCATGCTTTCCATTCAAGGAGCTATTGTGAATCACTTCATAAATTTCTTCTTTTAGCACTTCAACACAACTTTCAGATTCATGAATTTCAAGAAAAACTTCATAAAGATATTCTAGTGCACTCAACTCACTAGCAATTGGTTCATCTTAGTTGGATCTTTTAAAAAGATTAGCAAGTGGATGAGTGATGACCCATAACTATAGGGGATCTATCGTAGTCCTTTCCATAACTAAGAGTGTCGAACCCAACGAGGAGCAGAAGGAAATGACAAGCGGTTTTTAGTAAGGTATTCTCTTCAAGCATTGAAATTATCGATAACATATAGTTTTATGATAAAATAATTCGTAAGGGGTAACAAGTAACAAGTGTAACTAAGGTGCAGCAAGGTGGCCCAATCCTTTTTGTAGCAAAGTACAAGCCTGGACAAACTCTTATATAAAGCAAAGCGTTGCCGAGGACACATGAGAATTGCTGTCAAGTTAGTTTTCATCATGCTCATATGATTCACGTTTGTTACTTTGATAATTTGATATGTGGGTGTGTTGGGAAACGTAGTAATTTCAAAAAAAATCCTACGCACACGCAAGATCATGGTGATGCATAACAACGAGAGGGGAGAGTACCGTCTACGTACCCTCGTAGACCGTAAGCAGAAGCGTTATGAGAACGCGGTTGATGTAGCCGTACGTCTTCACAATCCGACCGATCCAAGTACCGAACGTACGGCACCTCCGAGTTCAGCACACGTTCAGCTAGGTGACGTCCCACGAACTTCGAACTAGCAGAGCTTCGAGGGAGAGTTTCGTCAGCACGACGGCGTGATGACGGTGATGATGATGCTACCAACGCAGTGCTTCGCCTAAGCACCGCTATGATATGACCGAGGTGGATTATGGTGGAGGGGGCACCGCACACGGCTAAAAGATCAACTGATCAACTTGTGTCTCTTGGGGTGCCCCCTGCCCCCGTATATAAAGAAGTAAGGGGGGAAGCTGGCGGGCCCCAGCAGGGCGCGCCAGGAGGAGGAGTCCTCCTCCTAGTGGGAGTAGGACTCCCCTTTCCTAGTCCCACTAGGAGGGGAAAGGAAGGAGTGGGAGAGGGGAAAGGCAAGGGGGCGCCACCTCCTTCCTTGTCCTATTCGGACTCAAGGGGAGGGGCGCGCGGCCCTGCCCTGAACGGCCCCTCTCTCTCTCCACTAGGACCCAACAAGGCCCATTAACCCCCGGGGGTTCCAGT
>NC_041390.1:520161352-520185204 GCF_002162155.2 Triticum dicoccoides | reverse complement strand
ACTCCGGTAAAATCCCGATTTCACTCAGAACTATTTTGATGTCCAAATATAGGCTTCCAATATATCAATCTTTATGTCTCGACAATTTTGGGACTCCTCATCATGTTCGTGATCATATCCGGGACTCCGAATTACCTTCAGTACATCAAAACACATAAACTCATATTACCGATCGTCGCCGAACTTTAAGCGTGTGGACCCTACGGGTTCGAGAACTATGTAGACATGACCGAGACTCGTCTTTGGTCAATAACCAATAGCGGAACCTGGATGCTCATATTGGTTCCTACATATTCTACGAAGATCTTTATCGGTCAAACCGCATAACAACATACGTTGTTCCCTCTGTCATCGGTATGTTACTGGCCCGAGATTCGATCGTCGGTATCTCAATACCTAGTTCAATCTTGTTACCGACAAGTCTCTTTACTCGTTCCGTAATGCATCATCCCGCAACTAACTCATTAGTTGCATTGCTTGCAAGTCTTATAGTGATGTGCATTACCGAGAGGGCCCAGAGATACCTCTCTGACAATTGGAGTGACAAATCTTAATCTCGATCTGTAACGCCCTCGATGCGGCTATATCTCCCACATGTCAAAGCACGACTTAGAGGCATAACCGCATTGAAAGCAATGTCGCAAGTGAGGTAATCTTCACACAACCCATGTAATACATAAGGGAAAAAGGTACATAGTTGGCTTACAATCGCCACTTCACACAATTACATGAATAAAGCATTACATCATCCAAATACAATCAAGGTCCGACTACGGAACCAAAATAAAAGAAGAACCCCAAATGCGACAAAGGTCCCCGATCGACCCCAACTGGGCTCCACTACTGATCAACTAGAACGAAAACAACACAAAGGACAAGATCTTCATCGAGCTCCTCCTGAGCTTGGTTGCGTCATCTGCACGGTCTCATCGGCACCTGCAAACCGGTTTTGGAAGTATCTGTGAGTCACGGGGACTCAGCAATCTCGCACCCTCGCGATCAAGACTATTTAAGCTTATAGGTAGGGTAAAAGGTATGAGGTGGAGCTGCAGCAAGCGACTAGCATATATGGTGGCTAACATACGCAAATGAGAGCGAGAAGAGAAGGCAAAGCACGGTCGACAAAATATGATCAAGAAGTGATCCTAAAACAACCTACACCAAGCATAACTCCAACACCGTGTTCACTTCCCGGACTCCGCCAGAAAGAGACCATCACGGTTACGCACGCGGTTGATGCATTTTAATTAAGGTCAACTTCAGGTTTTCTACAACCGGACATTAACAAATTTCCATCTGCCCATAACCGCGGGCACGGCTTTTGAAAGTTCAAAACCCTGCAGGGATGTCCCAACTTAGCCCATGACAAGCTCTCACGGTCAACGAAGGAATAGACCTCCTCCCGAGACATTCCGATCAGACTCGGTATCCCGGTTCTACAAGACATCCTCTACAATGGTAAAACAAGTCCAACAAAGCCGCCCGATGCGCCGACATCCTGATGGGAGCTGCACATATCTCGTTCTCAGGGCAACACCGGATGAGACATCCTACGAGTAAAACCAGCCCTCAAGTTTCCCCGAGGTGGCCCCGCAGTCTACTCAGTTTGGACCAACACTTAGACAAGTACTGGCCCGGGGGGGGGTTAAAATAAAGATGACCCTTGGGCTGGCCTAACCCAAGGGAAAAAGAGGCTAGGTGGCGAATGGTAAAACCAAGGTTGGGCCTTGCTGGAGGAGTTTTATTCAAAGCGAACTGTCAAGGGGTTCCCATTATAACCCAACCGCGTAAGGAACGCAAAATCCAGAAACATAACACCGATATGACGGAAACTAGGGCGGCAAGAGTGGAACAAAACACCAGGCATAAGGCCGAGCCTTCCACCCTTTACCAAGTATATAGATGCATTAATTAAATAAGATATATCATGATATCCCAACAAAATATCCATGTTCCAACATGGAACAAGCTTCAATCTTCACCTAAAACTAACAACGCTATAAGAGGGGCTGAGCAAAGCGGTAACATAGCCAAACAACGGTTTGCTAGGGCAAGGTGGGTTAGAGGCTTGGTTTAACAATATGGGAGGCATGATAAACAAGTGATCGGTATCGCAGCATAGGCATAGCAAAAGAGCGAACAACTAGCAAGCAAAGATAGAAGTGATTTCGAGGGTATGGTCATCTTGCCTGAAATCCCGCAAGGAAGAAGAACGAGTCCATGAAGAAGACAAACGGACGTAGTCGAACGGGTCCTCACAAACGCGACGTTATCGGAACCAACCCAAAGAAGCAACACCGGAATGAAACAAACAACATAGTAAACAACCACAACATGAACATGGCATGATGCGCAACCAAGTATGATGCATGTCCGGTTTAATGAAGCATGGCATGGCAAAGAGCACAAACAATCCTACAAATTAAGTGGAGCTCAATATGCAACGAGTTGCATATTGATTGAACACCACATTAATTATTTAGTTCTCTCCCGGTTAGGTACTCAACAAATTTAAATGTTGGTTAACATGGCAAGAGGTGAAGCATAACAAAACTATACCATTTAAACCATTTAAATGGGGCCGGATATAACAAACAACAAATCCGGTAAATCCCCATATGCATTAGTAATTTGGTGCAACAACAATCTAAACATTTTAATTGTTGTTATCATGATGCGGATGACATGAACAAGTTTATGCAATTTTTATAAAAGTTGACAAGAGCATTATGAAACATTTTTCATCGTGGCGGAAATGAAAGGGGTGCCACGGCGACGATAACGAAACGGTGCCACGGCAACGTTCCGGTTCCGTCAACTCATTGAGACGTCGGTGCAAAAGAAAGTGACGGGAGCGTGTCATGCGATGAACGGTGGGGTGCTCCCGGTAACCGGGTTCCCACAGGTTAGAGGCAAAAGAGGAGGACCGAGCAAGTGACAACTCAGACACGGTGCAGACAATGGGTGCATCTCATACAACACATGCAAACGTTCTCGGACGATCGTCTCGGGGTTATACCTTCGAAGCGTGCAAAAGGGACGGTTCTTGCTCGGTGCAAAGCAGAGGAAGTAGACGTTCTCAGGACGTTCGTAGTGGAGGTAGTCGTACACGGCGACGGTAGTTGTACACGGGTCTTCGGCCACGGAAGTCGTACGCGTCCATAGATGTTCGGGGTCGCGACATGGAACTAGACGTCCACGAGGTCTTCGAGGGTCGACGGTAGTGGAACTTGGCGCTGTTGTGGTGGATGTTCGGGCACCGTACGTCGTGGTACTTGGTAAATCCCGGAGACGGTAGTTGATGATCCAGGTAGGCGGTCTTGATGAATCCAAGTAGCACCAGGCACACATCCACGGTCAGTCTTCAGACTTGTTTTTTTCCTGTACATGACTGCAGGGGGTCCTGGGGGGGGAACTCGGCGATGGCCATGGCAAAGAGGCGACGGTAGTGGAGAAGCAGGGAGCAACAGCTCGAGTCGCGGCAACAGCAACTGTCACGGGCGGAGGTCGGGGCCGGAGCAGAGCAAGGTTCCCGCGGGCAGCCAAGAGGCCGTCCCTCACGAGGTGGCGCAGGACTGTGATGGTGGTGGTGCGCTCCGGCGAGACGGGGACACAGGGAAGGGGTAGAGCGCGGCAGGGCAGGTCGGGTCGACAACTCCGATGGCCGGCCGGCGAGGCCGTGGTGTTGGCGTAGAGGGGATGCGCAGCTAGACTTGTGGGGGTGCAGCGTCGCAGCAGCTCGCCCGGGAGGACGAAGAAGGAGCGGAGGAGAGGACTGCGCGGGGCTGCAGGATCCGGCATGGACGAGCGCTGGTCTGACAGAGAGGGGGTGCTGGGAGGACGGTGATGCCATGGCCGCGGCGTGGTCCTGTTCGTCGGCGCATGGAGGAGCAACGGCGAGGCAGAGGGGCTCCTCTGAGTGGGGATCGATGGAGATGGGGGAAGAAGATGGTCGGCGCGCCCTCTCCTGCGTGTGGTGACGCGTGAGGGAGGAGAAGGGATCGAGCAAGGGGCTCTCGTGGCGTGAGGAGTGAGTGGCGGCGCAAGGGAAAGGAGATGAGGATCGGGAAGGAGAGAACGAGAGGGAGAGAAGTGGGATCGGGCAAAGAAGGGGTCGAGCGCGTGGCCTCCTCTCCTGGCGGCGCGAGGGAGGGATCGAGAGGGAGAGAAGTGCGGTGCAGGAGCTGGGCTTCGGGCCATCTAGGTCAGGCCACGAGGTATAGTTAGGTGGGCCTTAGGGACTGGTTGGACTACGGGGAAAAGATGGGCCTGGGCTCTCTTCTCCCTCTCCCTCTTTAAAACTTAATCCTTTAACAGAAAAGAAATTAGAGAGAGGAAAAGAAAGAGAGGGTTAGGGAAGGATTTTGAGCATGGGGATAATTTTACTGGACTCGCAATAAAGATCTTGATCCAATAAAAGTATAAATGGGCATGTGTACAAAGTTTGGATTCGAACTCGTTTGAATTAAATTCAAATGAGTTCGAATAAGAAGTGGGCATTAGAAAGGTCCCAAAATGTTGAGATTTTTGGTAGACCTCCGGAAAGTGAAGAAAGAATTTAGGGCAAAGTTTGGAGACGAGGAATATAGTAAGAAAAGCATGGAATATTTTGCAAGTGTGTTTGCGGTAATTCCAAACGAGTGGAATATTTTTATTTAGCTCCCTAATATTGGGAGGATATGTTATAAAGAGAATCACCATGTGAATTCCCTCGATTTAAATGGACCGAAGATCCATGCAATTTATTTAGTTGAGTTGCAAAAGATTTATGAGATGATGGCATGATGACATGATGCAATGCACATGATGCAACGAACCAAACAAAACACACGACGAAACCCGGAAACATGGAAGGCATCTGAAGCTCCGGTCTTGGGGCGTTACACGATCTATGCCAACTCAACAAGCACCATCGGAGACACCTATAGAGTACCTTTATAATCACCCAGTTACGTTGTGACGTTTGGTAGCACACAAAGTGTTCCTCCGGTACTCGGGAGTTGCATAATCTCATAGTCATAGGAACATGTATAAGTCATGAAGAAATCAATAACAACAAACTAAACGATCATCGTGCTAAGCTAACGGATGGGTCAAGTCAATCACATCATTCTCTAATGATGTGATCCCGTTAATCAAATGACAACTCATGTCTATGGTTAGGAAACATAACCATCATTGATTCAACGAGCTAGTTAAGTAGAGGCAAACTAGTGACACTCTGTTTGTCTATGTATTCACACATGTACTACGTTTCGAGTTAATACAATTCTAGCATGAATAATAAACATTTATCATGGTATAAGGAAATATAAATAACAACTTTATTATTGCCTGTAGGGCATATTTCCTTCAGTCTCCCACTTGCACTAGAGTCAATAATCTAGATTACACAGTAATGATTCTAACACCCATGGAGTCTTGGTGCTGATCATGTTTTGCTCGTGAGAGAGGCTTAGTCAACGGGTCTGCAACATTCAGATCCGCATGTATCTTGCAAATCTCTATGTCTCCCTCCTTGACTTGATCGCGGATGGAATTGAAGCATCTCTTGATGTGCTTGGTTCTTTTGTGAAATCTGGATTCCTTTGCCAAGGCAATTGCACCAGTATTGTCACAGAAGATTTTCATTGGACCCGATGCACTAGGTATGACACCTAGATCGGATATGAACTCCTTCATCCAGACTCCTTCATTTGCTGCTTCCGAAGCAACTATGTACTCCGCTTCACACGTAGATCCCACCACGACACTTTGCTTAGAACTACACCAACTGACAGCTCAACCGTTCAATAAAAACACATATCAGGTTTGTGACTTAGAGTCATCTGGATCAGTGTCAAAGCTTGCATCGACGTAACCATTTACGATGATCTCTTTGTCACCTCCAAAAACGAGAAACATATGCTTAGTCCTTTTCAGGTATTTCAGGATGTTCTTGACCGCTGTCCAGTGATCCACTCCTAGATTACTTTGGTACCTCCCTGCTAAACTAATAACAAGGCACACATCAGGTCTGGTACACAGCATTGCATACATGATAGAGCCTATGGCTGAAGCATAGGGAACATCTTTCATTTTCTCTCTATCTTCTGCAGTGGTTGGGCATTGAGTCTGACTCAACTTCACACCCTGTAACACAGACAAGAACCCTTTCTTTGCTTGATCCATTTTGAACTTCTTCAAAACTTTATCAAGGTATGTGCTTTGTGAAAGTCCAATTAAGCGTCTTGATCTATCTCTATAGTTCTTGATGCCCAATATATAAGCAGCTTCACCGAGGTCTTTCATTGAAAAACTCTTATTCAAGTATCCTTTTATGCTATCCAGAAATTCTATATCATTTCCAATCAACAATATGTCATCCACATATAATATTAGAAATGCTACAGAGCTCCCACTCACTTTCTTGTAAATACAGGCTTCTCCAAAAGTCTGTATAAAACCATATGCTTTGATCACACTATCAAAACGTTTATTCCAACTCTGAGATGCTTGCACCAGTCCATAGATGGATCACTGGAGTTTGCGCACTTTGTTAGTACCCTTTGGGTCGATAAAACCTTCTGGTTGCATCATACACAACTCTTCTTCCAGAAATCCATTCAGGAATGCAGTCTTTACATCCATTTGCCAAATTTCATAATCATAAAATGCGGCAATTGCTAACATGATTCAGACGGACTTAAGCATTGCTACGGGTGAGGTCTCATCATAGTCAACTCCTTGAACTTGTCAAAAACCTTTCGCAACAAGTCGAGCTTTGTAGACAGTAACATTACCGTCAGCGTCAGTCTTCTTCTTGAAGATCCATTTATTCTCGATGGCTTGCCAATCATCGGGCAAGTCAACCAAAGTCCACACTTTGTTCTCATACATGGATCCCATCTCAGATTTCATGGCTTCAAGCCAATTTGCGGAATCTGGGCTCATCATCGCTTCCTCATAGTTCGTAGGTTCGTCATGGTTCCAGAACAGGATTACCGTACCACTCTGGTGCGGATCTTACTCTAGTTGACATACGAGGTTCGGTCGTAATGATATGTCTCCAACGTATCTATAATTTTTGATTGCTCCATGCTATATTATCTACTGTTTTGGACTATATTGGGCTTTATTTTCCACTTTTATATTATTTTTGGGACTAACCTATTAACCGGAGGCCCAGCCCAGAATTGTTGTTTTTTTTGCCTATTTCAGTGTTTCGAAGAAACGGAATATCAAACGAAGTCCAAACGGAATGAAACCTTCGGGAACGTGATTTTCTCACCGAACGTGATCCAGGAGACTTGGACCCTACGCCAAGGCATCAGACAGGCGGTCATGAGGGTGGGGGGGCGCCCCCCTAGGGCGCGCCCCCTGCCTCATGGGCCCCTCGGAGCTCCACCGACGTACTTCTTCCTCCTATATATACCTATGTACCCCCAAACGAACAGATACGGAGCCAAAAACCTAATTCCACCGCCGAAACTTTCTGTATCCACGAGATCCCATCTTGGGGCCTGTTCCGGAGCTCCGCCGGAGAGGGCCGTCATCACGGAGGGCTTCTACATCATCATAGCCTCTCCGATGAAGTGTGAGTAGTTTACCTCAGACCTTCGGGTCCATAGTTACTAGCTAGATGGCTTCTTCTCTCTTTTTGGATCTCAATACAAAGTTCTCCCCCTCTCTCGTGGAGATCTATTCAATGTAATCTTCTTCTTTTTGCGGTGTGTTTGTTGAGACCGATGAATTGTGGGTTTATGATCAAGTCTATCTATGAATATTATTTGAATCTTCTCTGAATTCTTTTATGTATGATTGGTTATCTTTGCAAGTCTCTTCGAATTATCCATTTGGTTTGGCCAACTAGATTGGTAGTTCTTGCCATGGGAGAAGTGCTTAGCTTTGGGTTCGGTCTTGCGGTGTCCTTTCCCAGTGACAGAAGGAGCATCAAGGCACGTATTGTATCGTTGCCATCGAGGATAACAAGATGGGGTTTATTTCATATTGCATGAATTTATCTCTCTACATCATGTCATCTTGCTTAAGGCATTACTCTATTTTTAACTTAATACTCTAGATGCATGCTGGATAGCGGTCGATGAGTGGAGTAATAGTAGTAGATGCAGAATCGTTTCGGTCTACTTGTCACAGATGTGATGCCTATATACATGATCATGCCTAGATATTCTCATAACTATGCTCAATTTTGTCAATTGCTCAACAGTAATTTGTTCACCCACCGTAGAATACTTATGCTCTTGAGAGAAGCCACTAGTGAAACCTATGGCCCCCGGGTCTATTCTCATCATATCAATCTCCATCACTTTAATCTTGCTTTGCTTTTTTACTTTGTCTTTACTTTTTACTTTACATCTTTATACCAAAAATACCAAAAATATTATATCTATCAGATCTCACTCTAGTAAGTGACCGTGAAGGGATTGACAACCCCTAATTGCGTTGGTTGCGAGTAGCTATCGTTTTGTGCAGGTACGAGGGACTTGAGCGTGGCCTCCTACTGGATTGATACCTTGGTTCTCAAAAACTGAGGGAAATACTTACGCTACTCTGCTGCATCATCCCTTCCTCTTTGGGGAAATCCAACGCAAGCTCAAGAGGTAGCAAGAAGGATTTTTGGCGCCGTTGCCGGGGAATCTACGCAAAAAGTCAACATACCAAGTACCCATCACAATCCCTATCTCTCGCATTACATTATTTGCCATTTGCCTCTCGTTTTCCTCTCCCCCACTTCACCCTTGCCGTTTTATTCGCCCTCTCTTTCCCAATATCCTTCTCCTTCTCCTCCCTCTCTTTTCCACTTGCCTTTTTGTTTGCTCGTGTGTTGGATTGCTTGTTTGTCGCGATGGCTCAAGATACTACCAAATTGTGTGACTTCACCAATACCAATAATAATGATTTCCTTAGCACTCCGATTTCTCCTCTTGCCAATACTGAATCTTGTGAAATCAATACTGCTTTGTTGAATCTTGTTATGAAAGATCAATTCGCCGGCCTTCTTAGTGAAGATGCCACTACTCATCTGAATAGCTTCGTTGATTCATGTGATATGCAAAAGAAAAAAGATGTCGATAATGATGTCGTTAAATGGAAGCTATTTCCTTTTTCGCTTAGAGATCGTGCTAAAGCTTGGTTTTCGTCTTTGCCTAAAAATAGTATTGATTCTTGGAACAAGTGCAAAGATGCTTTTATCTCTAAGTATTTCCCTCCCGCTAAGATCATCTCTCTTAGAAACGATATTATGAACTTTAAGCAACTTGATCATGAACATGTTGCACAAGCTTGGGAGAGAATTAAATTAATGATACGTAATTGCCCTACTCATGGTTTGAATTTGTGGATGATTATACAAAATTTTTATGCCGGATTGAATTTTGCTTCTAGAAATCTTTTAGATTCGGCCGCGGGAGGCACTTTTATGGAAATCACTTTAGGAGATGCTACTAAACTCCTAGATAATATCATGATTAATTATTCTCAATGACATACTGAAAGATCTTCTAATAAAAAAGTGCATGCGATAGAAGAAATCAATGTTTTGAGTGGAAAGATGGATGAACTTATGAAATCATTTGCTACTAAGAGTGTTTCTTCTGATCCTAATGATATGCCTTTGTCTACTTTGATTGAGAATAACAATGAATCTATGGATGTGAATTTTGTTGGTAGGAATAATTTTGGTAACAACGCTTATAGAGGGAATTTTAATCCCAGGCCATATCCTAGTAATCCTTCTAATAATTATGGGAATTCCTACAACAACTCTTATGGAAATTATAATAAGATGCCCTCTGAATTTGAGAATAGTGTTAAAGAGTTTATGAATTCACAAAAGAATTTTAATGCCTTGCTTGAAGAGAAATTGCTTAAAGTTGATGATTTGGCTAGGAACGTTGATAGAATTTCTCTTGAGATTGATTCTTTAAAGCTTAGATTTATTCCTCCTGAGCATGATATCAATGAGTCTCTCAAAGCCATGAGAATTTCCATTGATGAGTGCAAGGAAAGAACCGCTAGGATGCGTGCTTCCAAAGATGCCTTTATTAAAGCGTGTTCTTCCAATTCCTATGAAAATCAAGATGAAGATCTAAAAGTTATTGATGTGTCCCCTATTAAATCTTTGTTTTGCAATATGAATTTTGATGAAACTGAATATGATCTTCCTTTACCTAGAAGGCGTTCTAAAAATTCGGAGTATTTAGATCTTTATGATGAAATTGATGAAAGTGGGATTGAAAGAAATAAAAATATAGATGTTGCTAAACCCACTATATTGGATTTCAAGGAATTTAATTATGAAAATTGCTCTTTAATTGATTGTATTTACTTGTTGCAATCCATGCTAAATTCTCCACATGCTTATAGTCAAAAGAAAGCCTTCACCGAACATATTGTTGATGCCTTGATGCAATCTTATGAAGAAAAACTTGAGTTGAAAGTTTCTATCCCTAGAAAACTCTATGATGAGTGGGAACCAACTATTAAAATTAAAATTAAAGATCATGAGTTTTATGCTTTGTGTGATTTGGGTGCTAGTGTCTCCACTATCCCCAAAACTTTGTGTGATTTGCTAGATTTCCGTAATTTTGATGATTGCTCTCTAAACTTGCATCTTGCGGATTCCACTATTAAGAAACCTATGGGAAGGATTAATGATGTTCTTATTGTTGCAAATAGAAATTATGTGCCCGTAGATTTCATTTTCTTGATATAGATTGCAATCCTTCTTGCCCTATTATTCTTAGTAGACCTTTCCTTAGAATGGTTGGTGCGATTATTGATATGAAGGAAGGGAATATTAGATTTCAATTTCCATTAAAAAAGGGCATGGAACACTTTCCAAGAAATAAAATAAATTTCCATATGAAACTATCATGAGAGCCACTTATGGATTGCCTACCAAAGATGGCAATACCTAGATCTATCCTCGCTTTTATGCCTAGCTAGGGGCGTTAAACGATAGCGCTTGTTGGGAGGCAACCCAATTTTATTTTTATTCCTTGATTTTTGATCCTGTTTAGTAATATATAAATTATTTAGCCTCTGTTTTGATTGTGTTTTTTGTGTTTAATTAGTGTTTGTGCCAAGTAGAACCGTTGGGAAGACTTGGGGAAAGTCTTGTTGAACTTGCTGTAAAAAACAGAAACTTTAGCGCTCACGAGAACTTCTGTCATTTTTATTGGAAGAGTGCTATTTAGTTAATTCTTTTTGAATATGATTAATAGATAAATTCCTCACGTCCAGAAATTTATTTTATAATTTTTGGGGTTCCAGATCTTGCGCTAGCTACAGATTACTACAGACTGTTCTGTTTTTGACAGATTCTGTTTTTCGTGTGTTGTTTGCTTATTTTGATGAGTCTATGGTTAGTAAAATAGTTTATAATCCATAGAGAAGTTGGAATACAGTAGGTTTAACACCAATATAAATAAATAATGAGTTCATTATAGTACCTTGAAGTGGTCTTTTGTTTTCTTTCGCTAACGGAGCTCACGAGTTTTCTACTTTATGTTTTGTGTTGTGAAGTTTTCAAGTTTTGGGTGAATTCTTGTGATGGATTATGGAACAAGGAGTGGCAAGAGCCTAAGCTTGGTGATGCCCATGGCACCCCCAAGATAATCCAAGGACACCAAAAAGTCAAAGTTTGGGGATGCCCCGGAAGGCATCCCCTCTTTCATCCACTTCCATCGGTAATTTACTTGGAGCTATATTTTTATTCACCAACATGATATGTGTTTTGCTTGGAGCGTCTTGTATTATTTGTGTCTTTGTGTTTTAGTATGCCACAATCATCCTTGCTGTTCACACCTTTTGAGAGAGCCATACATGAATTAAAATTTGATAGAATACTCTATGTGCTTCACTTATATCTTTTGAGCTATGTAATTTTGCTCTATGTGCTTCACTTATATCTTTTGAGCATTATAATTTTGCTCTGTGTGCTTCACTTATATCTTGTGAGCTATGTAATTTTGATCTATGTGCTTCACTTATATCTTTTAGCGTTATACTTTTGCTCTATGTGCTTCACTTAGATCTTTTAGAGCACGGTGGTGGATTTGTTTTAAAGAAACTATTGATCTCTCATGCTTCACTTAAATTATTTTGAAAGTCTCTTAATAGCATGGTAATTTGCTTAATAATAATATGCTTGGTATTCAAGATTTGTGAAACTTTCTTTTGAGTGTGTTGAATACTAAGAAAAGATTGAAACATGACAATTGATTTGAGATATGGAGGTGATAATATTAAAGTCATGCTAGTTGAGTAGTTGTAAATTTAAAGAATACTTGTGTTAAAGTTTGTGATTCCCGTAGCATGCACGTATGGTGAACCGTTATGTGATGAAGTCGGAGCATGATTTATTTATTGATTGTCTTCCTTATGAGTGGCGGTCGGGGATGAGCGATGGTCTTTTCCTACCAATCTATCCCCCTAGGAGCATGCGCGTAATACTTTGCTTTGATAACTTCTAGATTTTTGCAATAAGTATATGAGTTCTTTATGACTAATGTTGAGTCCATGGATTATACGCGTTCTCACCCATCCACCCTTTCTAGCCTCTCTAATACCGCGCACCTTTCGCCGGTGTCATACACCTACCATATACCTTCCTCAAAACAGCCACCATACCTACCTATTATGGCATTTCCATAGCCATTCCGAGATATATTGGCATGCAACTTTCCACCGTTCCGTTTATTATGACACACTCCATCATTGTCATATTGCATATCCCGGTACACCGCCGGAGGCATTCATATAGAGTCATATTTTGTTCTAAGTATCGAGTTGTAATTGTTGAGTTGTAAGAAAAATAAAAGTGCGATGATCATCATTATTAGAGCATTGTCCCAGTGAGGAAAGGATGATGGAGACTATGATTCCCCCACAAGTCGGGATGAGACTCCGGACGAAAAATAAAAGAGGCTAAAGAAGCCCAAAAAAATAAAAATAAAAGAAGAAAAAAAGAGGCCATAAAAAAAGAGAAAAGGCCCAAATAAAAAAAATGAGAGAAAAAGAGAGAAGGGACAATGTTACTATCCTTTTACCACACTTGTGCTTCAAAGTAGCACCATGATCTTCATAGTAGAGAGTCTCTCATGTTATCACTTTCATATACTAGTGGGAATTTTACATTATAGAACTTGTCTTGTATATTCCAATGACGGGCTTCCTCAAAATGCCCTAGGTCTTTGTGAGCAAGCAAGTTGGATGCACACCCACTTAGTTTCTTTTGATGAGCTTTCACATACTTATAGCTCTAGTGCATCCGTTGCATGGCAATCCCTACTCACTCACATTGATATCTATTGATGGGCATCTCGATAGCCCGTTGATACGCCTAGTTGATGTGAGACTATCTTCTCCTTTTTGTCTTCTCCACAACCACCATTCTATTCCACCTATAGTGCTATATCCATGGCTCACGCTCATGTATTGCGTGAAGATTGAAAAAGTTTTGAAAAAGTTAGAGTATGAAACAATTGCTTGGCTTGTCAACGGGGTTGTGCATGATTTAAATACTTTGTGTGGTGAATATAGAGCATAGCCAGACTATATGATTTTGTAGGGATAACTTTCTTTGGCCATGTTATTTTGAGAAGACATAATTGCTTCGTTAGTATGCTTGAAGTATTATTATTTTTATGTCAATATAAACGTTTGTCTTGAATCTTTCGAATCTAAATATTCATATCACAATTAAGAAGATTTGCATTTAAATTATGCCAAGTAGCACTCTGCATCAAAAATTCTCTTTGTATCATTTACCTACTCGAGGACGAGCAGGAGTTAAGCTTGGGGATGCCTGATACGTCTCCAACGTATCTATAATTTTTTATTGCTCCATGCTATATTATCTACTGTTTTGGACTATATTGGGCTTTATTTTCCACTTTTATATTATTTCTGGGACTAACCTATTAACCGGAGGCCCAACCCAGAATTGCTGTTTTTTTGCCTATTTCAGTGTTTCGAAGAAACGGAATATCAAACGAAGTCCAAACGGAACGAAACCTTCGGGAACGTGATTTTCTCACCGAACGTGATCCAGGAGACTTGGACCCTATGCCAAGGCATCAGAGAGGCGGTCACGAGGGTGGGGGACGCCCCCTAGGGCGCGCCCCTGCCTCGTGTGCCCCTCAGAGCTCCACCGACGTACTTCCTCCTCCTATATATACCTACGTACCCCCAAACGAATAGATACAGAGCCAAAAACCTAATTCCACTGCCGCAACTTTCTGTATCCATGAGATCCCATCTTGGGGCCTGTTACGGAGCTCCGCAAGAGAGGGCCATCATCACGGAGGGCTTCTACATCATCATAGCCTCTCCGATGAAGTGTGAGTAGTTTACCTCAAACCTTCGGGTCCATAGTTAGTAGCTAGATGGCTTCTTCTCTCTTTTTGGATCTCAATACAAAGTTCTCCCCCTCTCTCGTGGAGATCTATTCGATGTAATCTTCTTTTTTTTGCGGTGTGTTTGTTGAGACCGATGAATTGTGGGTTTATGATCAAGTCTATCTATGAATAATATTTGAATCTTCTCTGAATTCTTTTATGTATGATTGGTTATCTTTGCAAGTCTCTTCGAATTATCCGTTTGGTTTGGCCAACTAGATTGGTAGTTCTTGCCATGGGAGAAGTGCTTAGCTTTGGTTTCGATCTTGCAGTGTCCTTTCCCAGTGACAGAAGGGGCAGCAAGGCACGTATTGTATCGTTGCCATCGAGGATAACAAGATGGGGTTTATTTCATATTGCATGAATTTATCTCTCTACATCATGTCATCTTCCTTAAGGTGTTACTCTGTTTTTAACTTAATACTCTAGATGCATGCTGGATAACGATCGATGAGTGGAGCAATAGTAGTAGATGCAGAATCGTTTCGGTCTACTTGCCACAGACGTGATGCCTATATACATGATCATGCCTAGATATTCTCATAACTATGCTCAATTCTGTCAATTGCTCAACAGTAATTTGTTCACCCACCATAGAATACTTATGCTCTTGAGAGAAGCCACTAGTGAAACCTATGGCCCCCAGGTCTATTCTCTTCATATCAATCTCCATCATTTTAATCTTGCTTTGCTTTTTTTTACTTTGCCTTTACTTTTTACTTTGCATCTTTATACCAAAAATACCAAAAATATTATATCTATCAGATCTCACTCTCGTAAGTGACCGTGAAGGGATTGACAACCCCTAATCACGTTGGTTGCGAGTAGCTATCGTTTTGTGCAGGTATGAGGGACTTGAGCGTGGCCTCCTACTGGATTGATACATTGGTTCTCCAAAACTGAGGGAAATACTTACGCTACTCTGCTGCATCATCCCTTCCTCTTCGGGGAAATCCAACGCAAGCTCAAGAGGTAGCAAGCAACTTGATCTGAAGTTACATGATCTTCATCATTAGCTTCCTCACTAACTGGTGTAGGAGTCACAGGAACATATTTCTGTGATGAACTACTTTCCAATAAGGGAGCAGGTACAGTTACCTCATCAAGTTCTACTTTCCTCCCACTCACTTCTTTCGAGAGAAACTCCTTCTCTAGAAAGGATCCATTCTTAGCAACGAATGTCTTGCCTTCGGATCTATGATAGAAGGTGTACCCAACAGTCTCCTTTGGGTATCCTATGAAGACACATTTCTCTGATTTGGGTTCGAGCTTATCAGGTTGAAGCTTTTTCACATAAGCATCGCAGCCCCAAACTTTAAGAAACGACAACTTTGGTTTCTTGCCAAACCACACTTCATAAGGCGTCGTCTCAACGGATTTAGATGGTGCCCTATTTAACGTGAATGCAGCAGTCTCTAAAGCATAACCCCAAAATGATAGCGGTAAATCAGTAAGAGACATCATAGATCGCACCATATCTAGTAAAGTACGATTACGATGTTCGGACACACCATTACGCTGTGGTGTTCCGGGTGGCGTGAGTTGCGAAACTATTCTGCATTGTTTCAAATGAAGACCAAACTCATAACTCAAATATTCTCCTCCACGATCAGATTGTAGAAACTTTATTTTGTTGTTACGATGATTTTCCACTTCACTCTGAAATTCTTTGAACTTTTCAAATGTTTCAGACTTATGTTTCATCAAGTAGATATACCCATATCTTCTCAAATCATCTGTGAAGGTGAGAAAATAACGATACCCGCCGCGAGCCTCAATATTCATCGGACCACATACATCAGTATGTATGATTTCCAACAAATCTATTGCTCGCTCCATAGTTCTGGAGAACGACGTTTTAGTCAGCTTGCCCATGAGGCATGGTTCGCAAGTACCAAGTGATTCATAATCAAGTGATTCCACAAGTCCATCAGAATGGAGTTTCTTCACGCGCTTTACACCAATATGACCTAAACGGCAGTGCCACAAATAAGTTGCACTATCATTATCAACTCTGCATCTTTTAGCTTCAATATTATGAATATGTGTATCACTACTATCGAGATTCATAAAAAATAGACCACTCTTCAAGGGTGCATGACCATAAAAGATATTACTCATATAAATAGAACAACCATTATTCTCAGATTTAAATGAATAACCGTCTCGCATCAAACAAGATCCAAATATAATGTTCATGCTCAACGCTGGCACCAAATAACAATTATTCAGGTCTAAAATTAATCCCGAAGGTAGAT
This sequence comes from Triticum dicoccoides, assembly GCF_002162155.2. Lineage (NCBI taxonomy): Eukaryota > Viridiplantae > Streptophyta > Magnoliopsida > Poales > Poaceae > Triticum > Triticum dicoccoides. The sequence goes on along the minus strand of NC_041390.1, from coordinate 520,168,541 downwards.
GTAGAGGTAGCGTGCCGACCGCGATCACATCGACTTTGGAACCATTTCCCACGCGCATCGTCACCTCATCCTTAGCCAATCTTCGCTTAATCCGTAGCCCCTGTTTCGAGTTGCAAATATTAGCAACAGAACCAATATCAAATACCCAGGTGCTACTGTGATCATTAGTAAGGTACACATCAATAACATGTATATCACATATACCTTTGTTCACCTTGCCACCCTTCTTATCCGCCAAATACTTGGGGCAGTTCCGCTTCCAGTGACCAGTCCCTTTGCAGTAGAAGCACTCAATCTCAGGCTTAGGTCCAGACTTGGGTTTCTTCACTTGAGCAACAACTGGCTTGCTGTTCTTCTTGAAGTTCCCCTTCTTCCCTTTACCATTTTTTTAAACTGGTGGTCTTGTTGACCATCAACACTTGATGCTCCTTCTTGATTTCTACCTCCGCAACTTTTAGCATTGCGAAGAGCTCGGGAATTGTCTTATACATCCCTTGCATATTATAGTTCATCACGAAGCTCTTGTAGCTTGGTGGCAGTGATTGAAGAACTCTGTCAATGACACTATCATCAGGAAGATTAACTCCCAGTTGAGTCAAGTGGTTGTGGTACCCAGACATTCTGAGTATATGTTCACTGACAGAACTATTCTCCTTCATCTTGCAGTTGTAGAACTTATTGGAGACTTCATATCTCTCAATCTGGGCATTTGCTTGAAATATTAACTTCAACTGCTGGAACATCTCATATGCTCCATGACGTTCAAAACGTCGTTGAAGTCCCGGTTCTAAGGCGTAAAGCATGGCACACTGAACTATCGACTAGTCATCAACACGCGACCGCCAGGCATTCACAATGTCTGTAGTTGCTGGTGTGGGTGGTACACCTAGCGGTGCTTCCAGGACGTAATTCTTCTGTGCAGCAATGAGGATAATCCTCAAGTTACAGACCCAGTCCGTATAATTGCTACCATCATCTTTCAACTTTGCTTTCTCAAGGAACGCATTAAAATTCAACGGAACAACAGCACGAGCCGTCTATCTACAACAACATAGACATGCAAAATACTATCAGGTACTAAGTTCATGATAAATTAAAGTTCAATTAATCATATTACTTAAGAACTCCCACTTAGACAGACATCCCTCTAATCATCTAAGTGATCACGTGATCCATATCAACTAAACCATGTCCGATCATCACGTGAGATGGAGTAGTTTTCAATGGTGAACATCACTATGTTGATCATATCTACTATATGATTCACGCTTGACCTTTCGGTCTGAGTGTTCCGAGGCCATATCTGCATATGCTAGGCTCGTGAAGTTTAACCCGAGTATTCTGCGTGTGCCAAACTGGCTTGCACCCGTTGTATGTGAACGTGAGCTTATCACACCCGATCATCACGTGGTGTCTCGACATGACAAAATTTCGCAACGGTGCATACTCAGGGAGAACACTTATACCTTGAAATTTAGTGAGAGATCATCTTATAATGCTACCGCCGATCTAAGCAAAATAAGATGCATAAGATAAACATCACATGCAATCAATATAAGTGATATGATATGGACATCATCATGTTGTGCCTTTGATCTCCATCTCCAAAGCACCGTCATGATCACCATCGTCACCGGCTTGACACCTTGATCTCCATCGAAGCATCATTCTCGTCACGCCAACTATTGCCTCCACGACTATCGCTACCGCTTAGTGATAAAGTAAACCAATTACATGGTGATACAATAAAGCGACAACCGTATGGCTCCTGCCAGTTGCCGATAACTGTGTTACAAAACATGATCATCTCATACAATAAATTTTAGCATCATGTCTTGACCATATCACATCACAACATGCCCTGCAAAAACAAGTTAGACGTCCTCTACTTTGTTGTTGCAAGTTTTACGTGGCTGGTACGGGCTGTGCAAGAACCGTTCTTACCTACGCATCAAAAACCACAACGCGGTATAGTGATTGCTTTTTGATCTTCAGAGAGAACCCTGTTCATTGAATCCGATTCAACTAAAGTTGGAGAAACTGACACCCACCAGCCACCTGTGTGCGAAGCACATCGGTAGAACCAATCTCGCGTAAGTGTACGCGTAATGTCGGTCTGGGCCGCTTCATCCAACAATGTCGCTGGATCAAGAATCAATTAGTGACGACAAGCAATAGGTATATACCCACACCCACAACTCCTTTGTGTTCTACTCGTGCATATAACATCTACGGATAAACCTAGCTCGGATGCCACTGTTGGGAAACATAGTAATTTTTTTTTAAAAACCTACGCACATGCAAGATCATGGTGATGCACAACAACGAGAGGGGAGAGTATCGTCTACGTACCCTCGTAGACCGTAAGAGGAAGCGTTATGAGAACGCGGTTGATGTAGTCGTACGTCTTCACGATCCGATCGATCCAAGTACCGAACGTATGGCACCTCCGAGTTCAGCACACGTTCAGCTCGGTGACGTCCCACGAACTCCGATCCAGTAGAGCTTCGAGGGAGAGTTCCGTCAGCACGATGGCGTGATGACGGTGATGATGATGCTACCGACGCATGGCTTCACCTAAGCACCGCTACGATATGACCGAGGTGGATTATGGTGGAGGGGGGCACCGCACACGGCTAAAAGATCAACTGATCAACTTGTGTTTCTTGGGGTGCCCTCCTGCCCCCATATATAAAGGAGCAAGGAGCGAGGCCGGCCGGCCCTAGCAGGGCGCCCCAGGAGGAGGAGTCCTCCTCCTAGTGGGAGTAGGACTCCACTTTCCTAGTCCCACTAGGAGGGGGAGGAAGGAGTGGGAGAGGGGAAAGGCAAGGGGGGCGCCCCCTTCCTTGTCCTATTTGGACTCAAGGGGAGGGGCGCGTGGCCCTGCCCTGGCCGGCCCCTCTCTCTCTCCACTAGGGCCCAACAAGGCCCATTAACCCCCGGGGGGTTCCGGTAACCCCCCCGGCACTCCGATAAAATCCCGATTTCGCCCGGAACTATTTCGGTGTCCAAATATAGGCTTCCAATATATCAATCTTTATGTCTCGACCATTTCGAGACTCCTCGTCATGTTCGTGATCATATCCGGGACTTCGAACTACCTTTGGTACATCAAAACACATAAACTCATATTACTGATCGTCACCGAACTTTAAGCATGCAGACCCTATGGGTTCGAGAACTGTGTAGACATGACCGAGACTCGTCTCCGGTCAATAACCAATAGCGGAACCTAGATGCTCATATTGGTTCCTACATATTCTACGAAGATCTTTATTGGTCAAACCGCATAACAACATACGTTGTTCCCTTTGTCATCGGTATGTTACTTGCCCGAGATTCCATCGCCGGTATCTCAATACCTAGTTCAATCTTGTTACCGACAAGTCTCTTTACTCGTTCCATAATGAATCATCCCGCAGCTAACTCATTAGTAGCATCTTGCATGGCTTATAGTGATGTGCATTACCGAGAGGGCCCAAAGATACCTCTCCGACAATCGGAGTGACAAATCTTAATCTCGATCTACGCCAACTCAACAAGCACCATCGAAGACACCTGTAGAGCACCTTTATAATCACCCAGTTACGTTGTGACGTTTGGTAGCACACAAAGTGTTCCTCCGGTACTCGGGACTTGCATAATCTCATAGTCATAGGAACATGTATAAGTCATGAAGAAAGCAATAACAACAAACTAAACGATCATCGTGCTAAGCTAACGGATGGGTCAAGTCAATCACATCATTCTCTAATGATGTGATCCCATTAATCAAATGACAACTCATGTCTATGGTTAGGAAACATAACCATCTTTGATTCAACGAGCTAGTCAAGTAGAGGCAAACTAGTAACACTCTGTTTGTCTATGTATTCACACATGTACTAAGTTTCGAGTTAATACATTTCTAGCATGAATAATAAACATTTATCATGGTATAAGGAAATATAAATAACAACTTTATTATTTCCTCTAGGGCATATTTCCTTCAGGGTGGACCGGTGCTTGGGTGCTGCCCTTACTTGGACAAGCCTCCTACTTATGATTAACCCATCTCGCAATCATACGCAACTACGAAAGAAGAATTAAGATAAATCTAACAATAGCATGAAACATGTGGATACAAATCAGCCCCTTACGAAGAAACGCGTACACTAAGGTTTAAGCTTTTGTCACTCTAGCAACTCATCATCTACTTATTACTTCCCAATGCCTTCCCCTAGGCCCAAATCATGGTGAAGTGCCATGAAGTCGACATTCACATAACACCACTAGAGGATAGACAACATACATCTTATCAAAATATCGAACGAATACCAAATTCACATGATTACTTATAACAAGACTCCTCCCATGTCCTCGGGAACAAACGTAACTACTCACAAAGCATATTCATGTTCATAATCAAAGTGGTATTGAATATCATTAAGGATCTAAACATATGATCTTCCAGCGAATAAACCAACTAGTATCAACTACAAGGAGTAATCAACACTATTAGCAACCCACAGGTACCAATCTCAGGTTTTGAGACAAAGATCGGATACAAGAGATAAACTAGGGTTTGAGAGGACATGGTGCTGGTGAAGATATTGATGGAGATTGAACCCCTCTCGATGAGAGGATCATTGGTGATGACGATGGCTTCGATTTCCCCCTCCCGGAGGGAAGTTTCCCCGGTAGAACAGCTCCGCCGGAGCCCTAGATTGCTTCTGCCCAGGTTCCGCCTCGAGACGGTGGCGCTTCATCCTGAAAGCTTCCTTCTAATTTTTTCTAGGTCAAAAGACATCATATAGCAGAAGATGGGCACCAGAGGCCTGCCAGGGGTCCCATAAGCCCCAGGGGCGCGCCGAGGGGGTAAGGCACGCCCCCAGGCTTGTGGTCTCCTGGTGGGTCCCCTCTGGTATTTTATATCACCCAATATTTTTATGTATTCCAAAATAATTTTCCGTAAATTTTCAGGAGTTTTGGAGTTGTGCAGAATAGGTCTCTCAGATTTGCACCCTTTCCGACCCAGAATTCCAGCTGCCGGCATTCTCCCTCTTCATGTAAACCTTGTAAAATAAGAGAGAAAAGGCATAAATATTGTACCATAATGTGTAATAACAGCCCATAATGCAATAAATATCATAATAAAAGCATGATGCAAAATGGACGTATCAACTCCCCCAAGCTTAGACCTCGCTTGTCCTCAAGTGAAAGCCGAAATCGAAAAATATGTCCACATGTTTAGAGATAGCAGTGTCGATAAAATAAAATACAGACATGAGAGCATCATGGTCATCTTTAGAACAACAAGATATAATGAAATATAATTTCTTATGCTAAAGTGACAATTTGTTCACAAGGTAGAGTATGAATCAGAAACTTTATTGAAAACCAACAAACTATGATCTCAGTCATTGAAGCAATTGCAATTTATCATAATATCGAAAAGAGTCAAAGTAAGAGATTTGGTATAGCAAGTCCACATACTCAACCATCTCTTAGTCTTTCATAATTTCTAATACTCACGCGATACTTATGAGTTCAAAGCCTCAATCGTACACAGAGAAAGATAGGGGCTTATAGTTTCGCCTCCCAACCTTTTACCTCAATGGTAATGTCAACAATAATACTTTATGATAATCTACATCCGAGTGGATATATATATATATATATATATATATTTGGATCTTCCCCAACATATAGTGCTTGCCAAAAAGAAAAAGTGTAAAAAGGGAAGGTGAAGATCACCATGACTCTTATATAGAGGTAGAAAGTAAAAGTAAAAGATAGGCCCTTCGCAGAGGGAAGCACAGGTTGTCATGCGCTTTTATGGTTGGATGCACAAAATCTTAATGCAAAAGAACGTCACTTTATATTGTCGCTTGTGATAAAGAACTTTATTATGCAATCCGTCACTTTTATTTCTTCCATATCACAAGTTCGTATAAAGCTTATTTTCTTCACATTAAAAGATCATACATATTTAGAGAGCAATTTTTATTGCTTGCTGATGACCCACAAGTATAGGGGATCTATCGTAGTCCTTTTGATAAGTAAGAGTGTTGAACCCAACGAGGAGCAGAAGGAAATGACAGGCGGTTTTTAGCAAGGTATTCTCTTCAAGCACTGAAATTATCGGTAACAAATAGTTTTGTGATAGGGTAAATTGTAACGGGTAACAAGTAATAAAAGTAAACAAGGTGGAGCAAGGTGGCCCAATCCTTTTTGTAGCAAAGGGCAAGCTTGGACAAACTCTTATATAAAGCAAAGCGCTCCCGAGAACACATGGGAATTGTTGTCAAGCTAGTTTTCACCATGCTCATATGATTCGCGTTTGTTACTTTGATAATTTGATATGTGGACGGACCGGTGCTTGGGTGCTTCCCTTCCTTGGACAAGCCTCCCACTTATGATTAACCCCTCTTGCAAGCATCCGCAACTACGAAATAAGAATTAAGGTAAACCTAACCATAACATGAAACATATGGATCCAAATCAGCCCCTTACGAAGCAACGCATAAACTAGGGTTTAAGCTTGTGTCACTCTAGCAACCCATCATCTACTTATTACTTCCCAATGCCTTCCCCTAGGCCCAAATAATGGTGAAGTGTCATGTAGTCGACGTTCACATAACACTACTAGAGGAGAGACAACATACAACTCATCAAAATATCGAACGAATACCAAATTCACATGATTACTTATAACAAGACTTCTCCCATGTCCTCGGGTACAAACGTAACTACTCACAAAGCATATTTATAATCATAATCAGAGGAGTATTAATTGTCATTAAGGATCTGAAATATAATCTTCCACCGGATAAACCAACTAGCATCAACTACAAGGAGTAATCAACACTACTAGCAACCCACATGTACCAATCTGAGGTTTTGGGACCAAGATCGAATACAAGAGATTAACTAGGGTTTGAGAGGAGATGGTGCTGGTGAAGATGTTGATGGAGATTGACCCCCTCTCGATGAGAGGATCAATGGTGATGACGATGGCGATGATTTCCCCCCTCCCGGAGGGATGTTTCCCCGGCGGAATAGCTCCGTCGGAGCCCTAGATTAGTTCTGCCCAGGTTCCGCCTCGAGACGGTGGCGCTTTGTCCCGAAAGTTTCTTCTTGATTTTTTCCAGGGTAAAAGACACCATATTGCCAAAGATGGGCACCGGAGGCCTGCCAGGGGGCCCAC
>NC_041390.1:520158238-520160930 GCF_002162155.2 Triticum dicoccoides | reverse complement strand
CCTCCACCCTTGTGGCTGGCTGGTGGCCCCCCTGTGGTACTTTCTTCGCCCAATATTTTTTATTTATTCCAAAAACGTGCTCCGTGAAGTTTCAAGACTTTTGGAGTTGTGCAGAATATGTCTCTAACATTTGCTCCTTTTCCAGCCCAGAATTCCAGCTGCCGGCATTCTCCCTCTTCATGAAAACCTTGTAAAATAAAAGAGAATAGGCATAAGTATTGTGATATAATTCGTAATAATAGCCCATAATGCATTAAATATCAATATAAAAGCATGATGCAAAATGGACGTATCAACTCCCCCAAGCTTAGACCTCGCTTATTATCGGTGTACAAAAGTAGGGGCTCTCCTTTTGCACCCCTTTACTTGTGCACGGGCAGTCAGAGCCGCGCCCACGACCACACTAAGCAGGGCAGAGGAGGGATGCCGGAGCGCAAGACGACCAAAGCAATGCCAATACCAGAGGCGCAAAGAGAGCAAGAGGGCAAGGTGGACTCCCCCGGCAAGACCCTTGCCGGGGTGGCTTCCACGGCCTTGGCAAGATCCTTGTCGGGGCAACTTGCCTGATGCCAGCAGAGCGTGCCACCCTTGAGCCCAAGGGGTTCCAACACCATCAACCATATTGGAACCAAGGCTCGGGAGGCACCTCCGTGGTGGCATGCAGATCTTTGTAGAGATCATAGGTACACAAGATCAGATGAGAACCAGAAGACGACGATCCTTGGAGAGACCCTTGCCAAAGAAATCCACGAGACCCCTGGCAAGATCCTTGCCAGGGATGACCGCGGTGCCACATCGAGACCCTTGCCGGGCCCTCGGCAAGACCCTTGCCGAGGACGCCTGCGGGGCCGCAGTCGGGCCTGCGTCTGCCAAGACTCCACCGCCGCTCCCATACAGTTGCGAGCTTGACCAGCTGGGCAGGCATCTGCATGGCAGCGCGCGGCCTCTACACCAACTCAGCAAGCACCTGCGTGGTGGCATCCAGATCTTCGTGAAGGCTCCACCACCGCGCTGGCCCAGCAGCCAGCCAACATGGCGCTGCAACACCTTGTCAGCTTGGACGCGCGTCAGAGCCAGGTGAGGCGACGACAGCTGGGACGAGCTTCTTTGCCGTCCCCAATAAAGCAAGAGGGGCACGTTGGCAGCGCATTAAATGTGTTTGTCCGACGATGCTAGGGGATAGACTCAGCCCCTGTACACCTTTCCACCTCCAGTGTGCCACTGTGGGGACCCCTTTTTTGTCTATAAAAGGAGGCCCGAGGCGTACTAGAGGGAGATTCGAATCTTTTGAACTAGAGAGCCACCACAGCTAGTTCAAGAACACAAGAACACCTAAATATACATCAAAGTAGGACTAGGGTTTTACGCGTCTCCGCGGCCCGAACCTGGGTAAACGATTTGTGTGCTGACCGCCAGACCCGCTCTTTGCACAACCCTGCGCCCGCCAACCGTAGAAGGGATCCTAGTGACCCCATAGGTGTCGTTTTGCACCGACATCTCTGGCGCGCCAGGTAGGGGGTGCGCAGTTGTGAAAATCCGTTCTGGTTGAAGCAACAACTTCATCGTGGTCGTCACTTCAAGCAAGAAGACGACCGAACAAATGGCGTCCACGGTGGACGTGGCGAACGCCCACGCAGCGGCAGAAAATCTAAGTCATGCAAAACTTTGAGTAATTCCTTCCTATATATAAGGTTATCGTCCCCACGATCTTGCCCCGTGTATGGAAAACCTGCACGCAATGGGCCCTACCACTATTGGCAACGCCCTCGTTCTATTTCGAGTCCGCTCAATAGTTCGAGCGACCGCGTCGAGAACGGTAGGGTGACCTTCTGCGATTGGCAACACCCTCGTTCTATCTCGAGTCCACTCGACAGCTCGAGCGGCCGCGTCAAGAGCAGTGAGGTGGTTTGCCCGGTAGCAAGCATACCCGACAGGCCATTGAGGATCTGTCCTCAAAACACCGCCTGGGTTTCCGCGCCAGCAAACCTACCCGATTAACATAGGGTGGACATACAAAGGGAGATCAAATGGGAAAATAACATGCATCATTTCAAAAGTACTGCAGGGTTATATTACATCATTTGTTGCTGCGGTTCTAACTAAAGATTAAAATTGTCTTGGTCATGAACCTACAGGGCGATAAGAAACGGGGTGCCTAGTCCCAGTGCTGGCCTTGTACCCTCCGAACTCCATCGATGCGGCTGATGACGGGCTCGATGCGCTCCTCGAGCGACACGGGGTCCACCTCCCCCGGAAAGCTATCCATCGAAGCTTTGAAGTCGAGGCCAGGGTTCGAGTACGCCATCTTGGTGAGGACCTTGGTCATGGCACCCCAGCAAAGCTTCCGGGCCTCTTCGGCCAGAGAGGCCACCCTGTTGGAGCGAAGCAGCTCCAGGGCCCCGAGAACACCCTCAAAGAACAGAGTCAGCCTGACATTAGGACTCACATTCGGCTCTGGGACGTACCTCACGTTGGACATCCCCATGGTAGCCAGCTGCATGGTGAGCCTGCCGGCGACCTCGGTGAGGCGGCTGACCCAGAGCTTCTCGCCCGCCACAAACCCCGCGTGGCTGGCGGCGTCGTTCTTCCACAACTGCCTCTCCACCTCCAGATTCTTGGTCAGGGTCCCTGTTGTTGTCAAAACCGGCGGATCTCGGGTAGGGGGTCCCAAACTATGCGTCTAGGATCGATG
>NC_041390.1:520155644-520157884 GCF_002162155.2 Triticum dicoccoides | reverse complement strand
GTTCGGGCCCTCTCTATGGAGGTAATACCCTACGTCCTGCCTGATTGATATTGATGAATATGAGTGTTACAAGAGTTGATCTACCACAAGATCGTAATGGCTAAACCCTAGAAGTCTAACCTGTATGACTATGGCAATGAATATATCCTTTCCGGACTAACCCCTCTGGTTTATATAGACACCGGGGGGGGGGGGATCTAGGGTTTACATAGAGTTGGTTACATAAGAACGAATCTTCATAGTCGGTCGCCAAGCTTGCCTTCCACACCAAGGAGAGTCCAATCCGGACACAGGCACAGTCTTCGGCCTTCATGTCTTCACAACCCATTAGTCCGGCCCATGGATAACATGCCGGACGCCCGAGGACCCCTTAGTCCAGGACTCCCTTAGTAGCCCCTGAACCTGGCTTCAATGACGAGGAGTCCGACGCGCAGATTGTCTTCGACATTGCAAGGCGGGTTCCCTTCAATCCGAACTTCAAGATAGTCTTCGGATGCGATGATAGTATCCCGACTTGTCACACACACCATACATAACCACAGAGAGAATATATTTTTACACGAGTCTAATCCGGTGACAGCTTTTTACAATATGACATCATGTCTGCCCGGTCACAATTCCAAACTGCTTTCATGTTCCGACGCCCCACGTCCCGAGACGTGGCCGCCATTGGCACGTCTTGTCAAAGCAGAGATCGTGTCCCCTTATCATGGGATTCTCATCAATGCGGGCATGGGTAACCCAACCGTGCCATTTATACAGCCCTTCAGAATAGGCGAATATTAAGGCGAGTGAGGAGGCGTTCAATATTCGCTGCTTTTATAAGGGGATAAGGATTCCCTCTTCCTCTCTTACGCCCTCTCTCTGTCTCTGCCTTTCCAATCTTGAGCTCCAGCGCCCAGGTTCTCATCTCCTTTACACTCAAGCAACCATGTCCGGATCCGGAGGCCAAGGCAAGTGGACGGTCTCCTCCGTCAAGGAGGAGGACATTATGAGCTTCGGGCGGTCGGATATTTGGCGAAGGAGATAGCTCACTGCCTGCCGACCGAGGGACAAGTCGTCCCCACGCCGAAGCCCACCGAGAGGGTAGTGTTCATCCCCCATTTCCTCCGTGGGCTAGGGTTTTGTAACATACCAAAATTCTAAATTTTGGAATGTTATAATAAATAGATAGATTTGATTGATTGTTTGATTGATTGTCTGAAAGTGAGTGAATTCGAAACTTTTTGAAAGTTAAATGAGAGGGAATAAAAGGACTTTCCCAAACTTTCGTTTTTGCATTTTATGATCTCCATGAATTCAAATTCTTTTCACCACAAAACCCTGGAGAGAAGATGACATGACTTCTTCCATTTATTTAAATGACAAGGGGTGTTGAAAATATTTGAATTTCATTTGGAAAATATTTCCAATTCTGAAACTTTATGCAACTCAATGATTTTCATGAGAGAAGATAAAATGACTTCTTCAAATTATATGAAATATGAGTTGGGAGTTTCAAAGAATTAAATTCAAAGTTCTTTTGAATTTATTTTCAATTTGGAGTTATTTGAGTTTTACTCAAATTATTTTTCTCCAAAAATAAACTATATGGAAATTAGGGTAACATGATTCCCTACATTAGAAAATTGGAGAAAAATTAATTTGAAATCATTTTGGTATTTTAAAAATGATTTTTATTGGATTCTATTAGACTAGTAGCACTCTTTGAATTATTAGAATTTGTGTGTATTTTATTAATGCTAGGAAAATGTTCACCGTGTAGAAATTTTTTTTCTGAAAATTTTGATATATTATATGCCTATATAATATTTTAGTTGTTTTTGCTTTTATTATTTTTGTTCTCTGAAAAAAAATGTTTATTAAAAAAAACCCCTCCTCGCCGACTGGGCCGGCCCAGCCGAAGCCAGGCCAAGGCCCAGCTCCACGCCGCCTCCCTCCCGTCCCCGACCAGGACTCCTCCCGAGTCCACCGCCGCGCCGCCATGGCCGCTGTGCCGCCTCCGGCCTCCTCTGCCCCTTCCCCAAGAAGCTCCTCCCTAGCCCTCTTTAAAAGCCGCAGCTCCGCCGCCCCTTCGCCCCTCCCGCACTCGCCGCCTGCTGCCGCATCGCCGTCGCCAGCGCTCGCATCTCGCCGCCGCCGGCGAGATCCGCCAGGCCCGTCGCCGAGTGGAGCTGCCGCTCACTGCTGCTCGCATCGCCGCTAGCCCGCACCGCCGCCGCCGCGCCACCGCTCGCTGC
>NC_041390.1:520112525-520154963 GCF_002162155.2 Triticum dicoccoides | reverse complement strand
GGAGCCCGTCGCTGCCGCTCGATCCGGCGTCGCCGCCGATCTGCTAACCACCGCTGGTGGTTTTTTCGACGAAAACCGCCCGAACCGGTAATTAACCGCCCGGTCCGGTTTATTTTATTTTTGGTTTTCTCTGGTTTTCTTCTAAAGCCGGTTTTATTTAATAGTTAGGTTAATTAGTGGACGTTCGCTAGTTTAGGATTTGTAGCGAACAGTTTTCGTCTTATAGGCTTCTATAGCGAACGTTCGCTACTTACTCATTTTCTTTTTCTGTTTTAATTCCGGCCAGGGACCTATCTGTGATGATTTTAATTACAGTTTAGTCCATGTGCTTCAATCAATCATAACTTTTTACTCGTTAGTCCAAATCCAACGAAACCAACGCCCACTTCTTCGTTACGATCTCTTCTATCCAGTAAAACAACTCAAACATGTTTCTTGAAAAGTTTAAAATTTGAATTAGACCAGATTTGAATTCAAACTTCGTTTGATCATAACCTGAGTTTCGTAGCTCCGCTTGAGTTGATTCTTTTTGCAAATCGAAGCTCTTGACCTAAACTTTCTGATAAGGCCAAATTCACATAATTTTGGTACTATTAGAAATTGTTTTATGTTGCAAGAGTTATTTGCTTGGTTTTGATGTTTTTCGAATCGACTTCTTCGATCTTTCTGGTCTTTTGAGTGATTGCTTATGTGTGGTTACTATTGCTTGCTTACGATAGATTGACCGGAGTGTGACGAGTAGAGCTATCAAGAGTTTTGAGTGTGAATCATCTTCATCAACATTGCAGGCAAGTTCACACTTTGATCATATCCCCTTCCATACCCAGTTTTTTTGCATTAGATCAATCTTCACACATTGCATGATTAGGATCTAATTAAACTGTGGGATGGGAAGTAGATGAGGTAGTACCTATTACCTGTTTATTATCAAACCTTTGGGAGTTACTTCTACGTTTGCTTATTATGCCATGCTATGCTAGTAGACGTGGATTGGGTTTTGAGAGTATTCATGACAGATGTGAGATTGTTAATTAATGGTTTACTTAAGGTGGCAACTTAAACACACATCTGGGTGGATTGAGGCACCTGGTTATTCTAGGATTGCCTGTCTAGGCACCTGGGTAATCTAGGACTTGCCTGTTTTCTTTTGGACCGCCACCCAAGCTCAAAGGGATCATGAGATTTTTCAAACTAGAAACTTCCGTGTGCAGCCACAAGCCATTATGGGCTCTGGCATAGTTGATTAAGTTGTGCGAACTCTTACAGGGTAGACTAGCAGATGTAGGGGAAAGTAGGTGTACCGGTCTATCCATCGTAAGGTGCTAGCGCTTCTGAAAGACTGTGTCTCGGTCATCCGTTTCTCAAACACCATGTAGTGCGAGAAATCCAACGGAGGCGACCGAGTCTTGTGGGGAAAAGTGCGCAAACCTCTGCAGAGTGTATAAACTAATCATGATTAGCCGTGTCCCCGGTTATGGACATCTTGAGTATCTAGTTCTTGGATTATCCTGTTGATCTCATCATGTTACTTTAAAAGAATATTGTTGGGTTTAATTATGTTACTTAATTGGGATTGAGAATGCTGTCAACCATTCTCAATGTTCAACAACCACCATGATAGTTAAATAAAATTTATTCCTTTGCAGTAGGAAAAAATTGGCTTTACGCAAAAACCTTATAACCATAGAGCTTTTCCACCAGCCAAATATGGATGTAGTGATAGTCTTTATTCATCATTCTCTATGGTGTGAATTTGCCAGTACATTCAATGTACTGACCCTCTGTGGCTGCAACGTCTCATGTTGCAGGATTATCTTACGACGAGTAAGTGATACGTTAGGGTTACGATTTCTACACTCAACTTTGCCGTTGGTGTTGATGGGAATCCACAACCTTGTTACTTCCACTATTTTTGGATTTGAGGTAATAGTATTTACGTTACTTTTACATGTGATTTACCTCTGTTATAAATCCTCGAGTACTGTGTGTGTCAGCATACCGATCCAGGGATGGCACTTAAGCACAGAGACTTGACCCATTCGGGTTGGGTCGCTACAAGATGGTATCAGAGCACATCTTGACTGTAGGACGTGACCCTAGAAACTGGCAAGCCCATAGCAAAGATTTTTCTCTACAACTTTCCCTTTCAAAAAGATCTTTTACCTCTCTTCTCTTCTGAGCTTATTCAAAAATTCTCTTTAGTGAGACCATACCCCTTTCCCCTTTTGACCACTCGAAGATTCCACTGATGAGACCACTCCAAGAAGTACAAGATATCGGACAACTAAGACCACTTCGAAATGAAGAGTATTTTCGGTGCATCTGAATAATGGAAACTACAACGGTTGAAGGCCGAAGACAAGTAGAATTTGAAGGCTCTGAAGAATTTCCAGATTTATATGACCTATGAAGGCTACCCTTATGGAACTTGGCAGACTATGGAAGTTGTCAATACCCGAGATCAAGGTGTATTGGAGAAAGACCAAAACATGGAGAGTTGAGAACTCAAAGTTTTGTCAAGAAAACCCTAAGGCAGGAGATATGAACTGGCAAGATAGCTCATGGCAATGACAAGGGCAGAAACACGGTTATCCGTGATGTCATCACCATTGATACTGTGGTCACCGAGCTGAGCTAAGCATGCATTCCTTCAGAATGGATTTGATGGAAGAAGGCTGATGGAGCACCTATCATAAGATGAAGTTTTAGCCCTAGCCGGTGTATCACCAGGATCTGGAGTAGTACATCAAGAAGTTTAAAATGGAGCTCCAGGAAGTCGTATTAGACAAGGAAGTATTTCATGAGGAACTCAGGATCCTGAAGATGAGAGTAGCCAAGCTGGAGGAGCTACAACCTCGAGATACTGGAGAATTGTCAAGAACTGAAGGACAGTATGATCATGGTTCATGTGAAGGATGTTGAAACCAGAAGTTTGAAATGCAACTCCAGAAATATTAAAGGACGTCATGATAGACTTTGCGACAACAGAAATGATCTGGCAAAAGGATTTGAGAAAGACAAGCATGATCGGAAGAAGCTATTGGAGGCATGAACAAGGCTTGAAGAGTTTGGAGAGTTGAAGATTTATTGACCTTTAGAAGACCAAACCCCTGTTATACACTTACGTTAGATACGACGTTTGTGAGCTGTCATTTGTTTGATGTTTTTCCGACAGCCACAATAAAACCTGTCTTTTTAAAAACTGTTGTTTGCATTGTGTGTATCCCTCTCTATCTCTCTTATCTCACCCCAAACCCATGGACCCAATAGATGATGAATGGAGATGAGCTCGTATTTGCTAAACCGATGAGTCAATTGGAGACGGACCGATGGATTCAGAACATGGAAGATCACATGTAGAATAACCCTATAGCCGGAAAGGATATGCCCCAACATGCTCTTCAATGCTTTGAAAGAGGTGCTGCTACTTGGTGGAGGATGTACCAACCCATCAATGGATGGCAAGGAGTAACCACTTGGAAAGAATTTAAGTTGACTTTGCCAAAGTCTCGGTTTGTGTCCCAGAAGTTGAAACCTTATGGAAAGGATATGAAGAAACCTTGTGCATGAAAGCTTTGTGGAGAAATAGGACACACCCATAAAGAACACAAGGATGAATGCCCTAATTGTGAGGGAAGTCACCCAGTTGAAGAATGCCCAATTAGGCAGATTACTTGTTTCTTGTGTGAAGGGACTACCCACTATCCTGCTAAGTGTCACATTTACCCCATGGTACAACGAACCATCCAGCAGAAGAAAGAAGTAAAGAAAGGAGCCCTTATGGGAATTTTAGAAGAAACTGTGATGAAGGAAGAGGTGGAGGACACACCTAAAGAAGACCCGAGTAAACCCTGCACTAAGTCTTGCTATTCATGTGGAGAAGAAGGACACATATCCCAAAATTGTTTGAATGGGGATCTAGTAGAATTCCCGACAGAGGAAGTAGAGTATGACCCACAGGAAATAGAAGCCATGATTGGCATGAAGAAGTCCAGGAAGAGAAGCAGATTGGATTCCAGGAAGGACCTGAGTCATATCACCTGTTATAGGTGCAAGGAGTCAGGGCACTACCTCAACAGTTTCCCAAAAAGGAAACCTCGAGACTTGTCAGAAGTAATATGTTTTAGTTGTAATGGAGCAGGGCACTTTGCCAGAGAATGCCCTAAGGAGAAGGAAACTTGTGCTAGATAGTTGAGTTTGCAACAAAAGAAATGGAGTAGTAGAAGTGAGAACATTTTTCTTTTATATTGAGGTGTTGAGTTGAGACATGTAATGGAAAAGCGAGAGATGGTAATCACTTGAGAATGAATAAAGTTAGCATCGTTGGTACTGATATGGATTTTATGAGTTGTTACTCTATGAAGAAGGATTTTGGCCATTCTAAGGATATGAGAAATATGGTCTATGGAAGATTTGTGCATTTTAAGGGTGGTAGTACCCTGTAAAGAACCGTTGACCCCTGGAAAAGATAAGGATACTCCACTGAGTGGATTTCAGATAAAATGAATACGAGTTTTGTCTCAATATGTGTGATGCCCCAAGAGTATGTAGGATAAAGTTGGAGATCATCAGTTGTTGGACCAAATGTGATCAAGGAGTCAGAAGAGAATGTTAAGTTGATTCGAGATAGACTGAAGGTAGCTCAGTCCTGGCAGAAGAGTTATGCAGACAAAAAAATGCAAGGAGGTAGTCTATGAAATTGGAGATGGAGCATGTCTTCATGTGTTCCCTCTGCGAGGAGTTAAACGAATTGGAGTTAAGGGAAAGTTAGCCCCGAGATTTGTAGGACCATACCGAGTTTTGGAGCGTATGGGAGAAGTGGCCAACAAGTTGGAGTCACCCAAAGGACTGTCAGGAGTTCATGATGTGTTTCACATTTCCCAGTTGAAGAAGTGCCATGCAAAGATGGCCAATATTCCCCTGTAAGGACGCTTGACCCTCGAAAGGATAATGATGTTCCACGAAGTAGAGTATGGACTTCATAAGTATAAGTTTTTACCTCGGTATGTGGGATATCCCACAAGGATGAAGAGATAAATTACTATTGGATATAAAGGAGGTATGATGTCGGAAATATGGATCAATGAAAACTCCATGATGAGTCTGAGTAATCATGTCCTAGTTTGGTGCCAATAGAAGGAAGGAAGACAGTACAATTGGATGGATTTAAGAATACTAGGAAGTTGGAAGTTGGAATAATGATCAGTTGCCCGATGATAAGTTCAAGGACTACAGTGATGAGATGGGCCATAACCCACATGCCCTAGGACCTGCCAAGAAGCAAGCACATTCTTGCTAAAGGAAAAAACCCTGGAAGTGGATATACCTTTGTTGACAGACGATTTTATAGGAGTTTACGCAAAACCTGAGAGTTGTGAAGGAACGATAGATGTTTGTCTGGCTTGCAGAATCCATGGAATTTTCCGAACTTAGTTCATTGACAAGAGAAATTCTGCAATGCTTGTGAGGATGACTGAGTGTTAGAATGCGAGATTCACTAAAGCATATACAGGGTAATGATTTGGGTGCGAGATGGATTGATCACCATACCGACTTACTCTTATTATTCGCCTTGCTATATGGGATGGTAAATCTGAGTGACTTGCCTATAGTAGAGAGACGACGATATTAAACCTTGTTAAACCTTAGAATGGTATAAGAATTTTTCCCTTGTACATGACAGCTTTTTGCCAACCGTAGGTTATACGGTGAGGATCAACCCAGACCCATTTCCTGCAGGAGAAACCATAAATTGTTGACCACCATGAGATATCGATAGTTGTTTAGTTTTGGCGCCAGACCCGTCAGCTAAGAAGACCCAATCTCGGAAGAACCTTACCAAGATGAAAGGATAGAAAAATTGTGGTAAGGTTATGCCACTACCGGAAGAGCCCGGATAAGGAATTATCCTGAAGATCTAAGAAGACCGACACTGTCAAGAATAAGGATGGAGTATATGAGTTTTGATAGAACCGTAACCATGCTTCTAAGGGTGGTAGCACCCCAGACCCCGGTGATGATTGATGGAATTTGAGGAGACCCCCAAACCCTAACCTTTTTCTTGCTAGCCTCTCCGAATCTCGAGGACGAGATTCATTTAAGGGTGGTAGGTTTGTAACATCCCAAAATTCTAAATTTTGGAATGTTATAATAAATAGATAGATTTGATTGATTGTTTGATTGATAGTTTGAAAGTGAGTGAATTCGAAACTTTTTGAAAGTTAAATGAGAGGGAATAAAAGGACTTTCCCAAACTTTCATTTTTGCATTTTATGATCTCCATGAATTCAAATTCTTTTCACCACAAAACCCTGGAGAGAAGATGACATGACTTCTTCCATTTATTTAAATGACAAGGGGTGTTGAAAATATTTGAATTTCATTTGGAAAATATTTCCAATTCTGAAACTTTATGCAACTCAATGATTTTCATGAGAGAAGATAAAATGACTTCTTCAAATTATATGAAATATGAGCTGGGAGTTTCAAAGAATTAAATTCAAAGTTCTTTTGAATTTATTTTCAATTTGGAGTTATTTGAGTTTTACTCAAATTATTTTTCTCCAAAAATAAACCATATGGAAATTAGGGTAACATGATTCCCTACATTAGAAAATTGGAGAAAAATTAATTTGAAATCATTTTGGTATTTTAAAAATGATTTTTGTTGGATTCTATTAGACCAGTAGCACTCTTTGAATTATTAGAATTTGTGTGTATTTTATTTAATGCTAGGAAAATGTTCACCGTGTAGAAATTTTTTTCTGAAAATTTTGATATATTATATGCCTATATAATATTTTAGTTGTTTTTGCTTTTATTATTTTTGTTCTCTGAAAAAATGTTTATTAAAAAAACCCCTCCTCGCCGACTGGGCCGGCCCAGCCGAAGCCAGGCCAAGGCCCAGCTCCATGCCGCCTGCCTCCCGTCCCCGACTAGGACTCCTCCCGAGTCCGCCGCCGCGCCGCCATGGCCGCCGTGCCGCCTCCGGCCTCCTCTGCCCCTTCCCCAAGAAGCTCCTCCCCGGCCCTCTTTAAAAGTCGCAGCTCCGCCGCCCCTTCGCCCCTCCCGCACTCGCCGCCTGCTGCCGCATCACCGTCGCCGGCGAGATCCGCCAGGCCCGTCGCTGCGTGGAGCCGCCGCTCACCGCTGCTCGCATCGCCGCTAGCCCGCACCGCCGCCGCCGCTGCTGCCAGCTGCCGCGCCACCGCTCACTGCCGCCGGAGCCCGCCGCTGCCGCTCGATCCGGCGTCGCCGCCGATCTGCTAACCACCGCCGGTGGTCTTTTCGATGAAAACCGCCCGAACCGGTAATTAACCGCCCGGTCCGGTTTATTTTATTTTTGGTTTTCTCTGGTTTTCTTCTAAAGCCGGTTTTATTTAATAGTTAGGTTAATTAGTGGACGTTCGCTAGTTTAGGATTTGTAGCAAACAGTTTTCGTCTTATAGGCTTCTATAGCGAACGTTCGCTACTTAGTATTTTTCTTTTTCTGTTTTAATTCCGGCCAGGGACCTATCTGTGATGATTTTAATTACAGTTTAGTCCATGTGCTTCAATCAATCATAACTTTTTACTCGTTAGTCCAAATCCAACGAAACCAACGCCCACTTCTTCGTTACAATCTCTTCTATCCAGTAAAACAACTCAAACATGTTTTTGAAAAGTTTAAAATTTGAATTAGACCAGATTTTAATTCAAACTTCGTTTGATCATAACCTGAGTTTCGTAGCTCCGTTTGAGTTGATTCTTTTTGCAAATCGAAGCTCTTGACCTAAACTTTTTGATAAGGCCAAATTCACATAATTTTGGTACTGTTAGAAATTGTTTTATGTTGCAAGAGTTATTTGCTTGGTTTTGATGTTTTCCGAATCGACTTCTTCGATCTTTCTGGTCTTTTGAGTGATTGCTTATGTGTGGTTACTATTGCTTGCTTACGATAGATTGACCGGAGTGTGACGAGTAGAGCTATCAAGAGTTTTAAGTGCGAATCATCTTCATCAACATTGCAGGCAAGTTCACACTTTGATCACATCCCCTTCCATACCCAGTTTTTTTGCATTAGATCAATCTTCACACATTGCATGATTAGGATCTAATTAAACTATGGGATGGGAAGTAGATGAGGTAGTACCTATTACCTGTTTATTATCAAACCTTTGGGAGTTACTTCTTCATTTTCTTATTATGCCATGCTATGCTAGTAGACGTGGATTGGGTTTTGAGAGTATCCATGACAGATGTGAGATTGTTAATTAATGGTTTACTTAAGGTGGCAACTTAAAAACACATCTGGGTGGATTGAGGCACCTGGTTATTCTAGGATTGCCTGTCTAGGCACCTGGGTAATCCAGGACTTGCCTGTTTTCTTTTGGACCGCCACCCAGGCTCAAAGGGATCATGAGATTTTTCAAACTAGAAACTTCCGTGTGCAGCCACAAGCCATTATGGGCTCTGGCATAGTTGATTAAGTCATGCGAACTCTTACAGGGTAGACTAGCAGATGTAGGGGAAAGTAGGTGTACTGGTCTATCCATCGTAAGGTGCTAGCGCTTCTGAAAGACTGTGTCTCGGTCATCCGTTTCTCAAACACCATGTAGTGCGAGAAATCCAACGGAGGTGACCGAGTCTTGTGGGGAAAAGTGCGCAAACCTCTGCAGAGTGTATAAACTAATCATGATTAGCCGTGTCCCCAGTTATGGACATCTTGAGTATCTAGTTCTTGGATTATCCTGTTGATCTCATCACGTTGCTTTAAATGAATATTGTTGGGTTTAATTATGTTACTTAATTGGGATTGAGAATGCTGTCAACCATTCTCAATGTTCAACAACCACCATGATAGTTAAATAAAATTTATTCCTTTGTAGTAGGGAAAAATTGGCTTTACGCAAAAACCTTATAACCATAGAGCTTTTCCACCAGCCAAATATGCATGTAGTGATAGTCTTTATTCATCATTCTCTATGGTGTGAATTTGCCAGTACATTCAATGTACTGACCCTCTATGGCTGCAACGTCTCATGTTGCAGGATTATCTTACAACGAGTAAGTGATACGTTAGGGTTACGATTTCTACACTCAACTTTGCCATTGGTGTTGATGGGAATCCACAACCTTGTTACTTCCGCTATTTTTGGATTTGAGGTAATAGTGTTTACGTTACTTTTACATGTGATTTACCTCTGTTATAAATCCTCGAGTACTGTGTGTGTCAGCATACCGATCTAGGGATGACACTTAAGCACAGAGACTTGACCCATTCGGGTCGGGTCGCTACAGGTTTCCACTCCACCCTTTCATCCGTGGGCTGATGTATTATTACGGGATAGATTTCCATGATCTGTCCCCAAATTCCTTCCTCAACATCTTGGCGTTTATCGTCGTGTGTGAGGCCTTCCTCCGCATCCAAACCCACTTTAGGCTGTGGCTCAAAGTCTTTAACGTGAAGCCGAAGGTGGTGGATTGCCAGCAGTGGAGTGCGGAGGAGCCATGGTGAGCAAGCTGTCCAACGTCTCCTGGCCCAAAGGCACTTTTGTGGACACGATAAAGGAGTGGCAGAAGCAGTGGTTCTACATCACAGAACCTCGCGGCACCACCTGGGCCGCAGCAGCCGAATTCTGCTCCGGCGCTCCTACGCGACTCACCTCCTGGGTCGAGAAGAGTCCGGACTGGGGTTCCCCCGACGAGGTGATAGCGCTGCAGACGCACGTTCAAAGCATGGTAATCAAGAAAGTCAAGCTCGTTGATGTGATCCAGGTGATGCTAGTTCACCGGATCCTTCCGTGCCAGCGCCGAAGCCATCCCCTGTGGGAGTTCAACCCGAAGAAGCATCAGACCCTGGTGAGGCTCTTCGAGACTACTCACGAAGGCGCATGGAAGTTGCTCTTTAAGGGCAACGGGAAACCACCATCCACGGATTTAGACCATGGTCACGATTGTAAACACCTCGCCAGCGAGGTATGTTATTTTTCTATGCATCCCGGATACGTCTCCGTCGTATCTACTTTTCCAAACACTTTTGCCCTTGTTTTGGACTCTAACTTGCATGATTTGAATGGAACTAACCCGGACTGACGCTGTTTTCAGCAAAATTGCTATGGTGTTATTTACGTGCAGAAACAAAAGTTCTCGAAATGACCTGAAACTTCACGGAACAACTTTTCAGAAATAATAAAAAATCCTTGCAAAATATGAAGGCCAGGGGCCCACCACCTGTCCACGAGGGTGGGGGCGCGCCCCCTACCTCGTGGGCCCCCTGGAGCTCCTCCGACCTCAAGTCCAACTCTATATATTTGGTTTCGGGGAGAAAAAAATCAAAGAGAAGAAATCACCGCGTTTTATAATATAGAGCCGCCGCCAAGCCCTAAAACCTCTCGGGAGGGCTGATCTGGAGTCCGTTCGGGGCTCCGGAGAGGGGAATCCGTCGCCATCGTCATCATCAACCATCCTCCATCACCAATTTCATGATGCTAACCGCCATGCGTGAGTAATTCCATCATAGGCTTGCTGGACGGTGATGGGTTGGATGGGATCTATCATGTAATCGAGTTAGTTTTGTTAGGGTTTGATCCCTAGTATCCACTATGTTCTGAGATTGATGTTGCTATGACTTTGCTATGCTTAATGCTTGTCACTAGGGCCTGAGTGCCATGATTTCAGATCTGAACCTATTATGTTTTCATCAATATATGAGAGTTCTTGATCCTATCTTGCAAGTCTATAGTCACCTATTATGTGTTAAGATCCGTTAACCCCGAAGTGACAATAATCAGGATACTTACCGGTGATGACCATAGTTTGAGGAGTTCATGTATTCACTATGTGCTAATGCTTTGTTCCGGTACTCTATTAAAAGGAGGCCTTAATATCCCTTAGTTTCCATTAGGACCCCGCTGCCACAGGAGGGTAGGACAAAAGATGTCATGCAAGTTCTTTTCTATAAGCACGTATGACTATATTCGTAATACATGCCTACATTACATTGATGAATTGGAGCTAGTTCTGTGTCACCCTAGGTTATGACTGTTACATGATGAACCGCATCCGGCATAATTCTCCATCACCGATCCATTGCCTATGAGCTTTCCATATATTGTTCTTCGCTTATTTACTTTTTCGTTGCTATTGCTATCATCATTACAAAATACCAAAACATTACTTTTGCTACTATTACCTTTTGCTACCGTTACCAACACTATCATATTACTTTGCTACTAAACACTTTGCTGCAGATATTAAGTTTCCAGGTGTGGTTGAATTAACAACTCAGCTGCTAATACTTGAGAATATTCTTTGGCTCCCCTTGTGTCGAATCAATAAATTTGGGTTGAATACTCTACCCTCGAAAACTGTTACGATCCCCTATACTTGTGGGCTATCAAGACTATTTTCTGGCGCCGTTGTCGGGGAGCATAGCTCTATTCTTTGAGTCACTTGGGATTTATATCTGCTTATCATTATGAAGAACTTGAGAGATCCAAAAACCAAGATTTATCCCTCAACTATGAGGGGAGGTAAGGAACTGCCATCTAGCTCTGCACTTGATTCACCTTCTGTTTTGAGTAAGCTTGCGACACCTAAACCTGCTTCTGCTATTCGTTCTGATATGTCGCATGTTATTGATGATGCCACTTCTGCTATTCATGATACTTATGATGAAACTACTTCTATGCTTGATACTACTGTGCCACTTGGTGAATTTCTTGATGAACAACTTGCTAGGGTTAGAGAGAGTGAAAATATTGAATTTGATAATACTGATGAAAGTGATGATGAAGACTTGCCTGTTATTCCTAAGGGTTATCTTTTTGATAAAGAAGCTTCTTTAGCTATTTTAACTTGAAAAGATAGATACAAACTCAAGAGGTTATTAGCTAAATGGAGTCAGCAATCTCTAAATGCTAGAATGAAACCTGACCCTGCTTTTGCTACTTCACCTATCTGTGTTATTGATAAGGATTATGAATTCTCTATTGATCCTAATATAATTACTTTGGTTGAATTTGATCCTTTTCATGGCTATGAATCTGAAACCGTTGTGGCACATCTTACTAAATTAAATGATATAGCTACCCTGTTCACTAATGATGAGAGAACTCGTTACTTTTATATCCTTAAAATATTTCCGTTCTCATTAAAGGGTGATGCTAATATATGGTTTAATTCTCTTGATCCTAGTTGTGTGCGTAGTCCCCAGGATATGATTTATTACTTCTTTGCTAAATATTTCCCTGCTCATAAGAAACAAGCTGCTTTAAGGGATATATATATAATTTTGTGTAAATTGAAGAAGAGAGTCTCCCACAAGCTTGGGGGAGGCTTCTCAAGTTACTTAATGCTTTGCCTGATCATCCTCTTAGGAAAAATGAAATACTTGATATCTTTTATAATGGACTAACCGATGCCTCCAGAGATTACGTGGATAGTTGTGCTGGTTCTGTTTTCAGGGAAAGAACACCTGATGAAGCTGAAATTCTATTGAATAATATGTTGACAAATGAAAACAATTGTACACTTCCTGAACCAGTTCCTGAACCAACTCCCGAGCCTATTCCTAAACCAACTCCGAAGAAGAGAGGTATTCTATTTCTCAGTCCTGAAGATATGCAAGAGGCAAAGAAATCCATGAAAGAAAAATGTATTAAAGCTGAAGATGTTAAGAATTGACCTCCTATTGAAGAAATAAACGGTCTTAATTTACCGCCTGTTGAAGAAACATATGATCTTAATCCATTACCTATTGAATAAACCCGTGGTCTTGATAACCCGACACACGTAGTAAAGGTAAATTCTCTCTATAGATATGATAAAGCTGAAATCCCGTTTACTAAAATTGCTAGCCCATGCTTAGATGAGTTTGATAAATTTATGGTTAAGCAAGAAGATTTTAATGCTTATTTTGGTAGACAGTTGAAATACAATTCAAATATGCTTGAACACTTGGGTGATTATATGGCTAATGTTAAAGGTGAACTTAAACTTATTAGTAAACATGCTTCTATGGTTACCACTCAAGTAGAACAAGTACTTAAAGCTCAAAATGATTTGCTCAATGAATTGAATAGTAAGAATAATGATAATGCTGTTAGAGTGGCTACTAGAACTGGTAGAATGACTCAGGAACCTTTGTATCCTGAAGGCCACCCTAAGAGAATTGAGCAAGATTCTCAGAGAAATAATATAGATGCACCTAGTCCTTCTAAAAGGAAGAAAAAGAAAAATGATAGGACTCTGCATGCTTCTAGTGAACCTATTACTGAAACACCTGAGAATCCAAATGATATTTCTATTTCTGATGCTGAAACACAATCTGGTAATGAACCTGAAACTAGTGATAATGTTAATAATAATGTTCTTGGTGATGCTCAACCTAGCAATGATAATGATATAGAAATTGAACCTGCTGTTGATCTTGATAACCCACAATCAAAGAATCAACGTTATGATAAGAAAGACTTCATTGCTAGGAAACATGGTAAAGAAAGAGAGCCTTGGGTTCAGAAACCCATGCCTTTTCCTCCCAAACCATCCGAGAAAAAGGATGATGAGGATTTTGAGCGCTTTGCTGAAATGATTAGACCTATCTTTCTGCGTATGCGATTAACTGATATGCTCAAAATGAATCCTTATGCTAAGTATATGAAAGATATTGTTACAAATAAAAGAAAGATACTTTTAAAGGTGGAATACCTAAGAAACTAGGAGATCCCGGTGTACCAACTATACCATGCTCCATTAAAAGAAACTATGTTAAAACTGCTTTATGTTATCTTGGAGCCGGTGTTAGTGTTATGCCTCTCTCTTTATATCGTAGACTTGATTTGAATAAGTTGACACCTACTGAAATATCTTTGCAAATGGCTGATAAATCAACTGCTATACCTGTCGGTATTTGTGAGGATGTGCCTGTTGTAGTTGCAAATGTTACTATTTTAACGGACTTTGTTATTCTTACTATTCTCGAGGACGATAGTATGTCTATTATTCTTGGAAGACCCCTTTTGAATACTGTAGGGGCTGTTATTGATTGCACTAAAGGCAATGTCACTTTTCATGTTAATGGTAATGAGCATACGGTACACTTTCCGAGGAAACAACCTCAAGTTCATAGTATCAACTCTATTGGAAAAATTCCATCGATTATATTTGGAGGTTTTGAATTTCCTCTTCCTACTGTCAAGAAGAAATATGATATTCTTATTATTGGGGATGTGCATATCCCCGTTGAGGTAACATAGTGTTATTCGAAATTTCTCCGGTTCCATGTTATTCAGAATGAGTTCGTTAACAAGACTTGATCAACCTTGTTAGTGGATTCCTTTTGATGAGCACGAGATGGATGAAACTAGAAGGCACAACCTTCTGTACCCTACTCTTACTTTCTGTTATTTATATTAAATAAAATAAAAATAGTATTTTCCTGTCTGTTATCTGATTTATCCGTCCAATATAAAAATACCCTGAAAATAAAAGTTCTCCAAATGCCCTGAAACTTAAATATGATTTTTTCGGAATATTTGAGAATATTTGGCACTGAGAACACAACAGGAGGAGCTGGCACCTGGCCACGAGGGTCAGGGGCGCGCCCTACCCCTGGGCGCGCCCCCCTGCCTCGTGGGCCCATGGTGTCCCTCCTCCACTTATTCCTGCACCCACACACTCCTTCTTCCTCCCACAAACACGAATATCCAGTTCATACCCGAGTCCAAGCTCATTTTGCTGCCATTTTCGATCTCCTTGCTCAAAGCACCTCTCACAAAACTGCTTGGGGAGATTGTTCCTTGGTATGTGACTCCTTCATTGGTCCAATTAGTTTTTGTTCTAGTGCTTTATTCATTGCAAATTTGTGCTGCCTAGGTGACCATGTTCTTGAGCTTGCATGTCAAATTTATATGGTCAAAAGTAGTTTTGATGCATGATATAGGCTCTAGGCACTTGTAGGAGTAGTTGCTATCAATTTTATTGAGTTTGGCTCACTTTTATTTTGAAGTTACTAAAAATTTCAGAAATTTTTCAGAGGAAGAAATATGCTTAGGAGAATGTTCCAAGGTGGTTCTTCAAGGAAGCAAGGACCCAGGTTGCAATGCGTGATGCTGATGAAGAACCACCAAGAGACGCTCCAGTTCGTCCTTGTGAATGGCCTTCAGAAAACTTTATGGACGGAGCAGGAATTAAGGAAGAATTTAACGCATATTTGTGTAATGCTGATCTCGTGAGCTTCGAGGAAGAAAAGTGCAGCCAATATCACTATCTCACTAGTTCCTTTGTGAGGAGGTTTGAATTTTCATCTTCACGTAATTCTCCAACTGTCCTGTTTGATCTTTATGAAAATTCTTACACTATGGACTTAGAGGATTTTACCATTGCTTGCAAACTTCCACAATGGGGTAGTGTCAGGGAACCTCGCAAATCTGAATTTAGAGATTTTCTTGCTAGTATAACTGTGGGGGAATCTAGAGATATAACACAAGCTACCATAGGGAGCATTCATTTTCCCGCTATACATTATTTTGCTCTCTTCATAGGTAGATGCATTAATGGTAAAGATGAAGCATGTCATATGTGTGTTCCTGACCTCAGTATTCTTAGGAGTGCTGTGTTAGGAGACAAATCTTATAATTTGGGAGCCATTGTTGCATGTAGGTTGCATCTGAATAGATTTAATGGAGATTTCTTTGGTGGGATTTATGCAACCCGCTTAGCTGATTTTCTTGGTGTAACTATACATGAGGATGATATTGAATTGCCTCCTGCTTACTGGATTTTAATGCTATGGTTCACCACCAGTTTGTTGAGAGGAGTGAATCACCTGTCCAGTATCGACTAATTTTTGACAGACGGCGTGCTGTCCGTATTACTCTCCATACTCCTGCCTTCTTTGATTATTAGGCAAAAGGAAGATATGTTATTACCAGAGAGGAGGCAAATGAGTACGAGAGGAGGGCGGAGGCCGCTCATCGCCACGCTGCAGCTCAGGAGGCAATAGCCGCTGCATCGCAGCACGACCCCAACTATTACTATGGATATCCGCTAGGCCAGCCGTGGCCATAGACCAACTTAGGCCAAAAGCCTAAGGTTGGGGGAGTACGTATTTCTCACCGACATTATATTCATGTTCACACACTCATTGCTAGATGTCGGTGCTCATACTTTTTCATTGTAACATCCATGCTAGTTTAATTTCCTTTTTATGCTTTCTTCTTGTGTGTTTAATAAACCTTAAGAAAAACCAAAAAAATTAGTTGTAGCTTTTAATTAGTTTACTTTCCATGCTTGTAGTAGTAATTAAGAAGAAAACCCAAAAATATTTCCTGTTCTTCTTTTGCTTGTTGGGAGCTTTCCCGTGTAAATAGTTTTATTTCTTTTCTTTTCGTTGGGGGTTGATAGGAGAAGACCATGATTAAAATGTTGAAGTGGCTCTTATATGCATTATTGTTGATCTGACAAAAGAGCCCATATTGCCTTGTCTTCTCCTGTTTATTGAATGCTTGCAGATTCCAGCTTAGTCCAATGCATGTGCACTATTATTATTATTATTATTATTATTATTATTATTATTATTATTATTATTATTATTATTATTATTATTATTATTCACATCATTCGGTCATGCAAGTGAAATGCAATTATGACGATATATGATGAATTTATTGAGATGAGAAAAGCTGGTATGAACTCAACCTCTTTTGTTTATGTAAATATGATTAGTTCATCGTTCCTGATTCAGCCTATTATGAATAAACATGTTTGCAATGACAATTAGAGATCATAGTTTCTTGTGCCATGCTTGATTAGCTAGGAGCTTATAATGGTTTACCTTGCGTGCCAACATGCTATCAAAATGGTTGTGATGTGGTATGATAGGGTGATATCCTCCTCTGAATGATTTAAGTGACTTGATTTGGCGCATGTTCACGCATGTAGTTGAAACAAAATCAACATAGCCTTCACGATATTTATGTTCGTGGTGGATTATATCCTACTCATGCTTGCATTTGGTGTTGATTAATTTTAATGCATGTTCATGACTGTTGTCGCTCTCTAGCTGGTCGCTTCCTAGTCTTTTGCTAGCCTTCACCTGTGCTAAGCGGGAATACTGCTTGTGCATCCAACTCCATAAACCCCAAAGTTATTCCATATGAGTCCACCATACCTACCTATATACGGTATCTACCTACCGTTCCAAGTAAATTTGTGTGTGCCAAACTCTAAACCTTCAAATAAATATCCTGTTTTGTATGCTCGAATAGCTCATGTATCAACTAGGGCTGTCTGTATCTTCCATGTTAGGCGGGTTATTCTCAAGAGGAGTGGACTCCGCTCCTCACTCATGAGAAAGTGGCTGGTCACCGGGATGCCCAGTCCCATGCTTTATGCAAACTAAATCAAAATAATTGCAAACAAAACTCCCCCTGGGACTCTTGTTAGTTGGAGGCACTCGTTGTTTCGAGCAAGCCATGGATTGATGCTTGTTGGTGGAGGGGGAGTATAAACTTTACCAATCTGTTTGGGAACCGCCTATAATGTGTGTAGCATGGAAGATATTGCCATCTCTTGGTTGTTATGTTGACAAGGAAAGTATACCGCTCAAAATATTATTCACCTCTATTTCAAAACCGAGCTCTGGCACCTCTACAAATCCCTGCTTCCCTCTGCGAAGGGCCTATCTATTTACTTTCATGTTGAGTCATCATCCTCTTATTAAAAAGCACCAGTTGGAGAGCACTACTGTCATTTGAATTCATTACTGTTAGTTTACATTGAGTATGACTTGACTGGATCTCTTTTACCATGAATTACAATGTTTAGTCAGTCCTTGATCTTTAAAGGTGCTCTACATTTATGTTTTGCGGTCTCAGAAAGGACTAGCGAGATACCATCTTGTTATATCATATTATGATTGTTTTGAGAAAGTGTTGTCATCCGAGATTTATTATTATTGCTCGCTAGTTGATTATGCCATTGATATGAGTAAACTTGAGACCTAGGCGTTATTGTGAATGTGGTTAGTCATAATCTTTGCTGAAAACTTGAATGCTGGCTTTACATATTTACAACAACAAGAGCAAACAAAGTTCGTAAAAGTTTTTCTTTATCACTTTCAGTTTGTCAATTGAATTGCTTGAGGACAAGCAAAGGTTTAAGCTTGGGGGAGTTGATATGTCTCCGCCGTATCTACTTTTCCAAACACTTTTGCCCTTGTTTTGGACTCTAACTTGCATTATTTGAATGGAACTAACCCGGACTGATGCTGTTTTCAGCAGAATTGCTATGGTGTTATTTATGTGCAGAAACAAAAGTTCGCGGAATGACCTGAAACTACACGGAACAAATTTTCAGAAATAATAAAAAATCCTTGCAAAAGATGAAGGCCAGGGGCCCACCACCTATCCATGAGGGTGGGGGGCGCGCCCCCTACCTCGTGGGCCCCCTAGAGCTCCTCCGACCTCAAGTCCAACTCTATATATTTGGTTTCGGGGAGAAAAAAATCAGAGAGAAGAAATCATCGCATTTTATGATACGGAGCCGCCGCCAAGCCCTAAAACCTCTCGAGAGGGCTGATCTGGAGTCCGTTCGGGGCTCCGGAGAGGGGAATCCGTCGCCATCGTCATCATCAACCATCCTCCATCACCAATTTCATGATGCTCACCGCCGTGCGTGAGTAATTCCATCGTAGGCTTGCTGGACGGTGATGGGTTGGATGGGATCTATCATGTAATCGAGTTAGTTTTGTTAGGGTTTGATCCCTAGTATCCACTATGTTCTGAGATTGATGTTGCTATGACTTTGCTATGCTTAATGCTTGTCAGTAGGGCCCGAGTGCCATGATTTCAGATCTGAACCTATTATGTTTTCATCAATATATGAGAGTTCTTGATCCCATCTTGCAAGTCTATAGTCACCTATTATGTGTTATGATCCGTTAACCTTGAAGTGACAATAATCGGGATACTTACCGGTGATGACCATAGTTTGAGGAGTTCATGTATTCACTATGTGCTAATGCTTTGTTCCGGTACTCTATTAAAAGGAGGCCTTAATATCCCTTAGTTTCCATTAGGACCCCGCTGCCATGGGAGGGTAGGACAAAAGATGTCATGCAAGTTCTTTTCCATAAGCACGGATGACTATATTCAGAATACATGCCTACATTACATTGATGAATTGGAGCTTGTTCTGTGTCACCCTAGGTTATGACTGTTACATGATGAACCACATCCGGCATAATTCTCCATCACCGATCCATTGCCTACGAGCTTTCCATATATTGTTCTTCGCTTATTTACTTTTCCTTTGCTATTGCTATCATCATTACAAAATGCCAAAACATTACTTTTGCTATTGTTACCTTTTGCTACCGTTACCACCACTATCATATTACTTTGCTACTAAACACTTTGCTGCAGATATTAAGTTTCCAGGTGTGGTTGAATTGACAACTCAGCTACTAATACTTGAGAATATTCTTTGGCTCCCCTTGTGTCGAATCAATAAATTTGGGTTGAATACTCTACCCTCGAAAACTATTGCGATCCCCTATACTTGTGGGTTATCAATCCCCAACTTAATCGTTTCAAGGATGATGTCTGAGCTTATCGTTGCATTTCCAGGGCTGGATGGAGAGGGCGAAGCGGATCCAGTGTCCGACTCTGCTGCTTGAAGAACCAGTCATCCCGCGTCTAGTGAAGATGCTGGTGCCGGCGCCTTATAAGGCGCCGGAGAAGAAGGCCAAGAAGAAGGCCAAGGGGCCAAGAGTGGCCCCCATCACAAGGGTACTTCGGATGTGACGTCCGAAGACGACGAAGCTCATTCCTTTGTCCCTGAGGACAACAACAAGGAAGAGGAGGAGGAGGAGGGGGAAAATAACCCTCCTCCTGAGAAGAGGAAGAAGAAGAGGGCGGCTTCGGCGCATCCGAAGGCGGAAACACCCAAGAAGGGAAACAACGTCCCAGCGGTCAACACCGCGTGGGACGTTGATAGCAGTCCGGAAAGACGCCCCCGCACTAAGCCCCAGGCCGCATCATAAGTGACATGGCTCGCTCAGGCGTGCATCCGGCCCTTTCTGTCCATTATCTTGACATAGTTAATTGTACTATTGCAGTCCGGCTCGCGACCTTATCCAGCGATCCTCATCTGGAGGTTCGTTGGCTCCATCAAAGATGGCGAGCATGTCACCACCGCCTGCTTATTCCCCCGGGGCCAGGGATGACACCGAAGTGTTATCCCGGAGGACCGCTCCGAACCGGGGAGGAGCCCAGGACGCTGTCCTGGAGGTGCCACAAGGCGAGACCTCCACTGCCGGACACATGGGGGAACTGATCCCCATGGAGACTGGTGAAGAGGGCCGCATTCAGTTCGACCCTCAGCCAAATACGATTCCGGAGACCCATATGGCTCCGGAGTCGGGCAAGCAGTCCCCTTTAAAGGAGGGGGATGCGCCTCTTCCACCGGTGGCCCCTGTCCATCCAGGGGCACCGGATAACTTGATGGAGGCTCTTCGAGGCGCCTCCATCATGGACGAGCACCGTGTCCTTATGGTGCGGTGATCGAGAAGATTCAGTCCACCAAGAGTGGACTGGATGAAGCCTACAGCAGCCTGTTGACAGGTTTTGAGGTAAGAAAGAGAAAAACCCCATGTAGTCAGTAGCTCCTGAGACACTGTCCGGTGTTCGTCAAGAAGAACCGGACAGAGGATCAATCTTTTGTTATAGGAGACTAACGTAATGTGTATGAATAAGCAGGCGTTGCTGTTGGCCGCAACCTCGCATGCTGCCGAAGTCTTTGAACTGGGGCAGAGGCTGGAGCAGACCGAGAACGAGCTCGGCGAGGTTAAGGTTCGGCTCCAGGAGATGCAAGGTGAGTGGCGACTTGCTGTGTGTTCGGAAAGGATAGGCGCTGCATATTGACCGCAGTGTCGTGATATGTGCAGGAGCTGTGACAGAGGCTGAGGCCCTGAAGAAGGCCCTGTGCGAGGCCGAGGAGAAGGTTGTCCAGCAGAAAGCCGCCCATAAGAAGCTCAAGGCCCGGGTCAAAGAAGTCCAGTAGGAGCTTCAGGATGCGGTGAAAAAATGCGAGGCCTTGGAGCATGATGCGTCGGTTCAAGGGGCCGAACTCGCCAAGGCTCATCAAAGCGCCGAGACTGCATGGAATGAGGCCCAGGCCGCCCTCCAGGAGATCTAGGAGGCCAAGAAGATTACGGCGGGTAAGGCATTTAAGATGCAAAGCAAGTATGCGGAGAAGCAGTACCTTTTACTAACACGGGTTCGGAGTTCCCCAGGAGCTTTTGCGGATTTACCATGCAGTGTATCAGACGCTGCGGAGTTCCATCGAGCCGAAGGAGGGGGTTCTATGGAGAAGCTATTCTGGTCGCAGTATGCGGTGCCAAAGCATCCCATGTCCTTCACCGATCAGCTGAAATAGCTGGTGGAGTTGCATAGGGTGGTCGAACTAGCCATGAAGGATTTGATAATCCGGCTATGGCCAGCCGAAGCTATGCCAAGCAGCTACTTTAGACTCGTGAGGCGGATGGTGAACGCCTGTCCTCGGTTGGACGTCGTCAAGCACTTGGCCTGCATTGAAGGTGCACACATGGCCTTCGCTCGTTGCAAGATGTGG
Source organism: Triticum dicoccoides (assembly GCF_002162155.2). NCBI lineage: Eukaryota > Viridiplantae > Streptophyta > Magnoliopsida > Poales > Poaceae > Triticum > Triticum dicoccoides. Next base: position 520,133,348 of record NC_041390.1, on the reverse strand, counting down.
TGGGCGAAGATGGACGCCGTCGAGGTGACCAGAGGGCCACCGAAGGGCAAGGAGCACCGCACACCCAAACGGTATTTTGCGGATGTCCTGGAGGGGTCTCGCCTTGCGGCCGCACAATGTTCGCAGGACGTTGTATTTGAATAAATGTATTGATGTTGCCTTTGCCTTGTATTATGAGAACAAAGCGTGTTTTGTAATGTAAATTTGTTATGCTTTGAATTGTTTCCTCCTGTGCAGTCGTGTTGTATGTAATCTGAGGGTTGGCCAGTCGTCGGCTTCTGCCCTCACATAGGTAGTACAGAGGTGTTCGGGATTGAATCTAAACAATCTTGATCCAATTATATGGTCCTTGAAGGAGTTGTTTAGCGGAACGAACAAGGAAATCAGACTATACGGCTTAAACGCCCTCACTTAGCCATAGGAGTTTTATAATAAAGCATGGGTGCAGCCCCTGGTTCAAGCCAGGGTGCTGTCAGCATGTGATCGGGAAGTGCCAATCTTTCGCATAATGCGGAAAAAATCTCCAACGATTTGTAACCCTCGAACAGCTGACTGGCTCTCACCCTATCATGACAGTCAGTTTTTGGCTTTCTCCACTGAGGTGGTCATCTGGTCAAGGCCAGGGCACAATCGCAGTAGTTCTCCCTTTACTACCCTAGCCGATTTAGCGGAACGTAGGGTAGCAAGCACAGGAACCGAACAACCCAACTATTGACCAAAGACATGATTCGAAGCCAATGCATATAATGCTAAATTCGGGGTGCCGAACTTATCTTTAAGGATTGTTTAGACTTTGTTGCCATATCATGGGGCAATGGGGAGCCCCTGGCAAATATGAATCGTACCAGAGTGTAAGGTTGCTAGGAAATAAGTAATATAAAGGAAAACAGAGGGAGAACAGAGATAGGATCTGGAGCCCTTGAACTTGGATCATGAACTGTTTCCATTATAGCTGAGTTAATGTGTCCAAGCACATTGGTACAAAATAATGCAATAAGCAACCAGCTATTTGACATGCCATACCCGAAGGTGAGCTGCGCATGGGTCTTGAAAACGGTTAGCCTCTAGGGCTTCCCATGTACGCCTGTGCTCCGTGTCAATCCGGTGTGTTTGTCCTTTGACGGGATCATTAATCAGGCCGTCGAAGGAGGCCCCCATAGGAGAAACCTGAAACAAGGGAAAAGGAGAAGTAAAGTTATATGTGTGTCCGGGATCGGTCTAGCCGAACCTTGGATCCCGGGATAGCTTGTGCCTCCGTCGATGCCCATGGAATTTTGAGTGCGTAGTTATGGACGCATGGTATGAATGCCACCACCTCATTGGGATTGGGACGAAGGCCAAATTGCTAATCGAGCTCTTGACGAGCCGCACTGTCCTGTTGCAGTGTAGTCCAGACCCTCTTAATGATGTCCAGGGGCTCGGCAGCCAGCCTATGATGCTGCTTGAGAAGGTCGCTTTGTACCTCTGCTGCTAGGGCGGCGGTGTGCTCCTCTGTCCGGAGGGAGTGTTCTGTGTTTCCGTTGACTGTTATGACGCCGCGCGGACCGGGCATCTTCAGCTTGAGATAAGCATAGTGTGGCACCGCGTTGAATCTAACAAACGCGGTTCACCCGTGCAGTGCGTGGTAGCCGCTGCGGAAGGGGACGATATCGAATATTATCTCTTCACTTCAGAAGTTATCCGGAGAACTGAAGACCACCTCCAGCGTGATTGAGCCCGTACAGCGGGCCTCTACGCCTGGTGTCGTGGAATTGTCACGGCAGATGTCCTAGCAAAAGGACTTAGTCGTAGGGCCATCGCAACTAGGAAGCTTAAAGGGGTTAATTGGGACAAAGGACACGAGAGGTTTTATACTAGTTCGGCCCCTTACGATGAAGGTAAAAGCCTACGTCTAGTTGTGTTGGAATTGCTAGGGTTTTGATCACCAAGAGGCTAATCCGCCGGCTTGGCTATAGATCTCTTGTTTCTTGCCCTAAGCCGCCACCGGGTCGTCCCCTTATATACACGGGTTGACGCCTGGTGGCCTACAGAGTCCCGGCCGGCTCATAAAGCGTGTCCGGCTCGGTGACTTCTTTTACATGCCTTTCCTTACAAGTCTTTCTTTACATACGGCGGTTTACAACATTGGGCCTTAAGCCGCCTCTGGGCTTAGGCCTTCTATAAGCCTTAATAAACTATCACCTTGAATGTTTATTGGGCTTCCTTTGTGACCCGTTACTGGGACTAACCCGGCCCCTCCTGGGCGGGTCATAACTGATAGCTATATCCCCAACATTAGGCCTCAGGTTGACTTTGAACTTTGTTCTTTGTCAATCTTCAATACTTAGAAAAAATCCATCTTCCTTTCTTCACAGAAATTTTTATAACCCGCCATGACGTCATTTCTTGAAAACACAAAAAACCATGATGACGTCATCTCTCAACGGATCTTTATTCTTTAATGCCTTCCGAGAATTGAGGCGTCCGTTTAGTTGGATAATCATTATTCGGGTCTCCTCGATTTTCGCGCCCGCCTGTTCGCTTATCCCCTTATAAATAGGCACGCACCGGTCTTCTCATTCTTCTCTCTTCTGCGTCTTCCTCCTCTCGCAACCTTCCCTGCTGCTCGAGCTCCGCCACCGCCAGAGAGCACCTCAACTCCGTCGACTTCGGCCGCTGCATCGACTGGAATTAGTCCAGAAAAACGGCGGTGACCTTTCGCGGAAGACCTGTGGCCGTAAGCGTTTCCCTTCTTGCTCCTCAGATCTGCATTAGGGGTTTCTAGGTTTCTGCCTGTTCTTCACAGTTCATCGCAGTTTGCTCTGTAGTTCTTCCTCTGCAGCCTCTTCTTGATCCCAAAAGAGATATATGCTTGCGCGGTAGTTGTTTTGTGCCTACTCTTGACACTAGTAGATCCCTTTTCCCAGCGTAAAGGCCTCATTAGAACTCTCAAACTCATCTGCGCTAAACTTTTAGGTCTAGAATTTTTTCCATTTTGAATAGCCATTTGATCTGGAATAATATCAAGCAATTTGGGAAACTTGTTTGTCTCAACACTTAGCAGAATCTGCTTTCTCAAATATCTGTAGTCATGGCGGCTTATTGCGCCGGCTTACTTTTCCTTATATGACATTAGCCCTTACTTAAGCCGCCATTACTCCCCTGTACCATCATCATTTAGTTTCACCATTTTCATTGAATTAAGCCGGTATGTTGCTTTCTTTTCAGTTTGTCTTTTGAACATCATGCCGTCCAAAGCACCGACTTTCTGCAACTGGGTTCCGTCAACAGTCACTAAGGACAATCTGAAGGAATTCTTTACCATAGGTTTTTTGCCAGGGAAGAATGTTATGTCCTATCGTGCGCCTGACTCGGAGGAGGAACGGCCCAATCCAAAAGATGGTGAAGTTATCGTCTTTTCTGATCACATGAACCGTGGCTTTTCCCCACCCGGCTCAAAGTTCTTCAGAGATGTCCTCCATTTTTTCAAACTCCACCCTCAAGACATCGAGCCTAATTCCATGTCCAATATCTGCAACTTCCAAGTTCTCTGCGAGGTGTACCTTCAAGAAGAACCGACTGTGGAACTCTTTAGAGAGTATTTTTATCTGAACCGCCAGAACGAGTGCACCAATGGACCTAGATTGGAACTTGGGGGTATCTCAATTCAGTGTCGACAGGGCGCTGTCTTCCCCTTAATAGTCTTGCCGAGTCATCCCAAGGACTGGAATCAGACTTGGTTCTATTGTCAAGATACTTCACGAGCAAATGAGAATCCACTGCCGCGTTATCGCGCAGAGCGTCTTGACTCCAAGTTTGCACTCCCTGACAAACTCACTACCACCGAACGCAAGAAGTTGATACCATCCATTAAAAGGATTAACGCTTTATTGGGGGACGGCTTAACCAGAGTTGACTTAACCCGTTGCTGGGTTGCATGGCGGGTCATCCCTTTAAGCCACCGATCCAAACTGATGTATGAATATGGTGGAGGCCCAGATGACTCTCTTCGTCACAGCACCGTTCAATTAATTAAAGAAGATATTGTTTCAATGTCAACTCTTCTAGTGAATGGCAAATATGAAGACTGTAGTAAAGTTGGGTTAAACCCCTTCTGCAAGCTTAATCCGGTGCCAGAGGTAAAGAAACTCTGGTCTCTTCCTCTTTGTATTTTTCTCAGCCGTTTTAAATACATGCATGACCTTTCATCTTGCTTATTTGTTTATAGGCTAAATCTGATTTCTGGAAAGCCAAGTACGACCATGAAGCCGCCAAGAAAGCTAGAGCCACCGCCATAACCGCCAAGAAGATAACCCGGAGATCTAAGAATAAGAAGAAAAGCACCGCTGAGGATCTGTTGAAGCTTGATGATGACACTTCTGAGTCGGAGGTAGCCCTTGACTCCCTTGGCCAGCTTTTTAACAATCTTATTAACATTGATCATTGCCAGGACGACACGGGGGCCAGTCAGGCCGTGGAAGGAGAGGTAACTATTTCCTCTGACTTAGCTCATTTGCCAAGATAGAAACTTCGAGTCGTAACCCGGAAAGTAAGGTTTTCACACCCTTTGGCTTATCTAGACCCTCATTTTCTTTTGAAAAAGCAGCAGCATGAGAGACGCCGTCAGGCCAGGAACGACGATGAACCGCCTCCCGTTCTTCAACAAACTCCCCAAAAACGCCCGAATGAGGTTTATTTCTTCATCTTTTACTCTTCCTTAATGGATCTTCTCCCTTGCATTACTAACTTTATTTTTATCTTCGCAGGAGGTGTCTCGCTCTTCTGGCGACTCGCCTCAAACTCAATTCCCGGCCTTTAAGACTACCCATGGGTAAGGAAGAAATCATATTTCTCCGTGTCTTTCAAACTGCTTCTTTATACTAACTGTTTCATAACATCTTTCTTAGTGGCCAAGCCAAGTCCTAGAAGGCCAAGGTGACTAGGCCGATGGAAGACCTGTCAGTCCTTGCATCTGAACCGGCCATGCCACCTTCTCCCCCTCATACTGAAGCACCAAAAGAGCCGACCAATACTCAATCAGATCCTCCTGAGCCATCAGCTGACGATACCATCGTTAACCCTTCTGCTACTGGACCATCTAGCTCGGCCAACCCGCCATCATCGTCTATCCAGGACATTCTAATCACTGGAAGCCGCTTTGTTGAGCCGGGGAATCCCACCGTGTTGGCCCGTCATACTGCTAAATAAGAGGCACTAGAGAGACAGAAAGTGTGTTTTGATATTTCTCATTACAGCCATCTGAACGCCAATGACATATTGTCCGGCTATCTCAGCCATGTGCACTCCAGCCGTGAGTCAGAAATTGAAATGGTCAAGCAGTTGGAGCTGAAGTATGAGGTATGTTTTTCCGGCTTACTTATATTCTGCCAGCCCCCAAGTCTATAGATTATGATAAAACCTAAATGATCTGTAGACTTATGATATAGGCTAAAAGCTTTACCTTCAGATTTTTCTGAAGTCCAAGAAAATAGAATAAACTTCACCTGTAGTCCCCAAGGGCCGGTTCACTTGATCATAAATGAACCGGTACTTTTAATTTCATAACTGTCTTATACCGAACTCAACAAACATTGCAATCCGGCTTAATCTTGAGAGACTTTCTGAATATTATGCATTAGCTCCCAAGTGTCAAGTGCTGTTACTTTGTGAGGTACTTGGGACTTGAAATGTATTAGAGTCATAAGAAATTGTTTTGGTATACATTAGCCCCCAAGTGTCAAGTGGTTTTGAAGTGCAAAGCACTTGAGACTTGAATCTTGACTCTTGAACTTTGATTTAAACCTCGACATACTTGTGCATGCTTTGTAGAACGCCCTATCTGAATTGGGTTCACAATTAACTGACGCCAAGATCTGGCTGGTGGATCAAGAGGCAGAAATCAAGGCTGCTGACGCTAAGCTTCAATTAAGTCTTACTGAGACAAAAAAATTGAGAAACAACTTGACTGCCAAGAAGAAAACCTGGGCTGAAGAGAAAACGCTGCTGACACAACGCGCCGAAAAAGCCGAAGCAGATCTTGAAGAGGTTACTACGGAGCTGACCGGCTTAAAGAACCGAGTGTCTCAAATGGTTTCCGCCATCTTTGGTAAGCCATCTATACCGATCTTATTTCACCTTCTTTTGACTCAGAATATAACCCGCCTGTTGACTCCTCGTTTGAAAAATTATGTGCAGGCCTGCGAAGCAAGAACCTGAACCAGGATAATGTGACGAAACTGAAGGCGGTCTATACCTTAGTGGAGCAGTTGTACACTGGTGCTCAACGAGCGCTCACTGCTATCTCTCCCACCAATCAAGTACCCAACCGGCTTAGTGACGTTTTGAAGAAGCTGTCAATCTTACCCGCCAGGTTCCAAGAGGTTAAACGATCCTGCGCTAGAGCCGGAGCTTTGACTGCTCTAAGCTGTTCCAAGGCTTGGGTGCTAGATCTAGACCCGATGGACGTAGCTAGGGGGTACCCAACTGTAAAGGAAGATGAGTCTCTCTTTGAGCAAGATGACTTCATGGCTTGCGTGAGGGGAGTTCGACCTCAAGCTACCATCCTTGGAGATGAAACTAATATTGACAAATACCAGCCGAGTTTTGATTTGGAAAATAAGAAGATGGCAACTCCTTCCTACAAAGTGACAGACCTTATCCCGCCAGTTCGTCAACACACGTTCGCGCCAGAGGTTGATCCGGCTGGCTTGATTGACGATGAATCAGGTTTCGTTGCTGTGAACGGCTTTGACTGGTCCAATCCCAGCTTTCAATTGACAGAAGGAGGTGAACCAGCGAGGGAAGAGTGAGAACCATCTTTGTGGGCTTTAAGAAGCCTTGTAATAGAATTAGCTTTGAAACACTGCAAATTTTTGCCTATGCCATCGTGCATAAGACGCCGTTTGTGACTCTGTGCTTCCTTATTTCAATATATGCATCACAGTCATGGTTATCTTTGTAATATTTCCGCTCTGTTCCTGTAACAAAAGGAAATACTTGCCTGGCGGTTTAACACCGAACGAGTCAGAATACCCGGTTCATGACCAAAAGCTTTATCATAGTAGACAAACAGAACTAAACATGAAAATAAACAAGGTTGAAATAACCTTGGATTAACACATAAAGAAACTGTTCATAAACAACAGCCATACCTGTATCTTTGACCTCTAGACCACCGGTTTATATGACCCGGGTGATGAGGCTGATGATCCAGTCCTTTTGAGAAGTCAATGCTTCTGAAGACCTGATGATTCTTATGCCTTGGCGGCTTATTGTCAAATAGTCAAGCCGGCGAAAAGACCATACTGATTGTTTAAAATTGAGACAATAAAAGACCAATAAGACAAATACCAGGTGGCAAACGATATAAATAACCTTGTAACGAAAGGTTGGGGGTTTCTGATTCGAATACGATCAGTAAACCAGACCAAAGGGGTTAAGATAAGATTCGAATACGATCAAATTGCCCCCAGTGGCTTTGGCGTTGTGTCGATCAAAAGGGTACCCGCAGCTATGTTCTCTTTGGTTCGAATACGATCTATGTTTGAATAGGAAGCCCCCAAATGACCTTGAGAGGTTTTTAACGACCCTGATTCGAATACGATCCAAGTCGGACCCAAAAGGGGTTAAGCTATGACTCGAATATGATCAAGAAGCCCCCTGGTGAGTTTGGCTTTGAGCCGATCAAGAGGGTTACGACAGCTATGTTCTCTTTGGTTCGAATACGACCCATGTTTGAACAGGAAGCCCCCAAGTGATCATGAGGTTTATTGCTAGATTCGAATACGATCATAAGCCGTACCAAAAAGGTTAGACGTGATTCAGATATGACCAGCTCCTTAATAGTCATTTTTAAATAGTAAAAAAGAGTAAAGATTTACAATCTTTGAAAAGGTAAAGGGCAGAGGTCCTGCTTTATTACTTATCATGATATATATAATGTCAAAGTATGTACATGATGAGAGCCGATGGCTCAGGTGTAGTATGACCGAAGTTGAGCAATGTTCCATGGCCGGCGGGTCTCCTCCTCCGACTCACGTGAGTCTTTGTGCTCTCAAACGTCAATGAGGTAATATGACCCGTTGTTTAAATTCTTGCTGACCACAAAGGGTCCTTCCCAAGGCGGGGATAGCTTGTGTGCATCTGACAGTTCTTGGATGAGTCGGAGCACCAGGTCACCGTCTTGAAAAGTCCTGGACTTAACCCGGCGGCTGTGACAGCGGCGCAGGTCCTGTTGATAAATTGCTGATGGAGCTGCTGCTAAGTCTCTTTCCTCATCTAATAAGTCAAGCACATCATGTCTGGCTTGTTCGTTATTAGCTTCAACATAAGCCGCCACACAACGCGAGTCATGACCGATGTCACTCGGCAGCACTGCTTCCACTCCATAAACCATGAAGAAGGGTGTATAACCCGTAGATCTGTTAGGGGTGGTGTTAATACTCCACAATACCGAGGGTAACTCCTCTACCCAGCAACCCGACGTCCGTTGTAAGGGAACCATGAGCCAGGGTTTGAGACCTTTTAAAATTTCCCGATTTGCTCTCTCAGCCTGCCCATTAGATTGAGGGTGAGCTACAGAAGAAACATCAAGCCGGATATGCTCACATTGACAGAATTCCTCCATAGCCCCTTGGGATAAATCAGTGCCATTGTCAGTGATAATGCTGTGTGGAAAACCAAAGCGAAAGATCACCTTTTTCATGAACTGAACCGCTGTGGCTGCATCACACTTACTCACTGGCTCCGCCTCAACCCACTTTGTGAATTTGTCCACAGCTACTAGACGATGTGTCTTTTTATCCTTAGACCTTTTAAAAGGTCCAACCATATCAAGCCCTAGACTGCAAACGGCCAGGTGATTGGAATCATACACAACTCCTGAGCCGATACATGTGCTCGCCGTGCAAATTTTTGACATCCATCACACCTACTGACCAGATCCTCTGCATCAGCGTGAGCCGTCAACCAATAAAAACCATGACGAAAAGCTTTGGCCACAAGAGACTTTGACCCAGCGTGATGATCACAATCCCCTTCATGGATTTCATGAAGTATCTCTTGGCCTTCTTCAGGAGAAACACACCACTGAAATGCTCCAGAGATGCTGCGATGGTATAACTCTCCGTCAGAAATCATCATTGACTTGGACCGCCGGGTTATCTGCTGGGCCAGGGTCTCAACCTCTGGCAACTCGCCCTGGGTCATGTAAGCCAAGAATGGTACTGTCCAATCTGGGATGACGTGAAGAGCCGCCACCAACTGTGCCTCCAGGTCAGGAATGGCCAAATCTTCCTCTGTAGGTAATTTAACAGACGGGTTATGCAAAACATCCAAAAAGGTGTTAGGTGGCACCGGTTTATGCTAAGACCCCAACCGGCTTAGAGCGTCTGCCGCTTCGTTCTTCCTACGGTCAATGTGTTCCACCTGATAACCTTTAAAATGTCCTGCAACAACATCGACTTCACAGTGATAAGCCGCCATGAGAGGGTCCTTGGAATCCCACTTGTCTGACACTTGTTGAGCCACCAAATCTGAATCGCCAAGACACCGGACCCAGCTCAGGCTCATCTCTTTGGCCATTTGAAGATCACGGAGCAAGGATTCATACTCTGCTGCGTTGTTAGTACAAGGAAACATTAGTCACAGCACATGACAAAACTTGTCACCGCGAGGGGAAGTTAAAACAACTCCAGCCCCCGAGCCTTCCAATTGTCTGGACCCATCAAAGTGAATCGTCCAATACATGTTGTCTGGTTTCTCTTCTGGCATCTGCAGTTCTGTCCAATCATTAATAAAGTCAACCAGCGCTTGAGATTTGATCGCAGTACGTGGTACATACTTCAACCCATGAGACCGAAGTTCAATGGCCCACTTGGCGACTCGTCCAGTGGCTTCTCTATTTTGAATAATGTCTCCCAACGGAGTAGAGCTAACCATAGTGATTGGGTGACCCTGAAAGTAATGTTTGAGCTTTCGGCTTGCCATGAGCACCCCATATACGAGTTTCTGCCAATGTGGATATCTTTGTTTAGACTCAATCAACACCTCACTGACATAGTAAACCGGCCGTTGGACCGGATGTTCCTTGCCAGCCTCCTTGCGTTCCACTACAATCGCCACACTAACAGCTCGTGAGTTAGCGGCTACATATAACAATAGCGGCCCTTTCTCAACCGGACCAGCAAGAACCGGCGGCTCAGCAAGTTGTTTCTTCAGATCCTCAAAAGCAGAGTTTGCAACATCGCTCCAAACGAAATCATCCGTCTTTTTCATCATCTAATACAAAGGCATCGCCTTCTCCCCTAACCGGCTTATGAACCGGCTCAAAGCAGTGACACGACCTGCTAGCCGTTGAACGTCATTGATGCACACCGGTTTGGCCAGGGAGGTGATTGCCTTAATTTTCTCCGGGTTAGCTTCAATACCTCTGTTAGATACCAAAAAACCCAAGAGTTTGCCAGCGGGAACTCCAAAAACACACTTAGCCGGGTTAAGCATCATCTTGTAGACCCGGAGGTTATCAAAGGTCTCCTTCAGATATGTTACTAAGGTTTCCTCTTTTCTGGACTTCACCACGATATCATCCACATAAGCATGAACATTGCGCCCAATATGATTATGAAGGCAATTCTGCATACACCATTGATAAGTCGCCTGGGCACTCTTAAGCCCAAAAGGCATAGACACATAGCAGAAGGCTCCAAACGGAGTGATGAAGGATGTCTTCTCCTGGTCCTTAACTACCATTTTGATCTAATGATAATCTGAATAAGCATCCAGAAAACTCAAACACGCGCAACCCGCCGTAGCATCAATGATCTGATCAATACGAGGGAGAGCAAAAGGGTCAGCTGGACAAGCTTTGTTTAAATCAGTGTAATCCACATACATACGCCAGGTGCCGTTCTTCTTGAGTACAAGCACCGGGTTGGCCAACCACTCTGGGTGAAAAACTTCCACAATGAACCCGGCTGCCAAGAGCCGGGCCACCTCCTCTCCAATGGCCTTGCGCCTTTCCTCATTAAACTACCGAAGAAACTATTTGACTGGCTTAAACTTCGGATCAATATTGAGAGTGTGCTCAGCGAGTTCTCTCGGGACACCCGGCATATCAGAAGGTTTCCATGCAAAGATGTCCCGGTTCTCACGGATGAACTCGATGAGCGCGCTTTCCTATTTTGGATCCAAGTTGGTATTGATGATGAACTGCTTGGATGAGTCACCAGGCACAAAGTCAACCATCTTGGTGTCATCAGCTGATTTGAATTCCACACCGGCTCATGCTCCGTTGTTGGCTTCTTTAACGACATCATGTCTGCCGGGTCAAGATTATCTTTATAAAACTTTAACTCCTCTGTTGCACAAATAGACTCAGCATATGCAGCATCTCCTTCTTCACACTCCAGGGCTATTTTCCGGCTTCCATGCACTGTAATGGTGCCCTTATAACCCGGCATCTTGAGCTATAGATATACATAACACGGTCGAGCCATGAATTTGGCGTAAGCCGGCCGTCCAAACAGAGCATGCTATGGGCTTTTGATCTTAACCACCTCAAAAGTTAACTTCTCCGCCCTGGAATCATATTCATCCCCAAAGGCTACTTCCAGCTTAATCTTACCAACTAGGTATGCCGATTTGCCAGGTACAACACCGTGAAAAACAGTGTTGGATCGCTTAAGACTCTTATCAGTCAACCCCATCCGACGAAACGTCTCATAGTAGAGGATGTTGATGCTACTACCTCCATCCATGGGCACTTTAGTGAATTTATATCCACCAACCTGAGGTGCTACTACCAAGGCTAAGTGACCCGGATTGTCAACCCGGGGAGGATGATCTTCTCTGCTCCACACAATAGGCTGTTCAGACCACCTCAAATAACGCGGTACCACCGGCTCAACAGCATTGACAACCCTCTTATGAAGCTTCTGGTCCCTCTTGCATAAACTAGTGGTAAATACATGGTATTGCCCACTATTCAAATTCAACTGTTTTGGATTGCTCTGATATCCGGACTGTTGCTGCTGATTGCCTTGGCCGGGTTGTTGATTGTAACTTCCCTGGTTACCTGTATGGCCTTGACCGTGAAAACCGCCTCCACCTGAACCGGCGCCCGGGCCATGAAAGCCGCCTCCGCCTGAACCGCCGCTAGGCCCGTGACCTCCATCAAACGCGTTTGAATTTTTAAATGCCTTCATGATCGTACAGTCCTTCCACAGATGGGTTGCTGGCTTCTCCCGGGTGCCGTGTCTTGGGCAAGGTTCGTTCAATAGTTGATCGAGGGTGGGACCTGACCCGCCTGACCAAGGGGGTTGCCTACCCTTGTGCCATTGATTGTTGCCCTGGGCATTGGTGTTAGCCAAAAATTCATCAGCCTTACGTTTATTACCTCCTTGTGTTGTCGGGTTATGCTGGTGACCCTTGCCGTTGCCGTTCTTCTTTCCCTTCCCTGTTTTCTCCTCATCAGACAAGGGATCCTTGGTATTATCATAATCAGCATACTTAACTAGAGCCGCCATCAACTGGCCCGTGTCATTGCAGTCACGCTTGAGCTGCCCCAGCTTCTGTTTCAGAGGTTCAAAACGGCAATTTTTCTCCAACATTAAGACCGCCGAACCAGCATCCATCTTATCAGATGAGTGTATTATCTCCTTGACCCGGCGCACCCAATGGGTTGTGGACTCCCCTTCCTCTTGCTTACAATTAGTCAGGTCCACGATTGACATAGGTTGCTTACATGTGTCTTTGAAGTTCTGAATGAACCGGTCCTTCAACTCCGCCCATGAGCCGATGGAATTGGGCGGCAACCCTTTCAACCAAGTGCGAGCCGTTCCATCCAACATCATGGTGAAGTACTTAGCCATTGCTGTGTCGCTGACCTCTAATAGCTCCATTGCCATCTCGTAACTCTCAATCCATGCCCTAGGCTACAAATCGGCCATGTAGTTAGGCACTTTACGAGGCCTCTTGAAGTCTTTGGGTAAGCGCTCATTACGTATAGCCGGCACCAAGCAAGGAACGCCCTCGGTCCTTGTGGTTACTCCTGCCTCAACAGAGGTTGCTGGATAAGCCAGAAAAGTTTGATGAGCCACCTACTCTGCTGCCATTTGAACCGCCCGCTCAGCCTCTTGCCGGATCCTCTCCTGATCTGCTAAGTTAAGGGCTCCCGGTTGCACCGGCTCATGTCTGCGTGGTTGGTTGCAGCGTTGAGCATTGCTTGACATCTCGACTGAGTTCATATGCCTGCTATAGCTCGGGCTCCGGCTCGGGCGAGGGGTTGAATGGATTCTATCTTGGCTGTAAGAGTACGCATCCTGCTGTGCCAGAGCCGTCTAAAGAAGCCCTCTCACCCTTCGTGTTTCAACCGATGTCGGAGAGTCGCCTTCCATCGGGAGAGCCGCCAAATGAGCCAACACAGTGATGAGGTTTTCCAAAGGATTGGAGAAGTGACCCGGTGGCGTTGGCGCATAATGAGGCGGAGCGGTATACATGCAAGGTGGTTCCATGGCCCACGACTGAACCAGTGCTCCTGGTGTCGTGATCCGATTTGCTTCCGGCAGGTTACTTGGACCGGCCCCAGGTGTATGGAAAAGGTTCCTAGGATCGAGCGTCAGAGGTAGACGTGATTGAGTTTTCTGATGCCTTCTCCTCATGACCTCGTTTGACGCGTTCAGATCCACCGAGAGCCGAAAAGTCTTCGCTTGAAGCTGTTGAGCATGAGCGTCTAAAGCCGCCCGCTCCGCGGCCATCCTGACCTCTTCAGCTGCTAAGTTTTCCTTGGCTTGTGCCATCTCTTCGCGCACCCGTGCCACCTCCACATCATGCTGAACTTTATCCGCCGGTTCTACCACGACAGTCAACAGGGCCGTTAGCTTATCCGTGAGGTCCATTAGTATCTGAGCTGGGAAGCGCGCGGGGTCTCCTGACCCGGCCGCTGCTGACCCGGTGGTCGTCGCTGCTGCAACCGTGGAGTTTTGCCCGGGCTGGGTGCCTGCCATGAAGACTCCAGCTCGATTCTGCATCTCAAAGGGGTCCGGAATACTGCTGCCATCGGAACAGCCCCCAAGCATGCCATCCTGCAGCTGATACAACGAGTTCATCTCGCCTGTTGATGACGTAGCGTCCAAACAGATGGCCGTCTCACCGCCATCCACTGATCCTTCCGAGTATTCACCTCCATGGATGCAACCCAGAAAAGCACGTTTTACGGTGGGTCGAGCCCGGGCGGGTCTCGCGCGCTGAGCCGTCTCGATGATGTTGGTGCAGATGTCCGGCTCAGGACTTGATTCGCTGATCCGGCCGATGAAGACATGAATCCCGCCGAAGGGGACCCGGTACCCATACTCAATTGAGCCGGCCTCGGGGCCCCAACCTTCGTTGTCGATGTAGAGCTTGCCGCGATGACTCTTGGTCATCCGGCCCACAATGTATCCCTTGAGCCCTTCGAAGCTGCCCCTCAAGAACTCAAATCCACCGTGCGCTGGCCCCATGGTGGGCGCCAACTGTCGTGGAATTGTCACGACAGATGTCCTAGCAAAAGGACTTAGTCGTAGGGCCATCGCAACTAGGAAGCTTAAAGGGGTTAATCGGGACAAAGGACGCGAGAGGTTTTATACTAGTTCGGCCCCTTACGATGAAGGTAAAAGCCTACGTCTAGTTGTGTTGGAATTGCTGGGGTTTCGATCACCAAGAGGCTAATCCGCCGGCTTGGTTATCGATCTCTTGTTTCTTGCCCTAAGCCGCCACCGGGTCGTCCCCTTATATACACGGGTTGACGCCTGGCGGCCTACAGAGTCTTGGCCGGCTCATAAAGCGTGTCCGGCTCGGTGACTTCTTTTACATGCCTTTCCTTACAAGTCTTTCTTTACATACGGTGGCTTACAACATTGGGCCTTAAGCCGCCTCTGGGCTTAGGCCTTCTATAAGCCTTAATAAACTATCACCTTGAATGTTTATTTGGATTCCTTTATGACCCGTCATTGGGACTGACCCGGCCCCTCCTGGGCGGGTCATAACTAATAGCTATATCCCCAACACCTGGTATGACTCCTTTAAAGGTAGTCTTTGTTGGTTTGATTTGTGAGGGATTAATACCCATCTTCCGCACTGTATCCTAATAGAGGAGGTTGAGGCTACTACCACCATCCATTAGGACTCGTGTTAGGTGAAATCCGACGATGATTGGGTCGAGGACCAGTGCGGCTGAACCACCATGCCGTATACTAGTTGGGTGATCTCGACGATCGAAGGTGATCGGGAATGACGAGCACGGATTGAATTTTGGGGCGACTGACTCTACCGCGTAGACGTCCCTAAGTGCTCGCTTACGCTCCCTTTTGGGGATGTGTATAGCGTATATCATGTTCACCATTTTGACTTGAGGGGGAAATTTCTTATGCCCCCTGGTGTTCGACTGTCGGGGCTCTTCGTACTCATCCTCACTTTGTGATCCCTTTTCCATGTTTTCGGCGTTTAACTTGCCAGCCTATTTGAAAACCCAACAATCTATGTTGGTGTGATTGGCTTGTTTATCTGGGGTACCACGTATCTGGCACGGACGATCGAGTATGTGATCCAGGCTGGATGGCCCCTCGCTGTTCCTGTTATAGGGCTTCTTTCACTGGCCGGACTTGGAGCCATTGAATCCAACATTAACGGTGGTGTCATCGGTGTTGTCACCATTGCTTCGGCGTTTGTGTCTATTGCGGTGGAGCTTGTTGGTGCTGTTCTTGGCCTCGGAGGGGCCTGTCTCGCTGGCTGTGTTTTTGCTACGAGCCAACCAGCTGCTCTCACCCGCGCAAAAGCGGGTCATGAGTGCCGTAAGGGCTACCCTGGACTTCGGCTTTTCTTGGCCGAGGTGGCGTGCTAGCCATTCATCATGGATGCTGTGTTTAAAGGCCGCTAGGGCTTCAGCATCCGGACAGTCAATGATCTGGTTCTTTTTGGTTAGGAACCTAGTCCAGAATTTTCGAGCTGATTCTCCAGGTTGTTGAACTATGTGGCTTAAGTCATCGGCATCAGGTGGCCGGACATATGTACCTTGGAAGTTGTCAAGGGAGGCCTCTTCCAAGTCCTCCCAGCTGCCGATGGAATTCTCGGGCAGGCTGTTCAGCCAGTGTCTAGCTGGCCCTTCGAGTTTCAGTGGGAGGTATTTGATGGCGTGGAGGTCATCTCCATGGGCCATGTGGATGTGGAGAATGAACTCCTCAATCCATACTGCGGGATCGGTTGTTCTGTCGTATGATTCAATATTGACGGGCTTGAACCCCTCGGGGAATTCGTGACCAAGCACCTCATCTGTGAAGCAGAGAGGGCGCGTGGTGCCTCTATATCGGGCCGCATCACGGCGCACTTCCGATGGAGTCCGTTTGCGGTTATCGGCCCGGGTGTGACTAGGTTTTTCACGTTCGAATAGGTAGCCGTCGTCCCAAGTCGGGAAGCGTCCTCACGATCCGTAGATTGATCTGGTGTGTCCTGCTCTACTGTCCAACTCCTGCCGAAGGTCGTATGTATGATCCCGAGCTGTTCTGTCCCTGTTGTTGCAAGGTGGTGGGGCGGGCTGTTGTTCGGCCTGAGTTGCTGTTTTATCCCGACCGCGAGGTGGTCGGTCCGCCGCACTATCCCGACCGCGTGGTGGTCGGTCTGCGTTGCGTGAGGGAGGTATGGGATCTGGTGCCTCCTCATCGAATTGAGGTAGCAGTCTGCGCTTTGGGTAACTCTTGGCTAGGCGTTTGAGGCCGTATTCTTCAGCTGCCAGGACATCAGTCCACCAATCAATGAGCAGGTCTTGATCAGCTTGGAGCTGCTGCTTCTTCTTCTTCAGGCTTCTTACAGTGGCTATTAGCTGGTGCTTGAAGCGCTCCTGCTCGAGGGGTGCCTCAGGTGCGATGAATTCCTCATTGCCGAGGCTCTCATCATCCTCGGAGACTGGACGATAACTATCATCGTCTGGGTCATTGGGCATGGCCTGTTTATCAGGGTTATCTTGCAGGTTGTCTTGTTCCTCCTGTTCGGATGCAGCCCCAACAAGGTCTTCATTGTTTTCGACGTCGCCCGGAGTACTATTTTCTCCGGTGCTAGTGTTGCCATCATTTGAGTGACGAGTCTTAGAGCGGCGTTTAGGGCGCCGACGTTTGGACTGTGTCTTAGAAGGTTTATTCGCAACTAGATCTCCTTTGTCATCTTCGCTAGATTTTTAGGTGTGTCAACCATGTACACATCGTATGAAGCGGTGGCCGTCCAATATCCAGTGAACGGCGGGTCTTGGCCTTGCTCCATGTCGCCATCGTCGTCCATATCGTCGATGTCTGTGGAGCCGTAATCAAGCACATCGGTTAAGTCATTGACAGTGGATATGAAGTGGGTGGCGGGTAGGAAGCGAAATTCCCCATCATCAGCCTCTGGCTCGAACCGAAGGCTATGAGTCCTTCTCCAAGGACAAGTTCTTTAAAGAGTTTAGCACATCACCCAAAGGTGAGTGCTGGAAGGTGTTTGCGGCGCTAAATTTGAAAATCGATAACTGATCTAGCTCGGTGTCCGCAGGCGTACCCGGTCCGGGACTTATAGCCAGAGACGAATCTGGAGTTCCATTGACGCAAATATTGCGGGGTGTCAAGTCCGTGTGCGGCCCCAATGCCGTGGAGTCCATGGCCTCGGATGGCATGATCTGCTCCGGTTCTAAGGCCGTTGCAGCAACAGGGACCAGCTCTCGGATGTGATCCGATGACAGATTTAAGTCATGTTCATCGGGGTGAGGGGGAGCGATCGCTGTGGTCTCAAATCCATTGAAGATCAAGTCTCCACGGATATCCGCGATGTAGTTCAAGCTTCCAAATCTGACCTGGTGGCCCGGGGCATAGCTATCGATCTACTCCAGATGGCCAAGCGAGTTGGCCCACAGTACGAAGCCGCCGAACACGAAAATCTGTCTGGGGAGGAAGGTTTCTCCTTGGGCAGCGTCGCTATAGATGATTGAAGGGGCCATCGAACCTTTCGTCGATGGCACAGTGGAACTCACAATGAGAGCACCAACGTCGGTGTCAAAACCGGTGGATCTCTGGTTGGGGGTCCCGAACTGTGCGTCTAGGATCAATGGTAACAGGAGACGGGGGGCACGGTGTTTACCCAGGTCCGGGCCCTCTCTATGGAGGTAATACCCTACGTCCTGCCTGATCGATATTGATGAATATGAGTGTTACAAGAGTTGATCTACCACGAGATCGTAATGGCTAAACCCTAGAAGTCTAACCTGTATGACTATGGCAATGAATACATCCTTTCCGGACTAACCCCTCCTGTTTATATAGACACCAGGGGGGATCTAGGGTTTACATAGAGTCGGTTACATAATAAGGAATCTTCATAGTCGGTTTCCAAGCTTGCCTTCCACGCCAAGGAGAGTCCAATCCGGACATAGGTACAGTCTTCGGCCTTCATGTCTTCACAGCCCATCAGTCCGGCCCATGGATAACAAGCCGGACGCCCGGGGACCCCTTAGTCCAGGACTCCCTCAGTCCCCTCTCGGGCCCTGACCTCCGAGAGCGTCCCTTCAAGACCCTCCATCTTCAGCTTTAGGTTCTTGATGGACTCGTTGGCAGTGGAGAGTAGCTCGACCTTCTCGAGGACTGCGGCCTGTGCATCAGCCAAGGCGCCCTTGGCCGCGTCCCTCTCCCCCATCAGCTCCTGGATCTGCTCCTTCAGCCCATCACGCTCCACCTCGAGCTCGTTCACCTTGCCGGCATGGACCTGGGCCTGAGTATTTAGGGCCTCCTCGTGCCTCTGCTCCAGTTCCCGGGTCCACTGCACGACAAGCTCCTGGACCTCCTCGTCCTTGCCGCGGAGTGTCGCGGCGAGCTTCTCCTCGCGAGCGGCAAGGTCCTCCTCCTGGGAGTTTAGCTCGGCCTGGTGCTGGGCCGAGCGACCTCCTCGTTGGCGGCATGTCGACTCACCGCCTTCGGGGCCTTCTCGACATCAGCCTGCTTCATGACAAGCTCCATCTTGCGCTCGGCCAGCTGATCCTGGGCGGTCTTCAGCTCCTCACAGGCCTGGCGGAACCAAGTCTGTGTCTCGGCAACGTGCCCTTCGAGGTCCCCCTGCCTTGTCCACCGCTGCCATCCTAGACTTGGCCTTGTCCAGGCGGGCACGGTGAAGCGCCTGAAGCTTGTGGAACCTGGCGCTCATGCTCTGGAGGAGCCGCTCTTCCTGGGAACCACCGCCACCGACACTCGGTCCATCAAAGACCTCGAGCCCGGCGGTGGCAAGCACCTCGTCGTCGAACACCTCCTCCTTGGAAGGCGCCCTGGTGCTCGCCGTCCATGGGAGGTGGACGAACAAGTCCTCGCCCACCTTCAGATATTTGCCCGATCTAGAAGCGGCGGAGGAGGAAGGCTGGTCGTCGACCACCTCCTCCTTGGTAGTGGCCTTGCTGGCCTCCCCGACAGGCCCCTTGCCGGCCTCCTCGGCAGCGGCCTTGCCGGCCTCCCCGGCAGGCCCCTCAGCGGTGTCCTTAGCAACATCCTTGGAGGCCTCCTCAGCGGCGATCTCGTCGGCCTCGGCTGTGGCCTCTCTGGCGACCTCTCCGATGACGGTGTCCACGTCCTCCCGGTCCGTCGAGGAAGGATCTAGGTACCGAGAAGGAGAATGAGGCGAAGTCAAGATCAAAATTTGAAAGAAGAAGAAAGAGCGGGAACGGGAGGCAAGCAACTCACTTGTGCCAAGCTGGGACGAAGTGGCCCCCTCCCCACCGACATTCGGTGCCGGGACGGAGCCGCCGGTGCCCGGGTTCATGTTACACCCACAATGCGGCTATATCTCCCACGTGTCGGGGCACGACTTAGAGGCATAGCCGCATGGTAGGTTTGTCACAAGAGGGGTAATCTTCACACAATCCCATGTACTGAATAAGAAATGGATAAAGAGTTGGCTTACAATCGCCACTTCACACAAATACAAGTTAAACATACATCATCCAAAATACAATCAAGGTCCAACTACGGAACCAAAGTAAAAGAAGACAACCCCAAATGCTAGATCCCTGGTCATCCCAACTGGGCTCCACTACTGATCAACGGGAAACGAAACAAAACAACGATCAAGATCTTCATCGAGCTCCCACTTGAGCTAGGTTGCGTCACCTACACTGGTATCATCGGCACCTGCAACTGTTTGGAAGTATCTATGAGTCACGAGGACTCAGCAATCTCACATCCGCGAGATCAAGACTATTTAAGCTTATGGGTAGGATAGGGTAAAGAGGTGGGGCTGCAGCAAGCACTAAGCATATATGGTGGCTAACATACGCAAATAAGAGCGAGAAGAGAAGCAACGCAACGGTCGAGAAGCTAGAAGTGATCAAGAAGTGATCCTGAAACTACTTACGTTCAAGCATAACACAAGAACCGTGTTCACTTCCCGGACTCCGCAGAGAAGAGACCATCACAGCTACACACGCGGTTGATAAATTTTAATTAAGTTAAGTGTCAAGTTCTCTACAACCGGATATTAACAAATTCCCATCTGCCACATAACTGCGAGCACGGCTTTCGAAAGTTCAAACCCTGCATGGGTGTCCCAACTTAGCTCACCACAAGCTCTCACGGTCAACGAAGGATATTCC
Organism: Triticum dicoccoides; assembly: GCF_002162155.2. NCBI lineage: Eukaryota > Viridiplantae > Streptophyta > Magnoliopsida > Poales > Poaceae > Triticum > Triticum dicoccoides. The sequence continues at coordinate 520,112,749 of NC_041390.1, read as the reverse complement.
TTCTCCCGAGAAGACCCGATCAGTCTCAGAATCCCGGTTACAAGACATTTAGACAATGGTAAAACAAGACCAACAAGACCGCCCGGATGTGCCGACAAATCCCGATAGGAGCTGCACATATCTCGTTCTCAGGGCACACCGGTTGGGCAAGACGCCAGGTTGGCATAAACCCTAGTTGCCCAGGGGGTGCTGGACATCGCCCAGTTCGGACCAACACTTAGAGA